>NC_135616.1:74961428-75269642 GCF_053574225.1 Canis aureus | reverse complement strand
TTAGCTCTCCATTACCCAAGGCGGGGAGGGGGGGAGGGAGGGGCAGAGATGAAGCCATTTTGGTTTAAGTTTAAGGAAGAAATCAGAATTGTGAGGTGGGGTTCATCAAGTTTGTGATGTTTTAAAATTCGAGAGTCCTGGCTAGAATTGCTTTCAGACAGTTGGTGACAGGAGACGGGTGTGAGTGGCCGGCTCCTTAAGAAAGGTCTGGGGGGGCCCTTCCTGGGTTCTTCACCGGGAACAGAGCCAGTTCCAGGGAATTCCCGAGGCTTGTGCAGACTCAGTACCCTCCCTGTGCCGCTTTGCTAGAATGCAAAGGATTTCTAAGGAAATTGGCCACTGGGAAAAAAATGGGACCGTGAGTAGGAACCAGTCACTTCGTGGAGGTTGTACATGGCCCGTGTGGGAAGACCTCTGTATAATTAAGGCGGGCTCAGGATTTCCCTGTTTGTATGGATGTATGTGTTAATATATTTTTTTATGCTGCTTTTCCTCTTTTGACCTTCTCCCACAGGGGGAGGGGTTTGTCTGTTCTTAGGAAGTGGGGTGAGGTGTCCCTTACCTCCCAGCTCCTCTGGCCTTCTCTCGCCTTCCCTGGGTCACAGCCCCCGAGGCCCAGAGTCACTGAGCGGGGGGAACACCCCCAGTCCCTCTGATTGTTGCCCTTGTTAGTGGAGAGAGGGCAGATGCTCCCGTCCGTTGCCCCTGCACAGGAAGTCTGGGTGGGCCAGGTTTTGGTTTGGGAAACAGGAGCGTTAGAGGCTGCTGCCAACTGGGGTTGTGTTTGCAGACTCCCAGGCTCCAGTGTCTCCGGAGGGACCAGCAGCTCTGACCCTCGTGGGCTCGCTCCGGTCCCTGGGGAGGGAGCCCTTGCCAGGAACCTCTGAGCTAACTGGAGGTGGGTGTTGTGTAAGGGTGGCCGAGGACTGCCCGGAGGACTGCCCGGCAGGAGAAGAGTAGGGGATGACTCCCTCCTTCCCCCACCGGCTGGGGATGCATCACCACTGCTGGGAATGCATTCAGGCCACTGATAGACCAAGTGGTCATTATGGAAATTCTTTCTTACCCCAGGGTGGGGCTTTACTTTTTCAGAAGAGTCTTTAGATGTCCGGGCCTTAAGGGACCAAGCCATTTACCTGCTGTCCCCTCAAGGCTACAGGGCAGGGCACTGTCTGAGCCCCCATTCCTGCCCTCTGTCCCTGTTCCCCCTTCTTGTGTCATCAGTGGCCGTAGCCTGGTGAGCAGTGGGCATGGACTCGGGGGAGAGGCTGGCACCCCGCATGCCTGGCCTTCCTTTCCCCCACAGGCCCTAGCCTGGCTGGGTCTCCACTCCTGTCACCCCCACCCCCAGCTGTGGCACATCTGGGCCTATGCAGGGTGTCCGGTTGTCCTGCATAATGAGCATCCCAGACTTCCCCTAGGTGATGTGCCACAGTGATTCCAAGGGAGGAGTGGGATTTCCCCCACCCCCAGGCACTCTAGAGACTTCCTCCAGGCTCCTGGCTCCCATTTCCGAGTCCTGATCTCTGCGCAGTGTGCTCTCCCATTCCTCCCCCACCCCCACCCCCTGCCCTAAGGAGAAAGGCGGGAAGGAAGTCCAGCCAGAAGTTGTTTTCTGGTTTGTGAGGTAACGGTCTTTGGATTGAGAAACACACATGTACCCTCCCCTTTAAGATCTGAGGCCAGAAGCACTAGATTCTGGTTTCCATGGAAACCTGGGTGGGCAAGGCAGCGAGATGGGGGCTGGTTATAGGTACAGAAATGGGGGAAGGGGCTCCCAGGGCCCCCTGTGCCTTTCGGGGGGCGGCCGGGGGTGGATCTGCATAGTCCACTCAGGGCCCTGGGTTGTATCCCTCCCCTGCGTCACCAACCGCAGGGGAACCTTGGCAAATATCTCAAACCCTCAGCACCCTAGTTTCCATGTGCCTAAAATGAGGATCACACCGGCTCCACCTGGATTATGGATTTAAAGGTGACGTTATACACAGAAGGGCTTCGGAATATATACAAATTGAACAAATTTTAAGATAGTATTACTTACCTAGGAAGATTGGAGAATCATGTCAAAGAACAGAGAGTTAGAGACCTCAGGTAGGCTTGGTGTAGCTTAGATCTTACAGGAGAGGAGAGAGAGTAAAAGTGACTTGTCTACAGGTAGGTACTCAGCAGTTAATTGTAGAACTGGGACTAGAACCAGGTCAGTCAGCTTTCTGGCAGATGCTTCTATCCCTTGGCAAACTCCGGGCTGTGTGTCCTTGGGGTAGAGAGCCACAGAGTGGAGAAAACATGACACAGAAAACCTGGCAGTTTGTGTGCGATCGGGTATAAATTATCCAGGCCATTGGGAGTTAGGAGGAGGATAGTAGAGTAGATAATCTTAAAATTATTAAAATTGGATTTTGCAAACTATTACTGATTTGTTTTGCCTCTACCAAATGTATCCCCATAATTCTCTGGGGTTTCTATGATGCCCTGTGTCCCAGAAACCTGCTGTGTGTTGGGGGGGCGGCGTGCTCCTGGTCATTGATTCGGTGTTGGCTGTGGCTAACCTACAGACCCTAGACCCTAGACCCTAGAGGGGAGGGTCCACGTGCAGACAGGAGAGAGCTGGTCACGCCCAATCCCATTCTTCGGGGACACATGGGTACGATGGCCAGGGCATGCCGAAGCTACCGGGTCTCTGCGTCCTCCGGCACCTGTCTAGAAACATGGTTTGCGCAGACACAATGAACAGTAGACTGTCAGAGCTGGAAGGCACGCGAGGGATCCTCTAAACTGGTCCCTTGAGTTTCCGGGGGCAGTACTGTGGCCAGCAAGGGGCAAGGACTTGTCTGACGGTCATGGAGCTGGTCTCGTGGGAACAAGGACTTAGGACCGCAGAGGTCTGAGCACCAAGCTCACATGCGTTCCCTCTTGGCCATGATTGCCTGTCCCCAGGTCGGCCTGACCTTTTGCAGTTCTGCCCTTGAGAGGTCCTGATGTTGGCCGAAACCGTTCCTCTTCGTTCCCTTGCCACCTTCTTCCTGTGACCCTCCAGACACCTCTTTTCCCCTTGTGATCCTTACTGGCTGTTACTTCCTTCCGTCTTCCTCTCCTTTTTTGTTATGAAATACTTGAGACATGCAACCACCTTGAAAGAATTCTCTGGGGACTGCCCATCTGCCCAGCCACCTAGGTGGCTCTACCATTGACATTTCACTCTGCCCGCTTTCTCCTATCTTTCTCTATCTTTCCCTCTCTCATCCATTCATCGGCCTTCTTTCGGGAGTGCCTTTTAATTATTTATTTATTCATGAGAGATACAGAGAGAGGCAGAGAAAGAAGCAGCCTTCCCTCCCCGTCCCCCAGGGAGCCCAGTACAAGGACCCAATCCCAGGACCCCAGGATCACGACCTGCACCAAAGGCAGATGCTCAACCACTGAGCCACCCAGGTGACCCTCGAGGGTGCCTTTTATAGTAAGTTGCAGGCATCAGTGTGCTTCCCCTCAACATTTCCACATACGGAAGTATTAATTACAGTTTGGCATTTGTTCGTGCCTTTACTTTTTTGGGTTTTGGTGGTAAAATTTATGTAACTGTGACATGCTCAAAATTTAAATGTATCGCTTGATGAGTTTTGATAAATGTTCCGTCTTTGAATTCCAAACGTCTGTCAAGATACAGAGTCAACATGGGGCTCCTGAGTGGCTCAGTTCGTTAAGTGACCAGTTCTTAATTTCAGCTCAGGGTTTGAGCCCTGCCCAGCCTGGAGCCTGTTTAACATTCTCTCCTCCTCTGTCCCTCCCCGCATCTCTCTAAAAAAAAAAAAAAGAGGGCAGCCAGGGTGGCTCAGTGGTTTAGCGCCGCCTTCAGCCCAGGGCGTGGTCCTAGAGACCTGGGATCGAGTCCCACGTCAGGCTCCCTGCATGGAGCCTGCTCCTCCCTCTGCCTGTGTCTCTGTTTCTCTCTCTCTTTCTCTCTCTCTCTCTCTCTCATTAATAAATAAATAAAATCTTTTTAAAAAATAATAAAATTTTTTTAAAAATTTAAAAAAAAAGAAAAGACCTAGAACAAACATCTAAAAATGTTTAGTTAAGTTCCCTCATGATCCTTTCTAAACGATCACAGTTCTGGTGTTTCTTCACCATAGATAAGTTTTGCCTGTTGTGGAAACACCATAGAAATGAAACCATCGGCATGAACTTATTTATGTAAGGTTCATCCACATGGTTACCTCATTGGGAGTCTGTTCCTTTTTTATACTGAGTAGTATTCCATTGTATGGATATCATGTTTTTGCCTATCCATTCTCCTGTTGATAGACATTTGAAGTGTCTCCAGTTTTGGACTATGATGAATAAAGCTTATGAACATTCTTGCATAATTCTTTTTGTGGACATAATGTTTTTATTTCTCTTGGGTCAATACCTAGGAGTGGGATTGCTGGGTCAAAGGAGGCTGTTGTTACTTGTTCTGGACTCCGCCCTGCCCTCTCATTGTGTTCTGCACTCAAGTTTGGGAGTAGTGGAAAGTGCCTTCTTGCTCACCTAGATTATTCTCTTACTCAGTATAGGAATCCCCCGAGAGCCCACCTGACAGCATCTGCTTGAATGTATCCAAGGATGGGAAGCTTATTACCTGACTGACCTCTTCTCTTATGAGGCAGCTCCTTATTGATTTCTGCCTCTTCCGTGCGAGAGCCCTATAGAATTTCAGGACCTCTGCCCCATCTCGTCCCTCAGCCATTCCTTCATGGATTCTCTTCAAGCTAATTGTCCCTATTGGTCCAAATGTTCCTCAGCTGACATTTTCTCAGACCTTTAATGTCCTGGTCATCACCCTCTGGAAGTTAAATGCTCTTTTTCAAATGTGTTGCTCAGAGGTGAGTGCTGGATTCTGGATGTGGTTGGGCCTGGACTCCTGTCTTGATCTAGGACTAGATCCACCCATGAACTGAAGGTGATATTCACTTCTTAGCAGCCACATCGTGGCATTGGAGGCAGATGAGCTAATGCTTGTGAAAAAAAAAAATTACCACAAATCTCAGGCATTTTGAGGTTGTCCATTTGAAGTCATCTAGAGCCTCTGGTATTAATGGCATTCACTCTGTACTTTCTACTCACCACCACTCTATCCTTTGCTACCACCTTCTGAGAAAGGCACCACTAAAATGAACTTAATAAAAACTTTTTGGTTTAAAACAGAGTTTGTCAACTTTGGCACTGTTGACGTTTTGGACCAGGTATTTCTTTGTGGTGGGGGATTGTCCTGTGCTTCCCAGGAATTAGCAACTCCCCTGGCTTCTACCCACTTGCGATCCTGTCCATGCCCACTCCCTGGCCCCTCAAGCTGCAACAATCAGAAATGTCTCCAGGTATTTTCATGTGTCCCCTGAAGGGGAAAATCATTTCAGGTTGAGACCATTCTTAAGGCATAGAACTTAGTCACTGAAAAAATTTTAAATAGTAAAAATAAAGCTCTTCCTGAAGGGTAACCAGTGTTCTTCTTATATATGTATTATATATATTATATATTATTTTTATATTTATATTTATATATAAATATAAATTATATATTATATATATATATGTATATGTATTTCCATATTATGTCCTTTATGGAGGACCATCCTTGCTTTTCGCAGTTCCCAGTATGCATGGATTTCAGTTAGCACAGCCTAGCTAAGTAACCCCAGGCCCCCAGTACCTCACTTGCTGTGGTGTATTAACTCTGAGTAATTGCACAGTCTAAATTTTGCTGCGCGCTCCGCAATCCACAGATCACTATGTACATAACAGATGTTTTTTATGATCAGCGCCCAATCACATCCCTTCCTTCAGAGTCTGTCAGTGGTGGTCACTTGCTGCCCATCTGTTGTCGGGTTCACACACAGAGGAAAGTGTGCACTTGTGTTACCTCTGTGTCCCCTAGTGATAACCTCCTGTGACCGTTTGCAAACATGGATAATCAAAAGAGGGAGTTGACCAACAAAGATGCATTTTCACAAAGATTCGGAAAGTGGTAATGCTGGAAGTGAAACTGGAGCTGAACGTAAACGGAGCTTACATGGAATTACTAGCTGGCTGTGGGAATGTCGACACTTCCACCGCTCCACATTCCATGACTCTACAGATGAAGCCAGAGGAACTCTGGAAGGCAAACTCATTGACATGAGTGATCGTGATGGAAGCATGAAGAAGTTCCAGAGGAAGTGAAAAACCCCTCACACTCTTGGAGGTGTCTTGCAACGTCAAAAGCACAAAGGATGGAATGTGGGAAAGTGACCCAGACTTGGGACAGAGTATGGCAGGTTGCAGAGGCGGAGATGAGGTGGATTGTGTGTCCAACGACGAGAAGACAAGCACTCTCCCAGCTACTCTGGATAAGTTCTTCACAAAGAAATGACACACTCATTCTCAATGTCTAGTATTTTTTATTACAGTGTACTAAACACAAGTTTTACTATTTTTTCCATTTCTCTATTCATTTATACCCGACAGAGAGTTTTTAATGTTTTGATGAAAATTTCTAAAGGTCATGGAACAATCTTCATTTTTTCCATTGATGATTAAGATTGCTTTGCACGGTCATGTGTGTGGTTCTATATTAGTGTGCAAAGCAAGTCAGTCTATATTTAGAGAAGTGTAGGTAAATGCACATACACAACATTTCTTTTGCTTTTCCTCTTGTTTTTTTTTTCAAAATATTTTACAAAAATAGAATGTATCAATTTGCAGTTTACTTTTTTCACTGCAGGGCATCTTTTTTTGAAGAACTTTGGATCTCAGTATGTCTAGATCCACCTCATTCCTTGTGATAATTGTATCTCATTTTGCCTATCGTTATGGATGTACCGTAATTTATTTGACAACTTTTCTGTTCGTGGACATTTCGTTTCTCTCTAGTTGTCTTTTTTCTCCACGTGAAAGAACCCTGAAGTGGATGTCTCTGGCAGATTCCATCACTAAGCCTCACTGAATGGATGAAGACAGTGGAGATTAGAAAGGAAAGAACCAGAGCACCTGGCTGGCTCAGTCAGAAGAGTGTGTGACTCTTCATCTCGGGGTTATGAGTTCGAGCTGCATGCTGGGGGTAGAGATTTCTTAAAAATATAATCTTGAAAAAAAAAAAAACCAACAGAAAAGAAAGTAAAGTGACTGCCTGAGTTCAGGCAGCTACTAAGCTTAGAGCTGACATTTGAACTTAGGACCATCCAGTTCCAGGTCCTCGCTTTTAACCACAGTGCTTTATAGCTTCTCTTCTCTTTTCTTAGAAGTAGCTTTTACCAACCACAGCAGCAGCAGCAGCAGCAGCACCAACGCATAGAGTTTACTGAGTGGGGCACGATTCTATTTGCAAATGCTTCATTATTCCTGTCACCTAACCAATAACCCTACGAGGTAGATGCTGGTGTCATCTCTGTGTTACACTGAAGGACGCTGATGGGAGTTAGGAGACTCTCAGGGCCACAGCTTGGTCAGTGCAGGAACCGAGACTCCTCCGTCCTCGGGCAGCCTGGCTTCACAGCCTTTGCTCTCCCTCCTCGTGTTACACGGGTCAGATTGGAGAAAGGGCTCTTTTATCATGTGCTATTAGAGGCCTTTTTTTAGATGTGTGGCTTTGTTTTGGCTCGTATTTCCACCTACTGTAATCTTTTAGAGATAGTTACTCAGGACACCTCCAGTTTTTGGTTCCCTGCAGGTTTGATGAGCTTGCTGTCTAGTCTTTGTCTTCAGCCAGTCTGTTGGTAAAATACTAGGCCAAGCCACAGAAGGCATTTCTTGGTTTGTCCCTGGAGCTGTTCCCTGGGTTTAGTGAACAAGCAGGTATTTATTGAGTAGGGCCATACTGCCATGTATCCGGCCTACGGTTTGACATCAAAGGTGAACAAGATCTAAGGGAACATCAAGTGTCAACTATACCTCAAAAAACAAAACAAAACAAAACAAAACAAAACAAAAAAAAACCAATAAGATACAGTTCCAGCCTCTGAGAGGCACAGGGTCTACCCAGCAGGGGCAGAGAAATGGTCTTATAAATAATGCCAATGAGTGTAGAAGTAGGAGTTTAACAAGAGTCTTGGGAGAACAGAGAGGGAAGAGGGGCTTGACTGGTGGTCACCAGCGAGGCTTTGCAGAGGAGGCGACACTGAGTTGGTGCTTAAAGGATGTGGACATAGAGGCATGACTTGTTCGAGAACGGGGAAGTTCAGGGGAGGTCAAGTCGAGAGAATGTGTTGGGAGGGGAGGGCGGAGATCTTGTAGGTAGGAGCCAGGAAAGACCAGGCTGGGGGTTTAGGTTTTGTCCTGTTAGCCAGGGAACAGGTTCAAGGAAGACCACGTCCTGCTCACATTTGCCTTTCAGGGCCTGACACGGGATGTATCGGAACAGGCTAAGGCTACCATCTAGAAACCGATTAGAAGGCACGGAAGACAGGAGGGAACCAAGCAAGTGGGAACAAGACTGGAAGAAGGAAGATGGAATGTTTTGGAGATCTTTCCAAAGACAAAATCAGATTGGTTCTGTGGGTGAGAGGGTGAGAGGGTGAGAGGGTGAGGATGACGACTTCAAGGGCTATCTGGGGGCCTGGCCAGAGGTGACAGCATTGTCACCGAGGCCGAGGAGCAAGGCCGAGGGAGCGTGGAGTTCAGCCCGGCCCCAGATCCGTGGCTAACCCGTTATCATCATCACGTACAACAGCCGCACGTACTGTGGCAGCGCTTCGCCGTGTCGCCCTTTCCTCCTCTGCGAGGTCCGAGGTGCTCAGGTGCGGGGCCGTCCACGGGCTCTGGCCCCTGGCCCCCCGTGGTCTCTAATTCAGTAACCCTGCTGATAAAGGAATCGAGCTTGGGTCTGCTGGGGCTTCTCCGGGAGCCCAGGCCAGGCCAAGATGGTCCAAGTCAGAATCCGTTCGAAGCTTTGCCCGAGACCGACGTGGAGCTAAGCAGCCCTTAGGGACCCCCTGGTGCAGAGCGTTTCTGTTTCCTCCAATCTGTTTCCTTGACGCGTCTGCGAGCTCCTTAAATCCCGTGTTTAGCCTGGTGCCTGGGGCCCGGGGGTGCCGAGGGGTGATGCTGCTGAGAAGCGGGCTCCTGCCGTCATCTCCCCCTCCCCGTGCCCCCCGCGCGATCGCCGCCGCCGGTTCTGGCCTCACCCCTGCAGGCGTCTGCACATCCCGGCACGCGAGTCTGGTGAGGTTGACATCTCGTACCTGCGTCCTCCTCGGTGCTCGTGAGCTGGTTCTTGGTCCGGCGCCCATCGGAGGTGCAGACGGTTCAGTGCAGACGGTTCTCTTGTTCCGTCGGAAGAACGTCCTTCTGGACAGAAAGGATGGGACACATCGGAGACGAGCATTCCCGCGTCGTCCAGCGTTCCTGTAGCCTAGAGCCTCAGCCCCCACGACGGGCCCTCGCGCTCCCTGGTTTTTCTCTGGCTTTGCACGTAGGGTGACGACACCCCGAGTGGTTCTCACGTTGCCACCAGCCCTGCTCACTCTCCACGCCACCCTCCTGGGGTCGGTCCTGTCTTCCGTGGCTCCCTGTGTGGTGGACTTGGTCATCTGTGACTGCTTCTGTCCTCCCGCTTTCCTGTTCTGGGAAAATTGGGGACTCTTGTGATTTACATGCTCAGAGTCTGCTTGGGGGAGACCAGACCTTATATTGCAAAATGCCTCCCCCCACCCCCCTCCGTGGGATCTCTGCTCATACTGTTCCGTTGTCAACATCTAAATACTGGTTTTCTGCGGGTCTAGGCTAAACAATTGTTTTTGTCCCTGGTTTTTTCTTCCCCTCCTTTGAACTCTAAAATGACAAGGTTACTTCCTCCCAGTGTGGTATTCTTGTTGTTATTGTTACTGCTAACTACGGTGTTTTGTTTTCCTACGCAGTTTACTAGACTTTGCTTCCTGGTTAGCATTGAGTCCAAAGAGCATTTCCCTTCCTTGCACCTCCGGCTTTGTGACAGGTAAACCCTTTAGAAAGGCACGGCAAGAATTTATCAAGTGCCCTGCTCTTAGCAGGAAAAAAAAAAAACACAAAAAAACAAAAAAACCACCTTGCCTGTCTCTCTCCATCAGATGTCCTCGTGTCCATGTCAGCTGATGCGAGCTCTGTATTGCATCTGGACCACATCTGCTAACTAGGGAAGAGGGGCTCCTATTTTCTGCCATCTAGTTTCTAGTTTCTCCAAGGTTTCCCCAAGAGCTACTTCTGACTCCTTTACCTTCTCTCTGCACCCTGCTGTCCTCCTGTCTTGGGCATGTGGAATTGTGGAATTGTTGTCAGAGGTGGGGTGTTGCCCTCTTTTATAGGACCCTCTCTTCTTCCACTTTCTCTCGCTCTACTCTCTCTACGTCCCATTAGATCTGTTGATGAAGGTGTACATGCCATGAATCTCATTCCACTGAAGTGGAGTGATGATGATGATGACATGGCATTTATCACTTCTAATTAAGAATTTGAATCTGCTTTGTCACCTGTACAGGGTCAAGTTGCTGGAGGCAGCACTGGCCAGAACCAGTGTTGCTGACCTCCCTCCGTCTTTATTTTCCTTCTTTTTTTTTTTTAAACAAGATTTTATTTATTTATTTGAGAGAGAGAGGGAGGGCTTGGGGGTGGGTGGTGTGGAGGGAGAGGGGCAGAGGGAGAAGGCTGAGCAGGGAGCCCAAAACGGGGCTCAATCCCAGGGCCCCAAGATCATGATCTGAGCTGAAGGCAGATGCTTAACCAACTGAGCCACCCAGGCGCCCCTCTTTTTTTTCTTTTTTAAAGATCTATTTACTAATTTTTATTTCATTTTTAAAAAAGATTTTATTTATTTGACAGCACAAGCAGGGAAAGCAGCAGAGGGAAAGGGAGAAGCAAGCTTTCTGCTGAGTAGGGAGCCCGATGTGGGGCTCCATCTCATGGTCCTAGGATCGTGACCTGAGCTGAAGGCAGATGCTTAACTGACTGAGCCACCCAGGCGCCCCTATTCATTTATTTTAGAGAGAGGGAGAGTTTGCACACGTACGCACGAGAGCCAGCAGAGTGGCAGAGGGAGAGAGTCTCAAGGAGACTCTGCCAAGGGCGGAGCCCACTGGGCCTCTCTCGACCCTGAGATCATGCATGACCCGAGCCGAAGTTGAGTTGGACGCTCAACCAACTGAACCACCCAGGCGCCCTGATCTTAATTTCTCTTGATAATTTGTCCATCTCAGGATTTTTAAAAGCCATACCTAGATATTATGAAGAAAATGGCATGTTTTCATCCTTCCACTCAGATTTTATCTTAAATCCAGCTGGGAGAGTTGAGTGTGTTTCCTTCCTACCACTGTCTACCTTGTGTCCTCGGGGAAGATGCCTTGTATCCTGTTGTACTCCATGGGCAGTGAAGTGGTTCCGATCGTACACATATACATTATATCTCTTCAGCATTGAGTGGATGCGGGGCCAGACAGATGCAGAGATAAATGGGGAAAGGCCTGTGAACGGGGCAGGGAAGGCAGCCAGGGCAACAATCAACTACTATTAGCAGCTCAGGATTTGCTTGTCAAAACCTCATTTGCCGTAAAACAAGAGTCTGGAACGTGGAGCATGAACTGGTGTGCGTCTTGGCCCTGGCAGTGACTCGCCGTGTGTCCTCAGGAAGGGTGCTTCCCTCGGGCCTTGGCTGCCACACCTGTAAATGGGATCAGCAATTGACTCTTCCACAGGGCGGTTAGGAGGCTTATGTATAACGTATGTTCTAAATATAGAGTGCACCTGACACATGGATGGTGTGGTTATACATGAAAATTCCTCTTTCTCTTTCAAAGTCATAGTCACCTGCTAGAAGAAAGAGAAATATCTGTGTCCCTCAGTCGTTCAGTTTCCTCCCTAAGACTCCAGAGGGCTTGCCTCTCCCTGCCGTGTGCAGCATTCATGCCCATAGAAGCCAGAAGTGGTTATCACTGGTGGTTTGGGGCCTCGGCCCGTTCTTTATTAACTTGGTAATATTCTCCAGGAAGACACCAGGCCTTTGCATCAGCTGGGTAGCCCTCATACCTGGAGTTACGCTAGGTCCTCATCCCTCCCCTGGTCCGCGTGGGATCCCCTGTCTCTGTCCACTTCCCTCGCCCGCAGGAGGGCCAGGTTGCTATGGGGCATGTACAGCTGTGCCACTTTCCCAGGCCAGGGGTCAAGTAAGAACGGAGATGTACTGCCTCCTGGAATCGAACCCCCTCGGCTTGATTTTTAAAAAGAAATACATGCAGATGGTAAGATCCAAATATAACAGAAAGATATAAAGCAGAAAGGAGAAGGGGGAAAACAAGAAAAATGCACATTTCTCGCTGGAACCTACTCTTAACTGGTGGTTCAGCTGGTGGCTGACATTTTTGTGGGGGAGGGTAAAGACATCCAGAAAAGTGCAAGCCCATATATGTTCTCCTCTCTGCCTTAAGAAACAAAACCACCCAAATGGTATTCTATGTTTCTGTTCTGTTCAGGACTTAAAAAAATTTTTTTTTTCGGAATTTAAAAAACACACAAAAGAAGAAAACATTACCACCATGTACAGCGAACCATTAATTAACCTTTGATGTGCTTGCTTGCTTGCTTTTATGAATATACCTTAAAAGTTACTTAAGCGATGCCGGTGCAGGTCCACTAAACAAGCTGGGATGGTAACGATAAAGCCAGAGTGTCGTCCTGTCCTTTGCTCGCCCGTGGGTGGGCACTCTCTTCTCACCACCGCGTGGATGTGTGGCCCTGCCTCTCTCCTGCCCGGGCCCGGGCCCTAAATCCTCTGTTGTATGGGCGCCCGGCCACTTCTCTGACTAGCTCCACAGCGGTGGACGTAGGTTGTTACCAGTTTGAGGCCACTAAAATGCTCTAGGAACCTATTTATTAGGATGGTTTCCTAGGTGGGCAGTGACTTCGTGCAAGGTTTGAACATTTACAGTCTTGAGAGATCCGGCCAGACTCCTCAAACAAGATCTATATCCCTACTGAGTGTATGAGAGAGTGCCCTTTCCTCTCAAATGTTGGCATAGACCCAAGAGTTTTATTTTGCTTTGGTTTTGGTCCAACATGAAAACATGTTTGCCATTCGGGTGAAATTGCTGTCGTTGTTTTTATAAGCATTTCTCTCTTAATGAGTTGCATCAAGAATCATTTGGCCGTCTGTGTTCCTTTCTCTTTGAACTGCCTGTTCTTATTCTTTGGCCATTTTTATATTGGGTTGTTAATCTTTTACAATTGATTTCCCAGTTAGCCTTTTATCCATTATGTGTTGCAAATATATATTTTTTTAAATTGTCATTTATGGTGTGACTTTTAAGCTCCTTGCCTTTTTGTTGAACCTTGGTCTTTTATGGCTGCCCCAGGAGGGTCCTGGAGAGAGAGGGTGGGAACCACAAGAAGGTCCAGCTCATCTTCTGGGCAGTGTGGTGTGTTTGTTGCAAAGCTTTTAGTCTTGGATTCCTCATTGTTCAGTGTGGCTTTGTTCTGGGTGGAGATGTTTCCCTATCACAATAACGAAAGCCAGTAGCAAATAGAGAGTACTACTTTTACCTCCCAGCCAAATATCTGGGAATGTATGCACCAGCCAGGGACCCTGATGCAGCACTTCTGTGTATCTTCTACTTCAGTAACCTTCTAAGACTTGCGAACCCTGTTGAGATTTCTGCTTAGATCACTTCTAGGGGAAGACCAACAGTAGCTCCTCGCTGAGCTTTGCAGAAACTCTAGAAGGGGACATACTCCTTACCCCAGCCCCACCCCCCCATAGATGTAGAGGAAAACCACTTCAACCAAGACCCATCTGTCATCTCTTATGTTTCTGAGCTCGGCTAGAGGTAGAGACGTGACCACGTCTCCAGGCTGTAAGCAGCTCTCCCTAATTTGAGGGGGGCTGAGGGAGAGTCTCCCTCACCGCCACTGCTGGTTTCTGGCAGCACCCTGTTTAGTTTCTTTATGCACAAATCACAAGATCGAATTAAAACCGCTTTCTCACCGTGTACCTCCTGCATGCACACGGAAGTCCCATGGGGCACAGGCCTTACTTGCTCAGTTCTCTGTTAGATCCCAGCACTCTCCAGAACAGTGTGTGGCGTGTACTGGGTACTCCGGATGTTTGCTGAGTGATGGCATTTCGGGAGGGTGAGCTCACGTGCTGGACCGTGCGTGCTGTGTGTCTCCAACCTGTTTCCCTCCCTGGCTCCGGACCCAGAGATGGAGGCTTTGAAGGGCCCAGACAGAGATCACATGATGTAAGGACAGCGTGTCCTGGGCCTGTGTCCCCGTGACCTCCTCACACCTCCCTTTCTCGCTAGCACAGGGCTGTGGGGTCCAGTTCCCCAGCCAGGCTGGAAGGAGAGGTGTGACCATGGCTGAGCCGACACAGAGGACGGCTGGCTGGGGAGTGGGAGGGCTGGGTCAGAGTGGAGTGGAGCTGGAGAGGACGCAGGATGATGGAACCCCTTGTGCTGTGGTTCCCAGTGTCTGCTCACCACCGCCCCCCCGCCCCCCTGACTGCAGCCTGCACCTGCTGCGGCGGGCTGCCTTCCTGCTCCAGACTCCAAGGTGGCAGCCCCCTGCTGTGGACCTGGGGAGGCTGAGCTGCCTGAGAGCCTGAGCCTCTCTGCTCCCTGGCCGGCCTGGGGGTGTGGATGACAACCTCCCATTTACATTTGGAGAGCTAAGCTGCTTTCTTGGCCTCTTTAAAAGTACAAATGCTAATTGTAAATCACCTAGAAAATAAAGATCTGAAGAAGAAAAAAATAAGGCCCTGTAATCCTGCTTTTCAGATGGAATTACAATTAGCATTTTACTGAGTATGAATACTCTTCCTCTTACACGCCCCCCCCCCATAAATAAAAATATAGAACTGCACTAGCCATAATAAGCCTTTGAAACTGGGTTTTTTCACCTACTATCATATACTTTCTGATGAGTAAGTGTAGGGAAACTAAGATTGGGATTTGTGCTGCAAAGAAAGAGCCAGGGTGAGTGCCCCCACTCACGGTGATGGAGGACCTAACAGACTCGGGACTCCGTTCTGCATTAAATGTTCACTTCAGACATCACATTCGTGATTATAGATTATATAGCTAAGTGCACTTTTAAAAAAAGCAATCTCAATTGCTGGTTGCTGGGCCGCTGGCTTCTGGTTGGCATAATGGACTCGGGATTGGGATGTACATACATTCAGGTTCCATCCAGGGTAGTAGCTTAGGGTAAAATTTTAAAAGCAGGATTTCGGGATCAAAGCGTTTGTACTTTCAGGCATGTCTATGTTTTCCGCCCCCATTTTTGGCATTGATGTCATGGATGGTTCTGGAGGATTCTGTGCCTTTGCCTTCCCCCATGGGGCGGTGGAAAAGGAGCGTCAGGAGCAGTGGGGCCCCACATCAAATCCCAGCCCTGCCACGGGCCACTGCGGGAAGGCTTGGAGCTAATTGCTTAGTTTCTCTGAGCCCAAGTCTTCTCGTTTATATAAAGTTGGATGAGGGCAGCCCGGGTGGCTCAGTGGTTTAGCGCCACCTTCAGCCCAGGGCCTGATCCTGGAGACCCGGGATGGAGTCCCACATCGGGCTCCCTGCATGGAGCCTGCTTCTCCCTCTGCCTGTGTCTCTGCCTCTCTCTCTCTCTGTGTCTCTCATGAATGAATAAATAAAATCTTAAAAAAAAAAAAGTTAGGTACTTCCTCTGGGGTGGATGAGGGGTCCCCATTCAGAGTAGTTAGCACCCACTTAGCACAGAGCACGCAGGAGGGCAGGGTCCCCCTTCCCCTGCTCCCGGGGGTCCTGCACTGTGTGTGGGGGGGACTCACAGCAGCAGCCCTCCTGCCCACATCCTTCTCTTTAGCCCGCAGAGCACCCAGCACCCAGCACCACCCCATCCTGTAGTGGGGGGTGGGGAGGGGGTGGGTGGCTGGTGCATGACACACGGGGCCTTGGGGCTGACCTGCTATGACCGAGGACGTCTGGTTTAACGACACACCACACACACACCACACACGGGCAGCACAGCCAGTGCCTGACTCAGGTTTTTGCATCACTCTTGGCTCCCTGTCAGGCCTGGGAAGGAAAGGGGTGGCTTCCTTCTCTCCTTACAGTGCACCCCGCCCCCAGCTGTCCGGTTGAGGCAGTGGAGGGAGGCCAGGGGTGCTCAGGATGCCCAGACCGCCTCCCCGCCGGTATTCTGGGGCCCCTCGGGACTACTAATACCCCCTTGACCGAGGGGGGCGTGAGCGGGAGCCCAGCTGCCCACCCCGTGGCACTGCGACAGCGTGGCCGGGAAGTGAGAGCAGAGTGCTAACACACGCGTGTGCTGCTCACAGTAGGTTACAGGGGGAGTCTAGTAGCTCATTTAATATAGCTGAGGACTCTTACTAGTCTGCTTTAACCGATAGGAAACTGAGGCATGGAGGGGTTAAAGACGTCCACAAGTTCACACACCTGGCAGCTGTTAGAGCTTGTGAAGGGCGTGATCCCTTGGGGCCTGGGACTGGCTCCTTCCCGTCAGTCCTCATGTCCCCATTGCTGGCGAGCCGGGCTCCAGGCCCTGGGCTCTGTTTCTTCCCATCTCTCTGGCTCAGCTCAGTTTAGGATGCTGACTGCTCCTGAGTCCTTCCCTGTGGCCTCATGATAGAAGACTTGGTTGGGAGGATGGGAGGTAATGGGGCCACAGGCAACCAGAATTGGGGGCCCCGGTCCTCTTGCCTTCGGGCTCCAGCAAACTGAGACAGGGAACAGCATTTGGGGAGAGCTCCTGCATCTCCCTCATCGCCGCTGTCATCCTAGAGTTTCCCAGGCCCTTGCCACAGTTGGTAGGGTGGCCTGGCCTATTGCATTGCAATCTAGCACATGCAACAATTAACCTTTTCTACAGTGCAAGAGAATTTCAGACGCGAACTATAGGGGGTGGAGACAAGTCACAGTATCTGCTCCGTGCTTTGCGTGGGCTTAAAATATTTCATAAACCCTTCCAGGCTCTTAATGTCTAAGGACCTGTGGCTTCTTAGTGAGAAGACCCTCCCCGTCTCCCTCTCTCCAGTCTGGGTCCCTGAGATCTATAGACCTGGGCCCTTGTCTTTGTCCATGCCAGAGAGGTGAGCCTTTCCTACCTCTCCTAGGTGACTCTATTGGCTTCTGGTTGAACCTGCTGGTGGCTCCTGGCAGGACCCCAGGAATCCTGTTTCATTCCCTCTTTCCTCTGGCTTGGAGCTCAGCCCCCCCCCCCCACCCCTCCCGTTCTTTACTTAGCTCTGTACTCCAGATTAGCACATTCTTGCTGTCCTCCCTCCAGGCTCTCTGCACCCCACAGCTGTCCACAAAGCCTCTTTGGCTCTTTAGGCTCTTCCCCCATGACATCAGCCAGCCTGCCTGCCTGACTCAGTTGAAGGTCTTAACTTTTGTTGCTGGAGTTGGTCTTCATATCCATTCAGAGATTTCTCATAACACGTACCTGGATGCCAGTCTCCAGTCTTCATGGGAAATTCTTATGTTCCTTTTAGAATTAAAAAATACTACCCTTTCCAGTTTACTTATTTCACTAAATTAATTGTTTTGCAAATGAGGAAATCCTTTTGTCAGAGGGTAGGTTGGCTTACCTGACCCAAGCTAGGAAGTGCAGAGCTGGGGTATGAGTTGTACACCGTTCCCAAGGCCAAGTGTATTGTACTGGGTCCATCTGGCTCACCTACCAGGTGAAGAATTGCGTGTAGGCCCGGAGGTGGGATGGGAACCCATGCCTCCTGCCCACAAATTCTCCTTTGCCACACGGTCTAACCTGTCCAAGGCAGAAAGAGCAGCATTTGGAGTGGGAGCTCTGAGTTCAGGAGGGACCAAGGGGCACTTGGGTTTGGGCTTTGACGTGTCATCACTCAGCACAGCTCTGGTAGGGCAGGGCATGGAGCTGGTTCCCAGACTGTGGTCACTGGGCTGCCCGTAAACCCAGCCTGGAGTCTTGCTGGTGACTTGGACCGGCTTCCTCAGTGGGCCCCAGCCTCAACTCGAGGTGATGGAGAGGGTGCCTCTGCTGTGGCAGTTGTGCTGCTGGTTTCCAGTGATAACTGCCCCTCTGAGGACAAAGCCTTTTTAAGGGGTGTTCTTTCATTAGATGCTTAGAATGGCTCTGTAAGGAAGGGGGCCCCCCTCACGGATAGATGCAAAACAGGCTTAGAAAGGTAATGACGCCTTCAAGGTCATTGGAGATACTGACCAATTCGAGACCCCGCCCCTGGACGGATGGTAAATCCCGGACCTCAGGTTGCCTCTGAGTAAATCCGCCAACTGTGCTTCTTCTCTGGCCTCCTAGTGATCAGGGTACCTGCAGGGGGCGAGAGAGATCTTTCTTACTCGGCTGCTCTGAGGACTCTTGCCTCTGAACCCTTTGAACCTGCCAGTTGTATAGCACATTGGCTCACTGGGTTATAAATATTTCCTGTGTCGGCCTCCCGTAGTAAGTACCCTGACCCCCGCCAGCCTGAGTTCTTTCAGACTGGGACTGCTCTGTTCCTCTTGGCGCCCTGCACAACGCGGGACCCAGTAAATGCCCGTGGAGTGGAAGTGCGCTCCACAAATGAAGTTGCAAATGAAGTTGGCCGGTGCCTTCTCCTGCGTTGCTTAGAGCGGGGGAGAGGAAAATAAACTTTTTTTCCTGGGCCATGGTAAGGTGGGTGGCCGAGCTCGAACCTGTGCGGTGTCCCCAGATGGCCACGAGGTGGCAGTGTGACCCCGTGGGCAGCTTCCCCACTTGTTTAGAGATTGTGCTGCGAGGTCAGCCTGCAGGTGTCTGTCCGGAACTGACCCGTCTGGGCCTCCACCCCTCCCGGGGAAGCTTTGTGGTGACATGGAAAAGGCCTGGGCTTTGGGGTCCAACCCTGGCCCTGCCTTTCTCTAGGGACTTAGCCCTGGACACACTGTTTCCCTGAGCTTCGATTTCCTCATCCCGTAACATGGCAGTTGCACAGTCAGAAAAGGCCTAGTATGTCGTGGCCTGCAGCGTGACGAGGTCTGTCCTCAGGGCTGGGAGTTCCCGTATTTGCCTGTCGCTGCCCTCGGTCACCTGGCTCCGTCCTGGCCGTCCCAGCTTTCTGACCAAGCTTCCTGCACTTTCCAGCGGGTCTCTGAGCCTCAGCTGCTGCATCCCCCACCTGCCCCATCCCTGCTCCCCCCTAGCAGGGCCCCATCCCCCTGCCTTCCCTCTGCCTCACCGTGTCCCTCTCGGCCTCGGGCCTCTGATGGGGACTGCGTAGGGCTCATCTTGGTGGCCCACAGAGATGGGAAGTCTGTCAGGGGCGGCGTCTTGGTTATTTTGGCATCAGTGCTGTGCATTTAGCCAACAGTCCGTGACGAAAGTGACAGCTCTGCTTGTTGGGCATCTGCCAGGGGCTCTGCTGGGCGCTTTGCAGAATTGCTTCGTTTAATCCTTGCGACAGATCTACCCCCCATTTTATAGGGGGATAGACCATGATGCCTTTGGCTCTGAGCAATAAAATTCTACTAAAAGCAGTTTGTAAAAAAATAATAATAATAAAAATAAAAATAAAAGCAGTCTGTAGAGCAAGGAAAGATTATTATCGTACCAAGCACAAGTCCTGAGGGCTGCTCAGTGTCAGCCAGGCCCCAGGTGACTGCCACGCCTCCTCCCCGCCTTCCTTGCTGATGCGTCCTCCCGCCAGGTGCTGCGCCAGGTGCCGCGTGCGGGAAAGGTGGTGCTTCCTTTAGGAGGCCGCTAGCAGACTCGTGACCAAGTTCTTCTTGGCCACCATTGGGTCTTAGGCTTGTTCCCAAGCTCGTCACTGGTAAAGAAATTCATGCGACTGGCTGGGATTAGTCAAGATTCAGCCCCTGAGGCTGGCGAGGGATCCAGGTGAGGGATCCAGGTTCCATTAGGGCCCCTGGCCACCTGGCCCGTGGGACAAGGTGCAGGACTGAGGCTCATGAGTCAAGGAACCTGCCGAGGTTGCACACCTGGTGAGAAGCGGCGTCCCGGCCACATCGGCCGACTCCCGAGGCCATGGGGGGTTGAATGAAGTAAAGCGCAAGACTGAGAAAGCGCGTTGCTCTGGATTTGGTGTGCTGGACCTTGAGGGGTCTTGGAAGTTCCTTTTCCTACTGGTTCTGGAGTCTCTCCTTCCTCTCGGCTCCTTTCCGTGATTGTGTGCCTTCTCCTCAGACTGTGCTCCTCAGGCCTCCTTCAGCCCCCGTGCCCCAGGGCCCAGTTCTGCCGCCCTCCAGGGTAGCCTGCAGGCCCGGCTAGACCGAGTGGCCCCGGGGCTGATTTCAGCCTGGGCCGAGGCCCCGTGGGGTCGTGGGGTCGTCTTGAAGGTTCCCTTTAGAGCAGATAAGGGAGCTGCAAAACTCTAAGTCAGGATTTAGGAGGAGAGGCCAGAGAAAATGCCGGGGGGTGGGGTGGGGGGGCTAGTAGGGGACCAGCAGGAGCAGGTCTGCCGGTGGGGAGAGCCCGGGCGCCCCGGAACAGACTCCCACCGGGTCGTGCCGGGTGGCCGCCAGCTGCCCGCCTGCGGGGACGGCGCAGTCACGCAGGAGGCCTCTGGGCTTGCAGATGCTTCAGGACTGCCCCAAGGCCCGCCGGGAGGTGGAGCTGCACTGGCGGGCCTCCCAGTGCCCCCACATCGTGCGCATCGTGGATGTCTACGAGAACCTGTACGCGGGGAGGAAGTGCCTGCTCATTGTCATGGAGTGGTAAGCCAGGCCGGACGGCTCCCGAGGGCCAGGGGGCACGGAGAGGGCTGCTGGGCCGGGCCCGCCCCTCTCACCGTGGCTCTGTTTCAGTCTGGATGGTGGAGAACTCTTCAGCCGGATCCAGGACCGAGGAGACCAAGCGTTCACGGAAAGAGGTAGGAAGGGTCTGCTGGGACAGGCCTGGGCGGGCAGGGCCGTCGGGGGGGGGCGGGGGGGACACCGGGGCCACTCCTCGGGTGGGTGGGGGGTGGGAGGGGGCTAACTGGGTCCTCAACCCTCCTGCCACATCTTGCGACTCTGCTTCCTATCGCCCACCCCCCTGCCACAGAGGCGTCAGAAATCATGAAGAGCATCGGCGAGGCCATCCAGTACCTGCACTCGATCAACATCGCTCACCGGGATGTCAAGGTGCCCGCTGTCCGCTGCCGTGTGGGAGCCACGGCCCGGGGGGCCACGGTGACCCTTGGGAGGTGGCCGGGCTTGCCCTGCGCCCTGCTGCGCCTCCTGCGGCAGAGCAGGGCAGGGGCCGTTCTCTGCCCCCCGGGGCCGCCCTCTCTGGGCCAAGCCCCAGCCCAGTAGCGAAGCCTTCTGTGGCTACGCCCAGCCCTGTGGTCCTCCTTAGTCAGCGCCACACAGTCACACCTTTGGTTTCTGTGTCCCCGTGGTGTTTGTTGGCGGTTCTCTGGGCTCGTCTCTTGTCTCCAAGTACCCTGTAAGCTCCCAAAGGCAGGCACCTGGCCACGTGCAACGGATGCTCCTGATGGCGTGCCGATCGAGGGCGACAGATGGTTGTTGAAAGGGTGAGGGGAGGCAGGAATCGCTACCCTCCTCACAGGCTCAGCAGCGTTGCTGTCTGTCCGTCTGTCTCCCTCTCTGTAGCCTGAGAATCTCCTGTACACCTCCAAAAGGCCCAATGCCATCCTGAAACTCACAGATTTTGGCTTTGCCAAGGAAACCACCAGCCACAACTCTCTGACCACTCCCTGTTACACGCCGTACTATGTAGGTAAGTCCAGAGGGGGCCCGGGGAGCTGGTCTTTCCCCAGAGCTGTTGTCAGGTGCTCTCTATAGCTCTCAGGGGCCACTGGTCCTGGGGGGGTCGTGTCCTTTGAACCTTCCCGGAGCTGGTTCTGCTGTGACCTGCCCAGAAGTAGGGCTTGAGTGAGTTAATCTGGAATTGAGACGTTATGGGAGATGGATCCGTCTGGGAGTATAGGCAGGATTTGGTGCACGCAGGTGCACTTCCCCCAGAAGAGCAGCCATTGCCATCAGATGCCCAGCAGAGCCCGGGACACAGATTGGGTTCCGCATCTCCAGCCAAGTGAACTCACGTTTATCCAGAATAAACTCATGTTTGTCAAATTAAGTGGGCAGCATGGGTCGGGAAGGCTCTTCAGTCCAGGAATCGTCTCATCTTAAGATTCTAGCCCCGGGGTTCCTCTTGGAGGAGGCTCTTCTGCTCTCCCCCACGCAGCCTCAGCATGGGGTTATGACTGTTCCCCCTCCCACCCCCGGCCACAGTATCATCACGATGGGCTGAAGGGTTGGGATAGGGAGCATGATCCGCAGAGAAGCTGGGGTATATCAGTGTTCCAGGGGCCGGATCCACCCACACTGACCTTTGGTTTGCAGCTCCAGAAGTGCTGGGCCCCGAGAAGTATGACAAGTCCTGTGACATGTGGTCCTTGGGTGTCATCATGTACATCCTGTGAGTGTGCCAGGGAGGGTGTGCGGAGGAGGCTGGGCTGGGCTGGGCTGGGAGTAGGAGGCCTGTACCTCTCTGGGACAAGAGGAAGGAGCAGAGGTCCACATCCCCTTCTGGATGGGGGATTCCCTGGGAATCCCCTGCATGTCCCCTTGTCTCCATGCTTATTGGATTCTGATAGCTAAGCGGCAGGTATAAACTAGCTCACAGGCAGGAAAATGTGTGGTTTAGATGCTGGGTGTGTTGGATTTCTGGGGCCTGTTCTTGATTTCGTATATTGTGCCTGAAATCCATGAGTGCATTTCTCTGTGACCTTTCTAAGAAGCCTGTTCCTCACTCTGTTCCTGGTGCAAGTCCCCCGAATAACACCCGCACTGTCCCCCTCTCTTCCTGCTTCTTGATTCAGGCTGTGTGGGTATCCCCCCTTCTACTCCAACCATGGTCTCGCCATCTCTCCGGGCATGAAGACTCGCATCCGAATGGGCCAGTATGAATTTCCCAACCCAGAGTGGTCGGAGGTATCAGAGGAAGGTAAGGACCCCCTCCCCCACCCTGTGCACGTGCACATGCGTGCGCACACGTGGTACCTGCAGGATCCGGCCCCCAGGAGTGGTGTGGCAGTGGGTCCATCCCTGTGCTCACACCTGCTGGGCATGTCCTGTCTGCGTGAGGGACCCACCCTGGGCCACGGTGTGGGGCTGCATGTAACCTATCAAGAGGTGTAACCATAATGCCCCTCGGGACCGGCTCTGTGGGCAGTCTGCCTCCAGGCAACCCCCCACCCCCACCCCCCTGTGCCCCTAAGTCTGGTTTCTCCCTGAAAACTTTGGGAAGAAGCAGAAGAGAGAGGGTGGCCCCTGAGCTGTCTCTGTCCCCTGCCCCACCCCACAGTGAAGATGCTCATCCGGAACCTGCTGAAAACAGAGCCCACTCAGAGGATGACCATCACGGAATTCATGAACCACCCCTGGATCATGGTAAGCCTGGTGGGCCGGAGGGACCCGGGTCAGTGGAAACCGACCCTCAGGGCGAGGGCGAGGGCGAGGGCGAGGGCGAGGGCTCAGCCACCACTCTGCTCCCCGCCAGGCTTTCCCTTGAACTCCTTTTCTCCCCCACAGCAATCAACAAAGGTCCCTCAAACCCCACTGCACACCAGCCGGGTCCTGAAGGAGGACAAGGAGCGGTGGGAGGATGTCAAGGTGAGGGGACCGCTGGCTGCGAGGGGCCCGGGGTGGGGGTGGGTGCCCGGGGGTGAGGGGCGGTGCTGGCCGGTGGGGTGGGGGGGTGTGAGTCTGCATTCGCTCACCCCAGGGATTTCTGTTACAGTGAGAGCAGTGACTCTGAGCCCCTTCCCTGGCCAGGCTGGGCCTGCGGTGGTTCCCTATAAGGAACCCGAAAGGCTATCTGGTACCGTCTCCTCGTTTTGCAGATGAGGAGCCCGAGGTCCAGAGAGGGAGAGTGACCTGCTCAAGGTCACACAGCTAGCGATGGGCTGGGGTGGACCAGAGCCCAGGTCCCCTGACTCCTAGTCCAGTGCTCTTTCTGCTTCCAGTGGGGTCGCTGGGGGCTCTGGGAACACACCCTACGGTTGTGAGCAGGCTCTAGTGACCCCGGCGGGGGTTGAGGCTACTGTCAGCCTCGGACCCACTGACCAGCCTGTCCTTTCTCTGCTCCCACCCCCTGTCGCCCTCACCCTGCCCTTCCCTGTGTCTCTTATCTCCCCTGTCGCCCTGTGGGGTCACCCTGCCCCCTCCCCAGGAGGAGATGACCAGTGCCTTGGCCACAATGCGTGTCGACTACGAGCAGATCAAGATAAAAAAGATCGAAGATGCGTCCAACCCTCTCCTTCTGAAGAGGCGGAAGAAAGCTCGGGCCCTGGAGGCCGCGGCCCTCGCTCACTGAGCTGCTGAGCCCGTCCCGCTCCACTGGCGGACAAGCAATAACTCTCAACCTGAATATATTTTTTAAACGAAGAGACCCAGGACTGCCCGCTTCACCTCCCTCCTCGGCGGCGTGGAGCCCAGAGCCCGTCCGAGGCCGCATCCCGCCTGTGGTTCCCACCACCTCGGAGAGGGAGAGGCTGGGAGGCTGCGGGCGGTGCGGAGAGAAAAGAGCAAGACGCTCTGGAACCTGTGCTCATTTTGCAATTTTATCAGTAATTTGACTTGGAATTTTTATGAA
Source organism: Canis aureus (assembly GCF_053574225.1). Taxonomy (NCBI): domain Eukaryota; kingdom Metazoa; phylum Chordata; class Mammalia; order Carnivora; family Canidae; genus Canis; species Canis aureus. Next base: position 75,245,102 of record NC_135616.1, on the reverse strand, counting down.
ACTTCTTTTATTGTTCTTTCCCCCACTCGGCCTCCTCTTGCCCAGACCCCTTCCTCTCTGGATGTGTAAGGGCTCGGGGTTGGTTCAGGGGTGTTTGTGGCAACTGTCCGAGGGAGCGTCCCTGCGTCCACCTGGCCTCTCCTGCCCCATCCCGGCCGGGGGCCCCTGCGACTGAGGCATTCTGGGAGCTCGGGGCCCGGCGGGGCCGGGGCCAGGATGCCACCCGCCTCTGCGGGAGCCCTCAGACCTCACCGATGTGCCAGACAGACAGAGGCGAGTGTGATTGTGTGTGTGTGTGTGTGCGCACGTGCCCGGATCTGTGTCTGGGACTGTGCATGTTCATGGGGCCAGGGGCAGGCAGGGCTGCAGAGGGAGGGCCCCTGCTGTGGCTCAAGAACCTCACCCCTCCTTGGGCCTGCCGTGCCTGCGTCAGGTCTGCCAAAGTGCCTGAGAAGCCTGCCCCGACTCAGCCCGGCCCCGCAGCCTGCCCGGTGGTTCTGGGAGGCAGAGAGGAGCCACCTGGGCTCCGGCCCAGCAGTCGGGAAGGCTGGACCACCCTCACCCCCACCCGTGGGCGCCCGTGCAGTGCTGGTCCTAGTCTTCTGAGGCGCTTCCCTACCCAGTAGCCTCTCTCCCCCTTCCTGCCATGATTAACCCGTTCTTGATGATTTTTCCTATATTTTGAGCCACTTCTCAATGGGCCTCCTCTCTGCTCCCATGGGGGGAGCCTGGGCTGTTTAGAAGTGACTTGGAGCTTTTGCATTTTGCCGCCTCTCCTGGGCCCCTGGGGGTACCGGCCGGCTCCCCCTCGAGGGCAGAGGCGGCACCCCTTGGGTGGCCCCGTGGGTGGGTGGGGGAGTCTTCACACCAAAGATGTCCCGACTCTGCCCCCGCCTCCGTTAGCCACTTCACCTCGACCCCCAAGCAACTCAGCCTTGTGTGTCCAGGCCAGTGGGGGGGGGGGGGCGGGAAGGGCCCTCCCCCCGGTACTAGTGAGCAGCGTGGGGGGAGGTCTCCGGGCCAGGGGTGGGCACTGATTCTCCAGCTCTCGTCTCCCTCGGGGCCGAGTTGCTGGAGGAGCACCCCAGATCTTCTCCGGATGTGGGCAAGGGCTCTGAGGGCCCCCAGTGCCTCCCGGTCCCTGACGGCGTGGCCAGCACTCAGATTGTTGTAAACTGTTGTTTTGTATGAGCGAAACTGTCTTTACTAAACAGATTTAATAGTTGAAAGGTTTTCTTGCTCTTCCTTCGTGGGACGCAGCCTGTCCACCCCCCACTTCTCCTCTTTGCACCCCCGTGGAGAGTGCTGGTATATGCTGGGAGGGCTCCCTGGGTGTGGGTGCGGGAGCACCTGGCCTGGCCGCAGGCTGGCCGGGCTGTGTCTGCTGTAGGGGCACGAATGCTGCTCTTTCTTCTCTGGAGCAGGGTCGGGGGGCAGCATGGGGTGGAGAGCCCGTGCTCTCTCGTCAAATACCGAATCGGGAGCCCGCTGGCTTCTCAGCACATGATCCTTTGACCTGTTTAGCCACAGCCAGGTGCTGGACGCCTCAGCCCGCGGTGGGGTGTGTTTCTGGGTTCAAATCCTGGGAGAGACCAAGGGAGCAGGGTGGTGTCATTCCCGAAAGTTCCAGGAGGGGGCAATAGGGGTTAAGCTTACACTGAAAGAGTCTACACTGACCCGAAAGAGCCCTGCCATGGTCACCTGACCTGTTCCCCCCACTGCACAGATGGGAAGAGCAAGGCCCAGAGGTGGGACGTTTGGGATCACACAGTGGACCAGTTTGCGGTGGGGTCTAAGGTGGAAATCGGTCTGCTGGCCCCACTGCTCTTCCCTGCAGTCAGATGGAACAGCGATGCACCCTAGTTCACATTTTCTCACGTGGTCCCCGGGGCTGACTGGGGAGAAGGGCAAGGCAGGGTGGTTCCCCCGGCTGCATGAGTCAGGGAGCTGACTGAGGGCACGTGAATGTGCTGCAGGTCACATAGCAGCCTGGTTTGGACTAGAACTCAGGATCCAGAGGCCTGGGGTGTTCTCCATCCTCACACGTGGCCTTCTGCCCACAGGAGAGGCCTGCTCGTGCCCCTCAGTCGTTGGCAGGATCACGGCTCCACGGCTCGGGCTTGTGGGCACAGGCAGGGCGGCCCCTCGTGGCCCCCGACCCCCCTTTATGGCTCCTGGGTGGATTGGCAGGCTCGGGGCCCAGCGTGAGACCACTCACCCGTGTAGAAACCACGGCTCGGATAAGCCCACGGGCGGTTTTGCTCCCCGGGAAGTCCAGTTGTGTTGGCTGCACTGAGACAGGTGTCAGAAGTGCCGAGAACATGGAGGAAGAGGGAACGAGGGCTGGGAGGAGGGGAGCCAGGGTGAGCGTGCCCGGGGGCGGCGCCCGTGCTCTGCCGTCTTTGGAGGCCACATCCATTTTCCATTTCTGGCCTAAAACAGCGCAAATGTAGTGGAGTTCCACAGGTCAGAGGTCTGATGGGGTCTCACTGGGCTAGAACCAAAGTCTCCGCAGAGCTGCGGTCCTTTCTGGAGGCTCTAGAAGATTCCATTGCCTTGCCTTTTCCAGCTTCAAAAGGCCCCTGCATTCCTTAGCTCATGACCTTTTACCTCCCTCCTTTTTTTTTTTTCTTTTTTAAGATTTTATTTACTTACTTGAGAGAGAGAGAGTATAAGTGGGAGGGAGGGGCAGAGGGAGAAGCAGACTCCCTGCTGAGCAGACCCCAGAACCCCGGAATCCTGACCTGAGCTGAAGGCAGATGCTTAACCGACTGGGCCACCCAGGCGCCCCTCTTCGTCCATCCTTGAAGCCAGCAGCGTCACACCCTCTGACGCTTCTGTGGTCCCATCTCTGACCTAGCCGGGAGCGCGGTCTCCACGGTTAAGGACTTGTGGGATTAGACTGAGCCTCCTCAGATGATCCAGGATAATCTCCCCCATCACCAGGCTCTTAACCTTAATCCCCCTGCAGTTCCTTTTGCCGTGTAAGGAACCATGTGCCTAGGTCCGGGGATCAGGACGTGGGCATCTGCGGGGTGCTCGCTCTGCGCAGAGGCCTGGCTCAGCCTTCTCAGCCTCCTGCCCCACATGTTGACCCTTGTGTCTGCTGGGTCAGCTCGGCTCAGCATACTTGTGCCCAGGGACGATCCCGCCTGGATGTGGTGTTCAGGGAGGATGGCTGGGGGGAAGGGCCAGGAGGGGCCCTGCTTGGCCCATGGGATCTTGCCCTCCCTTTGTGCTCCTCCTCGTGCCCCTGACCCACGCACGAGGGGCTCCGTGATTCCCTGTCACTGAACTTCCTCCTGCTAAATTCCCAGACAGGATGAGAAAGAACTTGGACCTAAAGGCAAAGGCTGGGGCAGGAGGCAACGGGGTGTGATTCCGGAACATGCCAAAGTGGTGTAAGGTGTCAAGAGGGCTGGAGGACTAGTCTCCAATTTCCCTAACAGGAAACACAGCCTCACAGAGGTAAAACGACTCTCTCAAGGTCTCACAACTAAGCAGAGGTGAATCTCGCCTGGAGCTCCAGCTTCCAAGTTGATAGAGTTTCTTGAAATAAAAAAAACACAAAAAATCGCTAACGTCTTCTAGATAAGGAAGTGGGCCGAGGGGCACCCAAGGTGAGACAGAATGGATTCCTCTCCACTGAGTGCAGTTGTTTCCTTTTCTCTGAAGTGGGGGTGACATTCCTGCACCCCGTGGCTACTGTGAGGAGCTCTATGAGCTCATGAATGTCCCTGCTCCGGAAGGTGCCAGGTGGCCTTGTGCCGTGGCGAGCCCCACGGCCCAGAGGGCACAGGGAGCCCTAGGATTGGAGTGGGGCAGCGGCCTAGGCGGATCAGTCTCGCCCTCAGTTGGAGGGCCTGTCTGTGCTTTGGGTTGGGGAGGCGTTGGTTAGATAAACAATAACAGTAAATTTGGGGGTTTCCTTGCCTTGGTCGGAGACAGGAAGTGCCTGTGGGGGGCTGTGAGTGACGAGTGGGTACAGTGGGTAGTGCCTGCTGGGGTGTGAAGGAAATTCAGTTATTCAAGGGAGGAGGAAGGCGCTGGTGCGGCCGGGGAAAGTGGGTGTCCTAGCCACCCGGGGATGTAAACAAACCGGTGGGGCCTGAGTGGGGCCCGGAGGGCAGCCTCTGCCCAGCTCTTGGGGGGGGGGGGCAGGTGTGGAGGTAGCTTCTCTTTGAAAGGGACACCAAGCTGCAGCTCCGAGGGTCCTTTTGGCAAGTTCACCCAGTCACCCAGCCGTCCCCTCCCTGTGCTGTGGGACAGGTGTGAGGAGACGCCCTGCATCCTACATCACGGGACACCCGGGCGCTTACTGAGCTGCCTTTGGGGACCAGGGAGCTTAGACGTCGGAGGGATGAGTGGGGTCCAGAGCTGCACAGCCTGGATCCTTCTGGACGAAGCCCTCACATGCTTGCCTTTCTGGGGCTCATACCAGTTCTACGCCCCAGGCGGCCTCGCCAGGACTCTGAGAAGCAGGGGGCACGGTCCGGGGCCTAAGGGGCGCTTCCCCCCCCAAGCTGCAGGCCCCCACCCCGTGAGGGGGTCAGTGCTTCGGCCTCCTTGACTCACCGGCCGAGATGAGCCCGCAGAGGTTGAAGTGGCTCGTTCAGGTTCAGCTCCTCCGCGGCACCCGGTGCTCGGGCCCCAGGGGCAGGCGAGCTGGGACCCCGGGGCGCCCCCTGCGCGGGCAGTCTGGACGGAGACGACGAGGGGAGGGCGCAGGCGAGCTTCCACGCCTGTCCCTGCAGAGCCCTTCCTCCCTTGGGGCACAGGCTCCCCCTTCTGTCTTTCCGTCTGAACTGCTGTCCGTGCCCCCTCCACCCTCCCTTCAGCTTGACCTTTGACCCCCAGCAGGTCCTCCGAGGGAAATCTGATTTACCGCCCTAAGAGGGCGTCCTGGGTGTGTTTCTGCCCACTTTCTTTTTTTCTTACCTTTGTTTTTATTTATTTTATTGTTGTCGATTTGCCAACATGCAGCATAACCCCCAGGGCTCCTCCCATCACATGCCCCCCCATCACCCAGTCCCCCGCCCCCCCGCCTCCTCCCCTTCCAGCACCCCTTGTTCGGTTCCCAGTTAGGAGTTAGGTGTGTCTCCCTCTCTGATTTTCCCCACTCAGCTCCCCTCCTTTCCCTTATCCCCTTCACGGTTTCTTATATTCCCCGTATGCGTGAGACCCTGTGATGATCGTCCCTCTCGGGGGACCAGCTCCGCTCCGCATCAGACCCTCCAGTCCATCCACGTCAGTGTCGGTGGTGGGGATCGTCCTTTCTGATGGCTGGGGAATCTTCCACGTATCTGTAGGCCACGTCCTCTTCATCCATTCAACTGCCGAAGGTCATCGAGGCTCCTTCCACAGTTTGCCTCTCGTGGACATTGCTGCTGTGAACATCAGGGTGCAGGGGTCCCAGGCGTTTCACTACATCTGTCTCTTCGGGGTAAATCCCCAGTAGTGCGATTGCTGGGTCCTAGGGTAGCTCGATTTCTGACTCCTCGAGGACCCTCCACCCTGGTTCCCAGAGCGGCTGGGCCAGTGCAGGCCCCCCTTCTCCACTCTGTCTTTCCAGCCACTCCCACCTGGATTCCTCTCATTCACGAGGCCTGCACCCCCCGCCCCCCATCTATACCGAGATTTGGGAACAGAGCCTGACAGGGATTTCCCCTCTCGACTTCAGTTCATCAATTTTGAAAGACGCCTTCCACTTAGGTCAGTTTTCGTTACACATTTGACAAGTCAGGGCGAGAAAGGATAACGTTACCTGTAGCTGGGGGCTCCTCTGGAGCAGTGGGCCGAACGGCTGTCACAAGGCTGCCCTGCTCCCCTCCGAGGGCCACCCAGAGGCCCGGCCTCTGCAGGAGCCTCGTGGGCCTCACACCGCACGTCGGGCACCGGGACAAGGGCCCCTGACAGCTGCCCCAGAGCAGATACAAATTCTAACATGCTTCACCTTCCACCTGTTTTATTTTTCACAAACCAACCAACATCTCAAACCTAGGGTTACACTGGAATGGACATCCACCCCGGGTGAGGGGTGGTGCATACTTATTGCTCTGGCGGGGAAATTACTACCCAGAGCCTCTGGCCAGGAAGTCTCGTCTGTGGCTTGCAGGCGGCGAGATGTGGGGTGGGGGGGACTTGAGCGGCAGCTGCCGAGAGGCAGAGGCACGAACCTGTGTGTGGTAAAGTCATTTTTAGGGGCCAGGGCTGCCATGCAAATGCATTCGTTTGCATAACTTTCTTGCTCTATGGGACAGCGAAGTTTCCTACTCCATGGGACACTGCCAGCGGGATTTGCAAGTGAAATATCAGGACTGTCCTTCCCCCTTTGCCATTCCCCTCCCCCTGGGTTTTGTTTCTGTCCCTCAGGCCCAGTGTGACCAAGTGCTGGTCCTAACCTTTCTGATCGGTTGCTGGGGCCCTGAGAGGCCAAGGACCTACAAAGGCTATGCAAATGAGTCCCTGGGCCCAGTCCAAACCGGTGGCTCGCGCAGGCCACTGCTGCCTGAGCCCAAGGGAAACGTGACCAAAGTCCCTCTGGCAGTCCAGGCAGCCGTGGCATCTTGTTCCTCAAAAAGCAGAGCCTCCCGGGGCTCAGGGGCCTCGAGTTTCACAATGAGCGGAGTGCTCCCAGGCCTTACCCTCTGATTTGGAGACCTGTGGTTCCAAATTCACCAGTCAGAGGTTTACTTTTCAAAGAAACCACGATCACATCTAAGTCTGAGCCCCAGACCTCGGTTAGCTGTGCCTAGAGCCTGCGGTCCAGGGAGCCCCGGTATTTGCAGGAAGACCTAGAAGGGCCGATGGTTTTCTGGCACTCGGCCGTCTACTTTTCTGGTCAGAAGCCTGTTCTAAGTAACGGTCCTCATAGCGAGACTCTGACCCAACTCACCGCACCCACCCCCACCCCCTGCAGCGGGGAAGAAGGCGGGAGGGAAGGGGACAGGGGCAGGCCGTCCCCTGAGCCAGTCTGCAAGAAAGAGAAAGAGATGAGAAATCCAGGCTGATCAGGCTTATTCCAAGCTCTGAAAAGGGCAGCTGAGCCGGCGTAGCTGCTGGGGACCTGTCGGATGGATGAGCGCAGCGCAAGGATAATTAACACAAGCAATTTTAGTAATTCAAACAGCAAAGAAACGCACACTTGTGTATACACACAGAATGAAATGGGCAAGTTCTTCACAACCTCTTCCTCCTCACCCAACCATGCCAGCCCCCCTCTCCACAAGTAATTTTGCATAACACTCGGGTGTGAATTTGATAGTACTCAGCCCTACAAAAATTTCTATTACTGTATCTACACACATATATGCTTAAAACACAGGTGAGAAATTTCTTTGAGGGTAATAACCGGTACTAATGGGATCACTGGGCATATGGTTCTACAACTTGTTCCTTAAAAGAAATTGTGGCCGAACATCCGTACGTAAAATTTCCCATCCTAACAATTCTGAAGTGCAGAGTTAAATAGTGTGAAGTATCTTCACATAGTCGTACAACCCCTCTCCAGAACTTTTCCATACCCATCAATCAGTGTGCAGCTTGCTCTTTAAACTCACCCTTTTTAAAAAAAAAAACAACCCAGCCTTTTTTTTTTTGTTTAACTCAGCCTATCTTAGTGTGTGTCCATGACTGAACTCAGAATTATCAAATTCCCCCCGCACCGTATTTTAAAGTTGTTTTTGTTTTATTTTTGTTTTTGTTTGTTTGTTTTGTTGTTGTTGTTTTTAGTAATCTCTGCACCCAGCGAGGGGCTCAAACTCACGACTCCGTGATCAAGAGGCATAGGCTCTACTGACTGAGCCTGCCGGGTGCACCAAAACTATGATATTCTTAATAGCTGCCAAGAATTCTGTAACATAGATGAGCCCTAATTTATTTAATTATTTGCTTTTGATGGATGTTTTATTTCCTCCTTTTTTTTAAATATTAGTATTAATGTTGCAATGATGTAAACATCTTGTACAACATCTCTGTGCACATGTGTACGGATTTCTGTAGCCTAGGTTCCTAGAAGTGGAAGTAAGATTAAGGGGCACGTGCATTTCATGTTCTGGGCGGCACTCCCAGGAAGACAGTATCGATTTATGAATGAATGCATTTTGCATATTGCTTTCTGAATGACAGGTCCATGAATGGATTCGCTGTCAGCAGTGGGGCAATCTGGGGATAGACGAAGTCAGCTGAGAATAAAAGGACATTTGAAGCACTTCCCAAAACATAGATGTGTACCCTTGGTTGCCTAGTGGGAGACTGGAAGAATCAGATGTGGAGGGGCAAGGGGGATTCCTTGAGCCTCCCCTCGGAGTCGGTGGCCCTGCTCACTCAATTACAGTTATTTGCATATCTTTGGGGCGTGTATGCAGAAGGGCTCAAAGACTAATCTGAGCTCCAGCCTTGTTCAGCCTCCTGCTGGCATTTGGTCTTGAGCATGTTATTGATCGGCTTCCTGGACTGCAAAGCGCCTCGTGGGAGATGACAGTTGTGCAAAGGACTTTGACATAAGGCAGACTGGCAGGTGCTGGAAGAGAGGCCCAGAGGGCCACGGGAGCTGAGAAAGGGGCTCCCCTCTGGTTAGGACGATCCTGAAAGGAAGGCTCGTGCTGAAGGATTTGACTCTGCCTCGGGGTTCTAGGTGTTACCGGCGACACAGGAGACTTGCAAGCATTTTTTCTCATTGTACAGGAGCTCAGCCACACTAACCCCTACAACCCCGCCCCCCTTTTTTTTTAAGATTTTATTTATTTATCCATGGCAGACACACAGAGAGAGGCAGAGACACAGGCAGGGGGAGAAGCAGGCTCCATGCAGGGAGCCCAATGTGGGACTCAATCCCCAAGCCGAAGGCAAATGCTCACCCACTGAGCCCCCCAGGGGTCCCAACCCCTACCACCTTATGGGACACTGAATGTGTGCCCAGCCCTCTGCTGATTACGGAGTCTGAGGAATCAGGCTTGAGGTGTGGTGGTCGATAGCTCAGATGCACACTGCCCCGGAGAAAGCCTTGGAGTCACATAGTAAACTGGGTTCAAAGTGTGTGCAGGTGACTTCACGGAGCCTCGGTTTATCAGCCAGTTCAGTGAGAATAATTGTGGCACTCCACACACACAAAATGTTTTTAGGATTGATTTATTTCAGAGAGAGAGAAAGAATGTAAGCAGGGAGAGGGGCACATGAAGGGTGACACAAGCAGACTTCAGGGAGCCTGATATGGGGCTCCATCCCCGGACCCAGAGAGCCTGGCCTGAGCCCAAATCAAGATTTGGAGGCTCAACTGACTGAGCCACCCAGGCATCCCCACAACACATGCAAAAATTGCTAATAATATTTAGGATTATAAGTATTAATTATGGAATGTGCTGCAGAGACCTGCAATCACAGCTAGGACCCCAACCGCTGTGCTCTCAAACGTACTGCTGCATCTGCGTCGGGCCCACATTTCCTCCATCTGCCCCCAGCCAGTTCCTGGGGGCCCAGGCCTCTAGTGACGGCTGATTTGGGTTTGAGGATTCCCTGGCCACTGTGCAGAAGCTCCTTTAGACCATACAGTAATGCAGGACACGCTCACGCCCGACCCTCTCGCCTGTGCCCCTCGGTGGGCCCCCACAGTCTGATGGCTCCCCCCGGCTTGACCGGCCTCCTTCCTTCTCTCTGGAAAGACCTTTCCCCTCAATAAGCCCCTTGCCTGTCCACTGCGTTTCGGCATCTGCTTCTCAGAAGGCCCAGCTGCACGATGATGACACGGCTTCCCCTACGGGCTTGCTGGCGAGGCACACGCACAAGGCAAAGCTGGAGCATGAGGCCCGGCACGCAGGCAGCACTCCTCATCGCCACGTATCACAGCAGCCCGACTGCAGCTGTGCGAGCAAACCGATTCCAGGAAAAAGGAGAGGAAAGGGGGTTAACCCTGCATAGCTTTGGGTGAGAGAGGAGGCCGCTGTGCGTCTGCTGCAGGGGTGTCCTGGGCCTGGGCTGGTGGCTCTGTAGCCCAGCAGAGAGGACCCCCACTCACGTGGGGACGGGGCGGGGGCAGCTGGGTGCCTCCTGGGGGCAGGTGGGGCGGGGTGGGGTGGGGTGGGGTGGGTGTCAGTGCCCGGCAGAGTGGGGGCCAGGGGAGAATGATGGGAAGACTGTGTGCCTTCATGTGAAACAGGGGCCATGGGAAGCGAGGGTGAGTCACAGGGTTTCTCTCGAAACCCCCAAGCCCATGGCATCTAGAATGTGCTGAGCGTGGGGCCCGCCTTGGTTCTAAGAATGCGTCTCTTGCCTCCCCTCCCACAGCTGTCAGAATTAATCAGGCCCCTGATTTCAGCAGTATCGCTCTCTTCTCTTAGAAGAATTTGGCAACGAAAACTGGGTTATATCCCCGCACGGGCGGCCGCAGAGATCAGGGCTGATGGGGAGGAAACGTGAGAGCTGCTCTGGTCTCCGGCGTGGGTTCCAGAACCCACCTGCTCGCACCTGCAGAGAAGACGGGCTCCGGCCTGGCCTCCGCAGGTCTATCCCGCCTCTGCCTCTGGCGCGAGCTGCCTGGGGGCCTCGGACTTCTCGAAGCCTCCATCTGTAGACGTATTGTTATCCCCATTTTATAGATCGATAAACTGAGGCTCAGCTTAGGCACCTAGAGAACAGTGTCTCGTGGAACAGGGCCCGGATATAGCCTTTCGGGACACGTCCCCCTGGAGCAAAGGGGGGGGGCAGTGGAAGCCACCCAGGCCAAATTAGAGGCCTCGGCCTTCACGGACCTGAAGGGCTGGAGGGCCCAGCATGGGCTGTCTCCTCTCCCGGCCCAGTGCCCCCCTCCCGGGTGAAACGCTGCTCCTGCAGCTACCAGCTAAGCTCATCTCCCCTTTGTCGGGTGTCGCGCGTCTGCCAAGGCTACGCTTGCGCTTGCTCGCTGCTCCAATTAAAACTGCAGTCTCCCGGCCTCCCACCCCGACTCCTCCCTCTGGGCACTCTCCACTCCCTTCCACGGCTTTATTTTTATTTATTTTTCATTTTATTTATTTATCTATTTATAAAACGATTTTATTTCTTTATTCATGGGAGACGCAGAGAGAGAGGCAGGGACCCAGGCAGAGGGAGAAGCAGGCTCCATGCAGGGAGCCCGACGTGGGACGCGATCCCGGGACCTCGGGGTCACGCCCTGAGCCGAGGGCAGATGCTTGACCGCTGAGCCCCCCACGTGGCCCCCAAGGCTTTATTTCTAAACATCCTTTTTTACTGAAATACAATGTCCCTCCCCAGAGCTACCCGACTTCATGTTTTCCCCCAAGATCTGATCACCTTCTACAGATCTAGATACCGCGCCGATCACCAGTGGGATACAAACTCCTCCAGGGCAGGCATTTGCGGCTGCTCTGTTCATGGCTCCACCCCACCCCCCACCCCGTGCCTGGCACCCAGGGACCCAGCAGCACCCAGGGCCCCCCCCATGCCTGGCACCCAGGGGCCCAGCAGCACCCAGGGCACCCCCCCGTGCCTGGCACCCAGGGACCCAGCAGCACCCAGCCCCCCACCCCCGTGCCTGGCACTCAGGGACCCAGCAGCACCCAGTGCTCCTCCCCTCCCCGTGCCTGGCACCCAGGGACTCAGCAGCACCCAGGGCCCCCCCCCTGCCAGTGCATGACACCCAGGGACCCAGCAGCACCCAGGGACCCAGCAGCACCCAGGGCTCCCCACCGGCGAGGAGGATGTGCAGACCCAGCGGTGCCCTGACGGTGGGGGTGCGGAGCCCCGCGGGTGCCGAGGAGGCAGAGCAGAGGCCGCGGCAGGTGCGGCAGGTGCAGCCGAGCAGCCCCAGGAGCTGAGGCCCAGGAAGGCCTGGTTGGGGGGCAAGGTCTCTGGAGGGGGGGGGACGGCCTCTCCTGCCGCCGACAGCTTCCTTCTGCGCCTGATGCCCCCGATGCCCCCGGGCGCCTCAGCCGTGGCCTCCTGCGCGGCCGCCCGACCCCCGACCCCTCCGACCTCAGGCCCGGGCCCGGGGAGAAAATCAAAGAAAGGAGAAAAGAAAGATGAGAAAGTAGGGAGAGGAGTGGATGCCCCCAGGGCTCCTACCCGGTGGCTCCAAGTGGAGCTGACACCCAGGGCCACAGGCTTCTCACAGGCATGGGGCCTCCAGGGGGAGGGACGGGTCATGATTTGGGGGGGCCTACCTCTTCCCTGGTTTATATCCCGGGCCCTCTCCCAGGCAAACCAGAAAGCAGGCTGTGTGAGGGACGTTTGGGCGGCATCCCTCAGGTGGAATCTCCAGGCTGGAGGCCTGCAAAGGGATACTGCTGTTCCTCAACCCTGCTGAATCAGGGAACACCACATTTTTTTTTTAAAGATTTTATTTATTTATTCATGAGAGACACACACACAGAGAGAGAGAGAGAGACAGAAGCAGAGGGAGAAGCGAACTCCACTCAGGGAGCCTGATGTGGGACTTGATCCCGGGTCTCCAGGATCACGCCCTGGGCCAAAGGCAGGCGCCAAACTGCTGAGCCACCCAGGAATCCCAGGGAACACCAAATTATAGTTTTCCTGTTTCACCTCCATAAATGTTTTGCTTTGAAACTATGCCTGCCCCGGGGGGGCCTGGCCAGCTCAGTCCGTTGCACGGCCGACTCCTGATTTTAGCTCAGGTCAGGTCCCAGGGTCGTGAGATCCAGCCCCACATTGGCTCCGTGCTGGGGGTAGAGCCTGCTTAAGATCCTCTCCCCCTGCTGGTGCTCGCTGTCTCTCAAATAAATAAATAAATAATTTTTAATTTTTTTAAACATTTTTTAAAACATTTTTAAAAAAGTATTCTTGCTCCAAACCGCCTAATAGCTACATATAGAGCAAAACCCAAGGGGATGGAATTTCTTAAGGTATCGCAGTCCCAAAGGGGTAACACTTTACCCATTTTCACTAACTGCAAATTTATAACATTAAGCTCTTCCCTGGTTCTCACAGCACGTGTGCCTTGTTTCCACCCGCTAGGGACTGGAGTTCTATGAACTCTGTGGCTGAAGGCACCAGTCCAGGGAGGTGCTCCCTCCCAGGAAGCAGTTCCATAGCTGTGTGACACTGTGACCACAGCCCCCGTGCACCAGAAACTACACCCCTTCCTTTGGCTTGTCCCAGCTGATCCTGGAGGGCCTCCCTACAACTGCACCAGAATGACTTGCAAGAGAGACCTGTACATAGTGAAGCTAGTGAAGCTTCAGCCTCCGCGTCCTGATTGCATGCACTGCTTTTCTAATTTGGGGTCTGTAAGCTCTAATTTATCTTTTCTGAAAGCCTCTAAGTTATTCAAGCTGTGGGCCCCACACACCTAGATCCATGGCTGCTTGTGTTCCACCGTGGCAGAAAAGGCAAGCTCTATGCTAGAGGTGCTTGCACCTTCCGTAGAGGTTCTTTTTATTTTTTTATATATTTTTTAAAGATTTTATTTTATTTATTCATGAGAGATGAGAGACAGAGACACAGGCAGAGGGAGAAGCAGGCTCCATGCAGGGAACCCGACATGGGACTTGATCCCGGGACTCCAGCATCATGCCCTGGGCTGAAGGCAGGTGCTAAACCGCTGAGCCATCCAGGGATCCCCATTCAGTAGAGTTTCTTGCACCTTCCGTCATTGTTGCTGGGAAGTGGCTACCAGCCAGGGACTAACACTTCCAGTTCTTCGGTCACTTGGTTCTAATCAGTGGATTGTGGCTGGAGGGATATGGCCCGACCTCCTAAAACCTTTTAAACATGCTAAAACCTATAAAAACCTGTTAAAACCTACAATCCTTTTCCCCTTCCCTTGCCTTCTGGCTGCACCCAGGACAACAGAAGCCATGTGTGGAGGGCAGGAAAGTGTAATTAAGAGTTTGGCTCCACCTTTGATGTTTGCTCACAGTTTTCAAGCCCTTTCCCTTTCTGCCCCTCAGAACTGACAGGAAAGCTTGAGTCCTCCCTCCTTTGGCCCTGGCTGGAAGTTCAAACCATGAGAGTCTCAGCCGGGGCCTGGGAATCCTTACCCAAGCCCCACCACCTACCTATCACCGACTCAAAGCCAGTAACCACTCCCTGCTTTCTCTCAAGCCATTTTTGGAACCAGTCCTCTTCCTTCCAAGAAAGCCTCATTATGAGAGTAATAAACCTCCTCCATGCCTTCCTGGTGGGTGTGTGTACACGTGGTGTCATCAGTCTTGACATCCAAACCACATTTTTTTTTTTTTTTTTTTTTTTTTTGTGAGGGGAATCCGTCCTGTCTCAGGACTAGAACACAGAACCTCCATCAGCACCAATGGCTGTAAAACAGACTTCTTGCCTGTTGTCTCTCACTGCTGTCTCTCCATATACATTTTTCCATGGGTGAGGAATAAACTTCTAAGTCGCTGAGATTTCAGGACTTATCTGTTACAGCAGCTAGTGTATCTTAACTAATATACCCAAGGATAAAGCTGTCTAGTTCCAATAATTCTAATTAATCCCAATATCCTAAGTAGATTTGGGGAAATCTAAAAAATAAAAAGACGGGGTGCCTGGGTGTCTCAGTCGGTTAAGCATCTGACTGTTGATTTGGGGTCATAATCACAGGGCCGTGAGAGTGAGCCTGCATTGGGCTCTATGCTGGGCGTGGACCTTCTCCCTCTGCCCCTCTCATTTTCCCACCCCCTGCTAAAAAAAAGAAAAAAAGAAAAAAAAAAAAGACTGATTATTTTCCTTTCTGGCTAAACAGAAGATGCCAAGTCTTTATCTAGCAAAGAGCCTGTGGGTGACAAGGCCATTTGATTCAGAGTATAGGGATAAAGATAAAGATGTTATGATTTTAGAATGATGGATTATTTATTTCATAATGTTAATATGACTTTATTCATCTTTAGTATTTTTCCATAGAAAAAAGAGGGGAGGGAGGAGAGTGTTATCATGTGTTATGAAACAAAAGGAGAAGGGGAGGAAAGAACCTAGTACAGCAAAATCAACCATCAAATAAATGATTCCAGTCATGGGGTTGCCAAAGTTCAAGGGAGATGCAGGTTGGGAACTTCCCCACCCTCTTCCCTTTCTAGGCATTCAAGATTTCACCCAAGCCTTTGGTTTCTGGCAATAAACATGGAGTTGCATTTGTCTTGCCTCCTATTTACCAAGCTTCAGCCTCTGTGACACATGCGGACCCCGTAACACGTGAGCTTTCTCAGTTGTTTTCTCATTCTCAGTTTCTCTGTGAGAGCCTCCCCACTGCTTCTCTTCACCTTAGGAGTGGAAAGAATGGCAGATTACGAAACCTATGGTGTGTGAACAAGTAGAAAAGAAAATAACAGCTGCCAGGATCCAGGTGTTCAGGTCCCACCTACGAGGCTCTGGAAGCCACTTGTCGGGATTGAGCTTAAGGAGACACTTGAGTCAGGAAGAGTCTGTGGGTGCGGGTGCAGAGTCAGATTTGAGGGGACTCTCCAAGTCATGCCTGGGAGACAAAGTGCCTTGAATCTGAAGGCCGAGGCCAGAACAGAACAAGTAGCATAGAGTCAGTAGGTCAGATCGCTGATGCTGGAGAATTCAAGTTACTCAAAAGAATTAACCAAAGTTTTTACACGGCGCCTGTCTTGAGTGGAGAGGTGGCTCTAATCTAGACAAGCTGCTTGTTTTGTACAGTTGCTGCACTGGTGGCTTCGGACATCTGGTAGCCTTGGTGTGTTCTGGATTTCCCTGAGGCATCTGAGAAAGTCTTATGTGATCGATCTGTGGATAAGATATAGCTGTCTAGGGGATCCCTGGGTGGCTCAGCGGTTTAGCACCTGCCTTCGGCCCGGGGTGTGATCCTGGAGTTCCGCAATCGAGTCCCGCGTCGGCCTCCTTGCATGGAGCTTGCTTCTCCCTCTGCCTGTGTCTCTGCCTCTCTCTCTCTCTCTCTCTCTCTGTGTGTGTGTGTGTGTGTGTCTTTCATGAATAAATAAATAAAACCTTAAAAAAAAAAGATATAGCTGTCCATCCATTGTTTCTAGCTAGGAGAAGGACCTTGACTGATATCTATGGTGCTATGGCCTTGACCCACCGTATTTAATATTCCATCATCTTGGACAAAGATAAAGAAGTGAAGTTTATCGAAAGCTAGATCAACTGCCCCAAATATCTAAAAGTAAAGCAGACAGAGATAAGCATGAGTCATACATTGAATTTCAAAAACTTCAATGTAAAAACAAGCAAACAAAACACAAAAACTTCAATGTACAACCCGGAGTGAGAATGAAGTAATGGATCATTAGTAAAATAAAAAAGACTTGGAATTGTAGCTGACCCCTGGGTATTTAATTTCCTACGACTGCTGTAAAAAACTACCCCAAACTAGGGGACTTGAAACAATGGAAATGTATTCTCTGAAATCCAAAATCAAGGTATCAGTAGTGTCATGCTCATTCCAAAGGCTCTAGGGAAAAAACCCGCTTTGCTTTTCCAAGTTTCTTTTTCTTTCTTTCTTTCTTTTTTAAGATTTTATTTATTTATTCATGAGAGACCCAGAAAGAGAGGCAGAGACATAGGCAGAGGGAGGAGAAGCAGGCCCCTGCAGGGAGCCTGGCGTGGGACACCATCCCAGGACTCCGGAATCACGCCCTGAGCCAAAGGCGGACGCTCAAGCACTGAGCCACCCAGGCGCCCACCTTTCCAAGTTTCTGTGGTTGTAAGCAGTCTGTGGTGTTCGTTGGATGGTGGCAGCGTAGCTACAACTCTGCCTCTGTGCTCACACGGCCATCTGCCCTGTGTGTCTATGTTCTTATATCCAAATTTCCCTTCTTTTATAAGGACACCTGTCACAGGTTTAGGGCCTACCCTACTCCCATATAACCTTACCTTGACCTGATTACATTGGCAAAGACTCTCTTTCCAAATAAGATCACGTTCACAGGTACTAGAGGGTTAAGACTTGAACGTAGCTTTTTGAGAGACACAATTCCACATGCAACACCTAGTATGGCCAGCAGCGTGTGGTATGGCTGGTGGTGAAGGATCTGCATGACGGTGGTGGGGCTGCATCATGATGAATGATCCAGGGCAAAGGGGCAGAAGTACTAACCTGCCCAGGGAGACTCATCAAGTGGACTCTCAGCAGTACCTGGCTCCTCCTAGCTCCCCTGGTCTTCCTTGCATCGCACTATTTTCCCTTTTATTTTTTTTCTGGCAGTTTCTCCTTGCTCTCCATTGTGGATACCTCACCCATTAAATGATTGTATTCCTCAGTGCTTTAAACTTTCTCTTCTCCATATCTTCTTTGGAGTGAGTTGGTGTCCTTCCTCACGACTTCAGTTATCATTTATATACAGAAGACTCCAGAATCTGGCGGAGGCATCTCCTGAAATCTAATTAGACATCTCCACTGAATACTTCCAACATTGGGCTCTTCATCTTCCTCCTTTGTTAAAACCTGGGCCTCGTCCAGGGTCCAGTCTCAGTCCATCGCACCACCATCTGCTCGCTTATCTAACATCCTTGATTTCTCCCTTGCCTCGCTCTCCTTGTCTAGGCAGCCATCACATCTACTTGACATGACATGTGAACTACTGCACAAATAGATCTATATAGTTTTCTTTTTATTTCCACTGCTGCTACCCTTGTGCAGGCCACTCTCTGATTTCCATTTTATTTGATTATTTTATTTTATTTTTGCCTGGATGACTGTAACAGCTTCTGACTTGGTCTTCCAGTCTCTGGTCTTCTCCGTTAATCCACTTTTCACGTGGCAGCCAGAACGCAAATATAATCATGTTATTTCCCTGTTTAAAACCCTTCGATGGATTCCCACCCTCTTTAGGATATGAGTCAACCTCCCTAACATGGCTAATAGAAACTGGATGACCTGACCTCTGCTTACTTCTCAAGTCTCATTCTCTCTCTTCCATCTTATTCTCATACCTTCCCCCTTTTCCTCTGCATCTTTAGGCCTGCAGTTCCCTCAGCCCAGCACACTCTTCCTTTCTCTCATTGCCTAATTTATGAATATTCATATTTTAGGTCTCAGTTTAAATGTTCTTTTCTTCTAGAGAGGCCTCTCCTGACCCAGTTTTCTTGCTCCCATCAGTTACTGGTTTACCCTGTTGTGCAACTCCAAGGGGTGACATTTGTATCATATTGAGTGTGAATAGTACCCTTGAAATTGTGCAATGCAGTAACCAGGCACCCTTCGTTCCTCACTGTCATTGGTTTAATTGTCTTCCTTTCTGGGGCTGCAAGTGCCACAGCTGATGCTCTGCTGTACACCTGGAACACAGTAGGGACTCAATCAGTATTAAATTAATAAGTGAAGTTTAAGAGAGAAAGGACTCTCTTAGCAAGCACATACAAGAAAAAAAAATGCAGGAGTGGAAAAGATTATGGAAACCATACATTTTAAATGATAATTTGAGTAACTGAAGGTAGCTGGCTTGCAGAAATTAAGGCTTAGAATAGATATAATAGCTGCCTTCAGTGTTTGAAAGGCTATCTATATGAAAATGGAATATAGTGATTCTATTTGTCCCAGAGAGTAACTAAAAGAACTGAAGGCAAGTGAAAGCAAAGAAAATTTGGGCCTGATAAGAAAATCAAAAGAACTTTCCAATCATGAGAGCTATCCAGAAATGAAACGGATGGCACATCGTGTAGAGTTCTGTTTCACTGCAAATATTGAAGTGTAAGCATCACTGTTCTTGTCCATCTGTTAGAATGATTGCAGATGGCATGTGGATAAGAGAGCCGTTGAGTGTCAGACTCAAAGTGTCTGATTTTATAACTGTAAGGAAAGTTTTTTTTCTTTTTCTTTTAAAGAGTTTTGTTTATTTCAGAGAGAGAATGTAGAGGGAGAGGGAGAGGGAGAGGGAGAAGCAGACTCCCTACTGAGTGGAGAGCCCAGTGCAGGCTTGATCCCAGGACTCTGAGATCATAACCTGAACAGAAGACAGACATTTAACTGACCAAGCTACCCAGGTGTCCCAGGAAAGTTTTCTTTTCTTTTCTTTTTTTAAGATTTTATTTATTTATTCATGAGAGACACACGCACACAGAGAGGCAGAGACATAGGCAGAGAGAGAAGCAGGCTCCTCATAGGAAGCCCAATGCAGGACTCTATCCCCAGACCTCGGGATCATGACCTGAGCTAAAGGCAGATGCTCAACCACTGAGCCACTCAGGGGTCCCGGAAAGTTTTCTTTTTAATTGAACTCAAGCATTTATGTATGCCTTCTCTGTACTTGACAGCAAGGCACCTCCCTGTGCTCAGGGATGCATTCCAGTCCGAGGGGCAATGTCCAACTCATAGGAAATGATTAAAAGGTAGAACTTTCCAGAATATCATCAATTGTCTAAATTCATGGCCCGGGGTTTGGTCACTGAGTGGAGATAACTGGTCTCCCACTGTGGTGGAAGGCTTTGTAGGAAAAGAGGCATTTGAAAAGGGAAGTAGAAGAGGCAAAGGAAAGTCCACCTCAGGAGAAGGGGGTGAGAAGGTAAGCCCTGTGAGGAAGGCACATGTGGGCTGGATGCATAAGCAAGTGTTCCTCACACATTTCATTCAGCACATCAGTTTGCACGCAGCTCTACAGAGCTCTGGTTTCCTTAGATGAAACCAAAGAGGAAGACGGGATGGGGGCTGGCCTGAGAATTGGCTGAAACTCGTGGAGTCACGTCCTGTGGTGAAGGGATGTGAACTCCTTGACTATCCGGAGCTCCCTCAAATATTTGGGGTTCAGTGGATGAGTCAGAAGTGACTCAGGCACTCGGAAGGAGGAAGGGAGTAGGGGAAGCCCCAGGATTGAAGTTGTTTAACCATTTATGGCTCAAGGGCTCAGGTAGATTTTTTTGTGCATGCTTTTGGCTGCGAGGAACCTGAAACTCAATCAACAGTGACTTAGTCAAAAGGAAAATTATTATCTTTTATATTGGAGATTCTGAAATAGTCCTCCTCTAGGAGTGGTTAACGCATGGATTTGGCAAGGTTATCAAGGACTTTCTTCTCTCCATGACTCTGCTTGCTATTTTCCATTTGTTGATTTATCCTCTCCGGCCGAGTCCCTTCATGGTCTCAAGGAGGCTTCAGTAATGCCAGGCTTCAAGGGTGGAGAACATCCAGAGGCAGAAGAAGAGCCCAGTTTCCTTGCTTTTAAGAATAAAAAGACTACTTGGGTAGCCCCCATCAGCCAACCTCTCCTCACATCCCACTGTCCAGGTGACATGGTGAACCCATTCCTAAACTAGTCGCTAGACAGGGGAAATGTGATTACCTTGAGAAGGGTCCAGCTCCCCTGAAGTGCATAGATGCGGGATACTTGAAGAAAATCAGGGTTCTTTGTTGTGAGAGAATGACAGCCAAAAGTGGTTGCAACATTTCCTTCCTGGGGAGGATCCTAAATTCTGTAAGTATGATAGAGACAGGGGAGAGATGACCTGGCCCATCCCACCTGCCCTGCCTGAGCTGGGGTCCTTGTCAGGATGCATGGCTTGTGCTAGGGTAGCTGTGGTTAGTCCTTCGGTGGGGCCTGAGATTCTCACCGAAACACTAGGTTGTGGGTTCAACCAGATGGTCTTTAAACACAACTCACAGTCTTCATGGGCCTGATACTGTGCTGGGCCAGTAGCATGGGGTCTCCTGTCCTCCTCCTCTCAAACCTACAACCGCAGGACTATTATTTCTATCTTCGTATGAGGAATTCAAATTAAGTAAGTTACCGAAGGTTAATCGTAAGAGGTAGAGGGAGGGTTTGAAATCAGGTGAGTCTAAGGCTACGTGTCTCTACGAATGGTATCTCATTACCTCTTTCTTCCAGCTTAGGGTTTACGTGAGTCTGGGAAAAAGCCTGGCAGTGTGATTTAAACCTGTGTTTTTCAAACTATCTTTAGTGAAGAACCAGATTTAAAAAAAAAAAAAAAAAAAAAAAGATCCAATCCATTGTGGATTAGCATTTTCATAAAATATAATAAAAATAAAATAAGGAAATAAAATTTTAGGCAAATAAAATTTTAAAAAAGGAAAAATATACAGAACACAACCCCTTGTCTTCAATGATTCAATCTAACAACAACAACAACAAAATACTCTATCAAATTGCTGTAAAGTTTTTTTAAACTTCGTTCCTGTGCTGCCCCTGCCACAGACTGAGAACAGTCTTTAGGCTGGTCTTGAGGCTGCACTGAGTGGCACTGATTTAGATGATTTTCTGTCTCCATCCCCTTCCCTAGACCATAATTCAGGACACTTGGTGCTTGGATAGCTCAGCTGAGAGGAGGGGGAGAGAATTATTCATTATAATTATTGAGGCAGCTATCACAGGAGAAGGTTAGGTGGCACTGCTGTTTCCTTGGGGACTTTAATTGTCATCAGCAGATGTCTCTTATACTCTCTTGATGGTAATGTTCTCTCCTCCCACTTTGTAAGAAAAGGATTGAGGACAACAGTAATGCAGTAGTCACCCCTTACCTACAGGGGTTACATTCCAAGACCTCCAGTGAGTGCCTGAAACTCTAACACTGAGCCCCATGTATGCTATGCTTTCTCCTATAAATCCATACCTATGAAAAAGCACAATTTAAAAAAAAATTATTTATGTGCTTATTTGAGAAAGAAAGAGAGTGTGCGAGCAGGGCGAGGGGTGGAGAGAGAGGGAGAGAATCCTCAAGCAGACTCCCTGCTGAGTGTGCAGTGTG
Organism: Canis aureus; assembly: GCF_053574225.1. Classification (NCBI taxonomy): domain Eukaryota; kingdom Metazoa; phylum Chordata; class Mammalia; order Carnivora; family Canidae; genus Canis; species Canis aureus. The sequence continues at coordinate 75,223,478 of NC_135616.1, read as the reverse complement.
ACATGGGGCTCGATCCCAGGGACCCCGAGACCGTGATCTGAGCTGAAATCAAGAGTTGGACCCTTAACCGACTGAGCCACCCATGCATCCTAAGAAATGTAATTTGTAACTTCGGCAGAGCAAAAGATTAACCACAATAACTGATACTAAAATAGAATAATTGTAACAATGTGCTGTGATAAAAGTTACACGAATGCGGCCTTTCTCAAAATATCTTACGGTACCGTTCTTCTTGGGATGGTGTGAGATGATGAAATGCCTACGTGATGAGGTGAAGCGAGAGGAATGACACAGGCAGGTGACTGCTGTGCGCTGGGCTGCTGCGTGTCAGAAGGAGGATCACCTACTCCTAGGCCAAGGTGGGCCGTTCACAACTGCAGCCGGGGAGGGCCCAAGGGCGGATGAGAGGGAACCGCTGTGGGTGGAATAGAAGAGGCTCGGGATAGAGAACCTGCACGTCCCCGAAAGATCTGCTCGTTCATTTGCTAGAGGTTACCAATGGGATGTGTCATTGGATGATGAATCATCTTGGCAAAAATTATAAACGTCTTGATTTGAGTGACTCGGGTTGCATGTGGTTAATGCCTGGACATTTGTTGTTTTCTGACGTAAAAATGACTTCAATCTGCTAAGTTATATTTACGACTCTATGGGTCCCTCTATTTGTTATGAAATTCCCAACAGTCTATATTAGGGAGTCTTCTAAGAAATCCAGATCTGCACTCCTCTAAGATTTAGGAAACTTAAAAATGGTAATCTGTCAAGTATATGAAACTTCTAGAGCTCTCCATATGTGGGAATTAGAATCCAGCAGAAGCTCCAGGATGCTCAAACATCGACCTCTGCCTTTCATTCACAAATGATGTGAGCACCTACGTCATACTCTTCTTTTGCGCTGCCTTCCACGGGGCCTCCTTCTCCCGCCGCAAGCCCGAGGGACTTCACTGCCCTTGTGGGTGACTTCTCCAAAACGTGGCTCTTCAATTCCATGACCTCCCTACTGAGGGCTTTTCCCTCTGTCTTTACTCAGCCATCTACTCCGATGGTTGTAGCCTGGAACGCATTGTCCCTCAAAACTGCTCACCTCCAGAATCTCTTCATTCCGCCTTCTCCCTGCCTGGCCACCACCTCCTCTCCTTGGTGATTCAGCTCTTGCCACCACAACTGTTCCTTGACTGCATCAGGACCGTCAGTCCGTTGGCTTATCTTCACTGCCCTTTTTCATCAGCTCTCTCTTGTCTGCTCTTCCTTCATTATTCAACTTTGAATCCTGGGTCCATCTTTCTAGTCAGGCTCTGACTTAGACTCCAACTTCCTCTCCCCCTTGTCCTTTTGTCATATTCATGGGGCAAAAACAATTCTACCTACTGTATGTTCACTTCAGGCTGCCAGGAGAATCCTGAGAAAAAGTGTGCAACCTGGAGGACTTCAATTCGTGATTACCTACCTCAACTGGGCTCAACGTGGCTTGGAAGTCTGCTATGTTTCTTTAGAGTCTTTTGCTTTCCATATATCTGCAAGCATCATTTCAAATCTTTGTTCCTCTCCTCAAACCTTCTTGCATTCTCTCTTTCTTATTCACTCTTTTCAGAGAAAATAGAAACCATCTGATGAAACGACCTCAACTTCCTGCCAACAAATCTTCAAACCAACTTGCTTTTGTACCCACTGTCCTTCCTTCCTTCCTGTGAACACTCAATGAAGGTGTTCCTTCTCATCTCAAAGGTCATCCTGCATCTTACCCCCTCCCGCCTTCTGAGGACATCAGTTCTATCTCATTCATCTATTTTCAAATTCTTTGTCTCCTCTATGGACCCAGGGTCCTGTCGTCCACACTTGTCATCCACTTTTTCGCTTCCCATTTACCATGCAATCCCATCAATCTCCCATCCCTTGCCATTCCCCTGCACTCTTCCTTCTCCCCACTGCACTCTTCTCCTTTAAGTCACCAGTGCTCCCACTTGCTATATCCCGTGGAAGCTCTTTTGTCTTGATCTCACTTGACCTCCTAGTAGTGTTTGATTTAGTTGGCCATTCCCTCCTTCCTGAAATGGTTGCTTTCCCTGTTCTCGGGGACACCACTCTCTCCTTGTATTTCTTTTTACCACTCAGGACATTCTTTACAAGTTCCTTTGTCAGGCTCTCTTATTCTGACTTATAAACACCTTGGTTCGCCAGGGCTTGGTTCTCGGCTCTTTTCTCATTCAACACTCTTACCCTTGGTGATTTTCTTCACTCCCATGGTTTCACTCACCAGATCTACAGCAATGGCACCTATATCTTTATTTCAGATTATATCTCTGTGTCCAACTGGCCATTCTAGAAAAACTCACTCCAATTTCAGAGGCACCTCCAACTCAGTGGGGCCAAGGGAGAATGTATCACCTTCTCCTCTAAACCATCTTTTTGTTTACCCAGTTGTTCAGGCCAGATCAGACGGCTTTTTGGCCATCACCTACTGTCACCATTCTCATCTAAGTAGTTGCTGAATATTTGAAAGCTTGCACTTCTTTCAATTCCTATTTATTACCACCTTAGTCCATACTACAATTTCCTCTTATCTGAATTGGAAGCAAATGGACCCTAGAGTGTCTCATTCAGAAGATGTATATTCTCCTTTCTACTTAATAGCCTTTCAATGGCTTCTCTTAGCCTTGAAAGTCTAAACATTTTGCCTCTGCCCATTTCTCCCAGTTTATGTTCAACCTCTCTCCCTTATGTATAATATGCCTCATTTATTGTGTGTCATCTTTTAGTTCCTTTAACAGTTTAAGTCCCTTCTTATTTCAGATACTGGGATATGAGAGGACATGGAGAAGCCAGGGGGCCCTGAAGAGGGCCCAGAGCACAGCTATGTTGAGCAGCAGTACAAATCTACCCTTGCTTCAGAGACATCCCCTCCTCTCGTTCTTTGCCATTCTAAGAGGTCTTTAAATATGTGGCTCTTTCTGCTTGAGGTTCTCATCACCTTCTTCTTCATTTGGCCAACTCCCACTCATCCTTCATGCCCAACTGAATGTCACCTTCTTGTGGAAGTCCCTCTAGCCCCAACGCCCAGAGTCTAGGTTAGTTGCTCCATTAAAACTTCCCACTTCTAATTTAGTAGTTTCATAATTATAGTAATATTGTGTAGTTAAGTTTGTAATGTCTTTTTTCTGCCCAGATGGATTTAGTTGTTAAATCCATGAAGGCAGGCACTATGTCTGCTTTATTCACTGTTTTCTCCCCAGCACCCAACGTAGTACCTAGAGCATGATAGATTCTGAGTGAATAACCATGCATCTCATAAAAACTCCAATTTGGGACAGAGATCAGGGAGCAGCCGATTTGCCTCTGTTTTGATTTGAGTCTCGTCCTTGTTAGATATGAATGTAGAGATTTCTGTGACGAGACATGTTAATTATTTATTCTGCATACTAGCCACAGTTACTGATTTGGCTCTGGTAGAGGTATGATAGGGTTCAGCTGGGGAAATAACATCTGCTTCTTGTAAATAATCCAGAAAGACTTCTTCAAACAGACATGAAATTCTGGGTTGCATATTGGATGAACTATAGGCTTTGTTATATAATGACTTCTTCAAGTTGTTTTTCTTGAATAACGTAAAGGAAGAAGCACTGTGGTAGACTGTCTCATTTTTTAGGTTGCTAATAGGTAAGTAACAATGACAGACAGTGAGCGAGCACATATGAACAGAGCTCAGTGTTGTAATCAATAAAAACTTCCAACACAGTTAACCTAGTATTTATGTATGGTGTTTGTAACTATTATTGCCCTGGATGATAGTCAAGCACCTCTGTTTAGCCTCTGTCCACTGAACTAATGCAACTCTAGTGGCTATAATATAGCCAAGTATTTCCTCAGGCACTCAAAAAAATATCATTTCCTTTCTGTCTTTCCCAAGCATAGGGATTATCGATTTTCTCTTTCCATCCAGAAATGGTAGGTGGAAAGGAAGAAAATAGTATAACGAAAAGTCCAGATTTAGTGATGAGCACATCACTAAGTATGTCCAGCTGTTTTTTTTATGGTGTTAGCACTGATCTTAACATCTGGTCTCAGGTGAGCATTTTCCAAGTGTTGAAGGAAAGAGCTGCTTTTACTAAGCATTTCCTCTGTGCTTTCCACGTATCCATGCCTTTATTTCTTCTGACAACAACACCGTGAAGGGACAATTATTCTCTCCATGTTACAGGGGAGGATACTGTGGTGGGTATTGTCTCCAGGTCATGCAGCTTGGAGTCAAGGTTTGGCAGACTCCGGAGGCCGTGCACATCATCCCTGCACTGTGGAGTAAGAAATAAGCTGCGTTACTTTTCCTTGGGTCTTTTATCTCTTTCATATCCTCTCCAGACAGAGTGTCAAGGAGGCTTCTGAAAGCTCAGGGCTCTGTGACTGCTCAACCCTGCTGGGAGATGGTGGTTGTTGGTAGTTCCTAACAACTGGAAAATTACCAGTGCAGACTCTGTGGATAGGAATGTGTCCCAGAAGAGGGCTTAAGTGGGAATAGGCCTGGCTGGCTGAAGGAATTGGATGCTAGAATTAGGAGCTCTGGGCTCAAAGGGCATTTAGAGGTCATCAAATTTAGTGGTTTGGAAGCTTTTGACCACAAAGGACTGCTGATATTAATTTTCCTCAGAGACTCTCTATTTTAAAATATTTTGGCTGTAGTGACAGGGAATAAAGGGGAAAGGAGAAAAAATGAGTGGGAAATATCAGAAAGGGAGACAGAACATGAGAGACTCCTAACTCTGGGAAACAAACTAGGGGTGGGGGAAGGGGAAGTGGGAGGGGGTGTGACTGGGTGACGGGCACTGAGGGGGGCACTTGATGGGATGAGCACTGGGTGTTATTCTATATGTTGGCAAATTGAACACCAATAAAAAATAAATTTACAAAAAAAAATAAAAATAAATAAAATATTTTGGCTGGTTAAAAAAATTCAAAGAAATAATTCAATTCTCTGTTTTTATTAATCAAAGATATAATAGGTGACTAGCAAACAGAGCTTCTGGCCAGCATAAGGTGACTTATCTTTCCATACAAAGTGGCTATTACTCTAGCCAACCACATAGAAGTGCTTTTTAATGAGCCTGTGCAGACTTAGGGGAGGTGGAAATGGCAAACGTACAATTTCATTAGACTTTTTCAAGTTTTGGAAATTGTTCAAAGACAGTCTCTCCACCATGAGTACTTTCAGGAATGTACCTGTGTCTAGTGGTCCCAGTTGGAAATCATTGGTCCAGACTTATTTCTTTGTTTTATCATTGAGGAAACTGAGCCCCAGACAGGGAAAGCAAAATTTCCAAAGTCACCAAGTGAGTCAGTGTGTAGAAGAAGAATTAAATAATGGAACACGTATGTCACCTGGGACCCACTAACCAATCAAAGGTGGAGTTGACTGGTTCATTCTGTAGCCAGTTCTGTAACTTCTGAAAGTTCAAAGATCTTCCTGCCATTTTAAATTCCGCATGTTTGTTCTTATGATCCAGCTCCTATTTCCTTAGAGTGTTATTCCTGCTTCTCCCTAAATCACTCGAGGCCTAAAGCTGGTCCTTATGTTTCACAATTAAATCCATTCCTACAAGTGCTTGGAGGGGTCAAGATGCCATAGAGAGGGTAGCTTCTGGCATCAAGCAATTCTCTTTCCTCTTTCTTTATACCTCTGATATCATCCCCTTCCTTCCAGATTGTGCCTTCCAGAACCTTTTGATCTGTCTGATTTCCGTCAGTGGCTAGGTAGGGTAACCACACTGTCATCACAGATTTTGGGAGCTTCTTTCACTGGTCCCACCCTCCTCACCTCAGCAGCTGGGACCACAAGCAGAGATTCTCATTCTCCACTGCTATCCAAATTCTGGTGTGAGGAGAAGAGGGACATAGGAGATAAGGTGGTTGTTCTACTTAGAGAATAAAGGCTTGTTGCCAAAAAAAAAAAAAAAAAAAAAAAAAGAAAAGAAAAAAATCCCCATCTAAACCTTATCTCTATATTTCCAATCCAAAACACATATATATCTTCATACCTGACATTCTATTTGACCTTTATATCAAGTGTGATCTATTAGTCAGCTCAGGCTGCTATAATAAAATATGTAAATTGCATGGCTTGAACAAAAGAAATTTATTTCTTAGTTTAGAAGCTAGAAGTCCAAGATCAAGGTGCCAATGGCCAACAGGCCATTCTGAGGCCTCTTCTCTTGGCTTGTAGTGACTGCCATCTTTCTATGCATGCTCAGTAAGGATTTTATTTATTTATTTATTTATTGATTGATTGATAGATTTTATTAATCTATTCATGAGAGACACAGACAGAGAGGCAGAGACACAGGCAGAAGCAGGCTCCCTCTGCAGAGCCTGATGCAGGACTCGATCTCAGGACCCCACGATCACGCCCTGAGTTGAAGGCAGATGCTCCATCACTGAGCAACCTAGGCATCACAAGGATCTTTTTATTGTGCACATGTGGAAAAAGAGAGAGAGAGCTCTTTGGTGTCTCTTCATCTAAAGGCACTAATCCCATCATGATGGCCCCACTCTCATGGCTTCATCCAACCCAAATTATCTCCCAAAGGCCCCATCTCCAAATATCATCAGAGTGAGGGTTAGGGCCTCAACATATGAATTTTGAGGGAACACAAGCATTTAGTAGATAACACCTGGGTAAAAATGTTTTGATAATTTTCCAGATGAGAAACTGAAGCTCAGAGAGGTACATATATTAGTCTGAGTCCACAGGAGAGAGGACTGGAGGAGGGTAGTGTCCACGATGATGGCTTCTCCATGCATCCTGATGCTTACCTGACTCTTCCTTACCCCCACCAACCCAAGAGCCTCATGTGCCATTTGAGCACAGAGCTCTTTATTCTAAGTTCTTAGAAGGGTGTAGTAGTTGAAAAAATATGTCCACCGACTCTTTGAGACTCCTCCCTTCAAAAGGTGGATTCTACTTTATCTCCCCTTCAATATGGGCTATACTTGCCAACTCTCTTCTAACAAACAGAATGTGCCAGAAGTGTGAGATTTCTGAGATTAAGTCAAAAAGATACCGTGACTTCCTCCTTGCTCTCTCTCAGATCATTGGCCCTGGGGAAGACAGCTGATGTGTGGCGAAGACATTCAAGAAGCCCTACAGAAAGGCCCATGCAGCAAGAAGCCAAGGCATCTTGCCAACAGCCACGTAGGTGTGCCATATTGGATGAGACTTGTCCAGCCCCAGCCAAGCTTCGGATGACTGCAGCCCTGGCTGTCATTTTGCCTGCAACCTCATTAGAGACCCTGAACCAGAACCCACAGTTGTCACTCTCAGATTCCTGACCCACAGAAGAAGACAAGAACGTGTGTTGCTTTAAGCTGCTAAACTTGGGGGACATCACCAGATAATTAATACCGAGGGGAAAAAGGAGAGGCATTTTATAGTTTTCTCAGTTCTCCATTCTCCCTACCACCCACGGGGCCAGGCCATACCCTCATGTCTGAGCATCTGCTGCCTCTTACGGGAGACCACAATAATAATCCCATACCCTATGGCTGACATGTACAGAACTAGCACCGGCTGGCTCAAAATAAGTGCTCAGTAAACTGTGACTGTTGTCAACATCTCATCGGCTGTGTGGCTTCTCTAGGTGAGCTTCTGTGTCTTGGTTTCAGATGCCCACTTCCTTTACCTGAGGTGCCAACCTCAACCTTAGGTTAGTACGCATTGCCCAACAGAGAACCCTAACGGCCTCAAACCTCACAGCTTCTCCAGTATAGACAGCCTTGGCGTAGAGAGCCTCAGATCTTCTGCTTGCCTCCTTTCTTAACCTTAACCTTTCATCTCAGAATTTCAGCTTTGATGCTTCCCACTTCCTTCCTAGGGTTACTTTAACTGAAGTGAGTCAGGTTTTACTGAAAAACTGACCACAGCCTGTTAGCCCCCAGCCTCCCCCAGACCAGGGCTGCCTGAGCAGAGTGTGAGGGTGATCTGTGTTTACTCAGACCAATTTCCCTCTCTCTCCTCCAAGTCACGGGGCCCTGAGTAGGGCTTCCCCAGCCACTATGCCCCTCCCAACAGACCGCAGTCAGAAGCCAATCTCGTATTGGTCTGGTGGCTGAAGGAGGGAGCAGAGGGCATGACAGCACTTGGATCCTTGGGTGTTCTATCAAGTGGGCTCATCTGTTTGTGTTCTACTCTATTGAGTGGGCCTCTGATCTCAGCTCCAGGAGAATTTGGTAGGAGTTTTGGGGTGTGTGTATCAATAACCACCAAACACTTCTAGGGACCATCTCCATGTTAGCTCCTCATCTGAATTTTCACAACAACCCAGGTAAATTAGTATTCACCTAAAACCCAGGCCATACCCTCAAAGAAACAAAGACCAAGAAACACTAGAAAAGTCGTCTCCCGGTCTTTCTAATGCTGGTATCCGAAGAAACTCAACCTTAGTCTTGAAAACCAGCATGATCTTTTAGAGTTTAAGGATAATGTCTTAAAGGACTGAGTTTATAGGAAGACTATGGCGTCTGTACTATAGGCTTTTGAAGTGAAAATACAGTTTTTGCCTCTGATCAGATTTGGAGCTTACCTCTTCTTGGGGAGAGGGTAGCTGGCTTTCTTTCTCTGGAATGCAGAATTCATTTATCTGCTTTCTTCTATCTTGGAAATGTTGATGGAGCAATTTCAGTCACACAGAAGTCAACTGACACCATAACATGATTTTAATGATTCACTTATTTATTAAAAATTAAAATCTGCTATGAAAACAGACAAACAATGTAACATTCCCAGAGGAATTAAATTGCTTCTAGTTAAAACTGAGTTCTATTAGAACCAACTTTAAGTTGTTATAAATAACAAGCAGGCCACAGCTTTCAAGAATGAAGTGGTTGGGGAATGAGGTCAAGGGAATCCCTCTGAGCCACTGGAATATTAATTATCTTACCCTTCCTGAGAGGATAAGAGTCTTTATAACAATCTAGGAGCCCCAGACCCTGGGACAAGAGAAATTATAGGGAGGTCAGGGAAAATAGCTCCACAGCTATACAGTATGGTCAGGCTTGGAATGGAAGCTTCGGTAGGCTCCCCAAGAAACACTTTTTTTTCTTATAATTTCTCTTAAAATACTCAAATACCATAGGGTATCACCCTATGAGAACAGCTTACACTCAGGTGAAAAAAATAAATACTGAAAAAAAAATTATAATATTGGGCTTCTTTCTAAGTAGTTCACAGAGAAGCTCAGTAAATAAATACAAATGGGAGTTGAGGTATCAGAGGTAATAAATATTCTAAGAGAGAGGTATGACGGGGTTCTCCAAGCAGTTGGTCGGCTCTCCTACATCCCGGGATGGTATTTTGCAGATCTCCAATTCATGTCCTAGAGTCGAGAAGAGTTGCCATCCTGGGTGTTTTGTTCTCCAGCACGTTTCAGATTTTCATCCTCATTGTCATGTAGGTTTCTATGTAGTTGATGAAGATGTCAAACTCACTCATGGCTTTGTAGACACCTTTCTCCTGGAGCTGTGTAGGGAGATAGGAAACGTGACGTGAAAGCCCCATCTGAGTGAGTAGACGGGTCCCTGGCTTGGGTGGGTGTGACCCTGGGGCCCAGATGGGTCCCTGACTTGGGTGGGTGTGATCCCGGCGCCCCGGGCGCCACACTGGCTCTCGTGTATGGGGAGGTGAAGGATGGACCCAGGCAACCCGAGGGTGCACCCAGCGCCTTGGGAGAGGCGACGCGGGGTTGGCCTAAAAAGCGTGGCTAGCGAGTGGCAAGAGGAACCGTCACTTTGTAGAGCGCAGTCCTTAGCAATTTAAAATTGATGCCTTAACAGTTTTAAAGGTCGTGTGCTCACATGACGCTTATTCAGAATTTGGAGAAAAGACAGTAGAGGAACCACGTTGAAAGTGGGACAGTGAGGGGAGGAAAGGACCCTTTGATGGTTATGCTCATCCATCGGCGGGGGGAGCAGGCCCTGCCCGGGGCCCAGGCCTGCAGCCGGGGCTCAGCCCCGCAGAGGGCGGAGGCCGCCTGTTCTGGGAAGAGGGTGCGGGGGGTTGCGGACAGTGGGACGCGTGAAACCCCACTTGATCTGAGAGCCCACGTTCGGAGGCAGCCCGGCAGGTGTGAACGGCAGCTGGGAAGGGAGTAGGGCCCGAGCCCGATCGCCGGGGGGGCTGCCTCCTGCTCAGAGTTTTGGGGTGCCCAGGCCGAAGCCCTGGGTGTGTGTGCACGCTTGCGTGCTGCCTTCCGGCACGTGTGGCTCTAGCCTAGATTCCCAACAGGCTCCTTTCTGTTTCCTTTGTCACTCTCGCCAGCATCTGGCTCAGCCCACAGGCCTGCAAAGCGGGGAACAGTCATTTCGAAAGCCCCAAAGACACTTCACAGAAAACAAATAGAAGCGAGGCAGCAGCTCCTCGCTCACACCGGCCGCCGGTTCCCACAGCCCCTGGGGGGAGGACAGCGTCCCTGGGCACCTGCGCCCGGGCCGGGACAAGGCGGCGCCAGTCCCTGGGGCGGCCACTCACCTTACTAAACGCGCTCTTCACCTGCTCCACCGCCTTGCTCTTATTCTCACAGGGCAGAAATCGGTGCTGTGGGGGGAAAGGGAAAGTGTTAATGCCACGGCTCCCAGCTCCCGTGTCCCTGGCACTTGGGGGACAGCTGGGGACCTGAAAAAGGGCCCAGACTCATCTTGGATACCTAACCCTCCCCAGGCCCCCCGGCAGCAACTTCGGGAGCCCTGAGCCCTGTGTCACCCTTGCCCACTAGACAGAGAAGAAATAGCCCAGGGAGGTGACAAGTGCTTCTCCAGAAGCCACTCTGCGAGCTCTGCAAAGCTTGCATGAAAGCCCGGGAGCTGGAGCTTGGAGCCTCCTCCCCAGTGACAAGTGCTGAGCCAGCGCGCTGTCCCCTCCCGCTTCCCAGTCCCTCCTCCTCCTCCTCCTCCTCCTCCTCCTCCTCCTCCTCGTGGGCTCCAGCCACCAGCACCCTTTGTGGGTCCCTGAGCGCTAGAGGTGCAGCGCGGGCATGCAGACCAAGGCCTTTGGTGGGCCCGTCCTAAAACCAGACCAGCTCCTTCCCCCCTTGGAGAAGGCGGGGGAGCGGCCGGGGTTCGTCCAGTGGGGAATCCTTTGCAGACCCCACTGCAGTCCGGGGGCGAGGGGCCCCCTGGCCCTACAATGCCCTGCTCCAGAGCTCTGCCTTCAAAAGGTGGAGGCCGAGGGGGAAGTGGGGTTTCTTCTCCACGGGACCCTGCCTGCCTGCGGCCCCTTTTGCAGGGTCCACAGGGGACAGAGGAACCCCGCGAATGAAGAGTGGGGCCCCTTTCACCGAGGGAGAGGGGAGTAGCTAATAACCCACAAATGACTCACAAATAACAGGAAAGCTGTTTGCAAACATGTAAATGCCTCGCCGCCTCCCCCACTCCTCGCTTAGAGAGAGCGATGAGCAAGCGATGGAGCTCCAGCCGCTGCCGGCCTGCCCTGGCCCTGAGCGGAGGTTCTGGAAGGCCCAGGAGCCACCAGCCGCAGGGGAAGAACTCTGCACTCACACAGCGTCGCAGCCTCAGCCTGAGGGTCTTGAGCTTCTCTCCCAGGGAGTTCACGTGGTTCTTGATGTCTGGGTCGTGGTTCTCAGCCCGGGGCATCACCTCCTCCAAGTAAAACTGGATCATCTCCGACAGGGCTTGGCAACCCAGGTAACCCTAAAGGCAAGAGCGTTGGGGGGGGGAAGGGGGGGGTGACTGGGCGGAAGAGCTGCTGCCCTAGCTTGAGAGGACAGCTTTGTCCCCAGGGACCTTTCTTAACCAGCCACCTCCCCCCAGGACAGCCCTTTGGCTGTGTGCTGAGTTAAGATCTTTCCACTTCTCCTTTTCAAAGCAAAGGAAGCGGACCCAGCTCCCAGCGGCCTCCCTGCTCTGAGTCACGCTGCTGCCTCCCCTCCCGCACACCCAGCCGGGCTCTCACCTTAAAGTCCTCCAGCAGGGACCCGGTCAGCAGTATGTTGTCCAGCTTGTCCTTCATTTGCTGCAAGAAGAACAAAAGGAGAATGAGCCGGAGGACGGAGGAAATGTCTTTTCCGATGCCCTCTTATTTATAGAGCTTCTGATGTTTCATCAGCGCAGCCTGGCCCCAAAAAATGGAAAGGAGATTTTCAACACAGGACATTCAATAGCGCTGGAACCCTTAGTTCAATCGGGTCATTTCCCCGAGGATCCAGTTGTTTTTTTAAAAAAGGCTGCCGGGCGTTGGAACCACGAGAAGCTTGCCTGGGTGCCGGTGTCCTCTCTGCAGAGCCCTATCAGGTTGGAAGGGTCCACCCGGGCCCACCCACCCCTCAGTGGTCCTGGCTTTTCTTTTTCCCTGCTGCAGACCCCCAGCTGCAGCTTTGAAAGCTGTCTGGAGGTGGGAAGCATCTCCTAATGCAGGCTTCCCCCCTGCAAGGCGCTTTCCCAAACCAGCAGGCTTCCAGGTTCTGGAAATGCACTCCCTGGAGACCCTATATGTTTTCCCCGCCACAAGGGATGGGGAGTGCATTGTCACCTTCAGGCAGACCCTTCATGACTTCTCCCAGCCAACTGAGCTCCAGAGAAATCTTAAAAAAAGTTGCTAAGCATAGGAGTCCTAGTGCATCTCCCCGGGAGGTGGCATTTTCTGCACATTTGCTGCATCACCCGGGCTTAGCTTAACTCACTGAACCTATGGCTTGACCTGGGACTCTTTTAAGAATTTAAGTTTGAAGGAAGTGAATGCTGGAGAGGGAGGTGGACTAGAAGGAAGATTCTTAGAGCTCTAGCAGGATGCCTGGTGGAGGCAGTGCCAGCAAGGAAGGAAGGACAGGAAGGCATCATACTCACAAAGAAAGTCTTCACCCTCCCGAAGGCAGCTCGGAGCTCTCGGAGCATGTGGGGCAGGCTGGCTGGGAAGTGGGTGCAGTCGTCCTCAGGTAGGGTGCTCTGGTGTCGGCTGGCTCCCACCCCGGCCAGGAGGACCAGGCAGCAACAGAGCAGTGCTGGGCTGGGCATGGCGAAGCTCTGCCTTCTGAAGAGTCGGCCTTGTGGTTTGGTTTTGCAAGAGCAAGCCCCTGATGTGTAGACCTTCACCTACTGTGTCCCCCTTTTATAGTGTGGGTGCGGTGAGGCCTCCCCATTCATAAAAAGCCACAGAGTCACAAATTTCCTGGCAAACGTTTTCTTGTTTTCTTCTCATTAAACCCCTCCCTTCTCAAACTTTGCATTATTTAACTTTTTAAGGTTCTTCGCTTTTTTGCACTGTAAGCAAAAGGGATTGTTGAACAATGAACTTTTGCATTACAGCTATTTTAGGATGAGCTACCTCTCTCTCTGTTTTAAAATAACTTTCCAGCTTTTCTTAACAAAAAAAAAAAAAAAAAAGTTGATTTCCTGGGGTGAACAGCTGTTCTGTGCATAGAGGCCAGCAGTTGTGGGTTCTATGCGCGTGTTCCTAGGTCACAGTGACGTGGACAAATTGGCCGTTCCAGAATGCACTGAGATTGAGAAATAATTGGATCCCCTCCCCAACCTGGATTGAATACCCAAGGCTTTTCCTTGCTGAACTGGGAAGAGCCTCAGTTTCCCCAAGTGAGAACCGGGGTGAGTTAAATATCCTCATAGATCCCTCTGGTTCTTGCATTTTATGTTCCAAGGTGGTCCCTTGCAGAGGCCAGCTTCCCACTGGCTGTCCCAGTACTTTGGGAAAGTTCGTGAGAGTGGTCCATACTTCTTGATAGCTTGGCACCTGCCGGTCACTGTGACCCTTATCATCTCCATTTTACAGTGAGCAAACTGAGGTACAGAGATGCTAAGTAACCTGCACAAGGTTACATGGGTGCTGAGTGAGAGGGTCAGACTTTGCACCCAGGCCTGCCTGACAGTAGGGCCATGCTCCTTACTCTGTCTACACGGTCCCCAGGGTGTAGAATGATAAGGTTTAGATTGAAGAGTCCTCATGGTTTCTTTTAGTTGTGAGCTTCTGTGGTTGGACACTTAAGCTTGAAAGATGGGGGGTGAGGGAAACAGGAATAATAAGGAAGTTAAGTCAGGATTCCATGAAGACTGGACTGCAGGCCCCCCCCCCTGCTTTTTTTTTCTCTTACCTGTCCCTTCCCTCCTTCCGAAGAAGTCTTAGCCATCTGATCTTGGATTTGCACATGTGATGTGTGTGTGTTTGAGGGTGGGCAGGTACGGTAGGCAGGTGCAGTGAGGAAAGTTGCTCTACCTCTAATAAGGAAAGGAGAGGGGGAGTGACACCCCCTCTTCAGATATCTGGAAAGTCTCTGGGGGTCCCTTGATGTACCTTGACCTTCTCCTTCTATAGGAGCTTTTCCTACCTCCCCAGTGAAGACAGTAACTAGGAAGAGCACTGACCTGTCTCTGTCCTGACTCTGTCAGTCTTTAAACCTCAGGGAAAGTCGCTTGACTTTCCATCTGTCCCAAGAGGGCAACAGAGTACCTGCCCTCCTGCCTGCCAGGGTCCTTTGGGCTTCACAGGGGAGGGGCTCGGGAAAGTGACAAGTGGACTCAGATACAGGGTTGTCACCAGTGTTTCTGTTATTTCGTTGCCCTCCTGTGTCAGCCCTAGGACACCTCAGATGGTACTGCATCCTGAGCCTGCCCCATTGCTCTCACTGTGCCAGAGCAAATGGGGCAGACGTACTGGGGCCAGGCCAACCTGGAATGGGCCTGGGGGAAGAAATGACAGGGTCCAGCTCCAACCTGTGGGTACACCTTGTGGGTCAGGATCAGGGGGGCCATGGCCTCCCCTTCCAATACTTTGGGGAATGTCAGTGCAAAAACCTAAGAATTGTGAAGGGAGAAAAGAACCTTTTAGAAACAAGAGTGAAGCTAACACAGGAATTTTTGCTCTTGCTGATTTACCCTGGGCTTATTGAATATTACTGCCAGGATGCAGAGAAAAGAGGTGAGGAGCTGAGTTTTCACCCCTCTACCCTTGTACTTCCCTCTTGTCTTCTGGGTTTCCTGGGCTGTGCCTGCTTTCGCCCATCGGGCTGACTGCCTTTCTGAGTTGGGTGTTCTGGGTGCAGACTTAGCACGGAGGGAGTCAGGCCAGAGGCATCAAACCCCAGGCAAGGATCTGAGGCCCTTCTCCCTGACCCATGCAGCACAGACCCCTCCTATCTTTCTCTGCCACCACGCCCTGTTCTTGCCTCCACTGCTAAACCTACCATCTGACATTGCTGTCACCTTATGTGCACACCTTGCCTCCCCCCAGTCAGCTGTGAGCTCCCTGAAGTAGGATGTTGTTTTATTATTCTGTGTACCTGATACCAAGCATAGGGTCTGGTCCATGGAGGAAGGTGCTAGCTCTACAGCTTTCTCTTTTCTTTTTGCTCTACAGCATAGCAGAGTACATGATGAGCCTGTACAGGCTGGAGGAAGTAACATGAAGGAGGCTGGTCTGGGCACAGGCAGGCACTCGGATAGATAGGGAAGCAGCTCAGGGAGCCAGGCCAGCATCTTTTCCACTGTCTTCTTATAACTTGAGATAAGTGTGTAAATGCACACACACAAATATGCACATGTGCAAGATGGCAGGAGGAAGGGAGGCGGGCCAAAGCCATTTCTGCCTTTCTTTAATGCATAAGCCATTAGGTAGGGTGAGGTACAGGAGCATGTAGCCAATTACTTCAAACCATTTGTTGAATAGTCGATCTTTCCCCCGCTGATTTGAAGTCATGGTCCTCTCCCATCTCAAAATTTCAGAATCTAAATGATCAAAGGTAACCACGGCAAATTTTTTGATGCAATTCCTTACATAACAAATGGAGATACCAATATCTTTCCTACCAGCACAGAGGGTTGACATCAGGCTGATAGAAGAAAACAGGGATGAACATTTTGAGAAAAGTTAAGAGCCTCTGCTTTTATATTGACAAAACCATGAGAATAGTAAACGTGGGCATCATTCTATATCTCAAGGCTGTGACGATATTCATTCATTTGAAAAGTCTGGTCATAGGATCCATCAGGAAAAGTCTCAAACTCATAGTCACATCTGAGACGTAAATGTCAGCAGTCTGCCCGGCATAGGAAGTTTGAGTTTGGGTTTTAGTACAAGGGAAGAGCCCTTGTAGGGGAGGAAGTGAGAGACCGGGCACCTACGGATGGTAGAGTGTCGGTCTGGGCACCATTTTGTTCTGTGGATTTCCAGAGGACTCGACTGCCGCTGATCACTGTGAGCTCCATGGGGGTAAATGGCCTGAGTCTAGTCTTCCCTCAAGTCCAGATGCTTAGCAGGGATCTATGAGATGATCATGAAATTGAATTTAAATGACTTTCTCCAGTGAGGAATCTCTGGGGAATCAGAGGAAGGTTGTGGGATAGGATAGGAAATCAATTTGCCTTTCCACCCCTGCTCCAGAATATTCCCGAATTTCTGCATTCAACTGCAAATGAAAGAAAATCTGATTAATCATGGCTTAAAAAAGAAAAGGGTATTATTTTTTGGCCTCACTTAACATGAAGTCAGAGGCAGGCAGTCTGAGGCCGGTAGAGCACTCGTCATCTAGAACCTGCTTTTTCTTGTCTTCCTGCTCTCCTCTCTGTTGTTGCAAGATGTCAGGGAGAAGGGACGTAGGTAAAGTCTTAAGGCATGTCAACCCAGGAGATCCTAACAGTCTTTCCAGAATAGACTCTCCTCAGTGAGTTTCACTAGTTTAGCTGCAGAGGGGTCCAGGCAGATGAGCACTATAAGCGTGCGTGCGTGTGTGTGTGTGTGTGTGTGTGTGTGTGCACTGTGTAAATACATTGTGAGAGTCCTATCTAAGGGCACAAGAACTCATAAGGAATCTTCTCCCAGCTACCCTTGTGCTCAGCAAAATGGCAGGCTTCCTGGCATCATTGCTCTGCACGTTGCTGAACTTCTACAGCTCAGACCCAAGAGGAAGGAGCTGCTCTCTGGGGGTCCACTGGAGCCACAAATGGAAGGCTAAGGAATGGGGGCTTGCCAGACCCAGGGTTCAACTAGCTTGCCTGGCAACAGGGCCACTCGGGAGGGAGCAACGGGTTGGTGATACAGGCAGAGAAGATGGGATGGCCCCCACCCAGGAGAGTCTTCTTGGGACTTGGCTTCTACTCACTCATTCATAGTTCTTAGTTTAGGGCTGATAATGGGAGTTTCTTTTCTTCCCATTTGGGACATCTAGTATGTACAATGGTTTTCTCAGCTCGAAATTTCTAGTATTCCCTTGAATAACCTTCCTTAGCATCCTGGACAGAAACTTCCTCAGCCACTATGCCGCAATAGGCCTGTTCAACAGCACAGAGGCTGACAGCAAAACCCCAAGTGTGGCTGGGCAAGGGGTCTTGGGTGACAGGGCTCTGTGGCACTGTCCTCCTCTGGGCTTCTCTGACTTTGGCCTTGTGGCTGGAGTGCTTCAGAATATGAGCCAGGTGGATTAGAAGTTTCAAAGAGCCCAAGTAGGGGCCACCCCTAGGGCAAATCAAGCAAGGGTTATGCAAACTGGATTGGGCGCCTGTCCTAGGATCGTGGCCGGCAGACACTGCAAACCACAGCGGAAGGGCTGATCTTTGGACAGCCAACGTGGAATTCCCCTTTGTGCAACTGGGGCACCAAATCAAGCAATTCGGATTTTCCTTAGGGGACAGACACTGTGATCTGTGACTTCTCATATGAGAAATTTGGCGTACGGGGGCCAGGACACCAGGTGTTGGAGCCTTTGCCACCCGGAGGACACAGCTGTTTTTGCTCTGTCTGCATGACTACCGGGGATAACTAGTGTAGGTACTAGAGTCCTAGTGTAGTTATTATCACTACTAGTGTGGAAGAGCTGTGCAGGCGCACAGGGTCCCATTCTTAGAAGGGCTCTTACTCAGCTGTTCCTGCCTTGAGATTCTTAGTAATTGTTGAACGAGTGGCCCCCAATTTATATAGCTGGTTCTGTAGAGGAGGCTGAAATCATGTCCATTCCCTGGTCTCACCTTCACCTTGTGTTCCCTAACGTAGTAGATGACATCACCATCTAACCCAACGTACAAGCTAGAAACCTAGAAATAACTTGCTGGTTCCCTCCTCTCCCTTGCCAATCATGACCAATGTATTAGAAGGCGCTCCTGACTTTCTTTCTTTCTTCTTTCTTTCTTTCTTTCTTTCTTTCTTTCTTTCTTTCTTTCTTTCTTTCTTTCTTTCTTTTTCTTCTTCTTCTTCTTCCTTCCTTCCTTCCTTCCTTCCTTCCTTCCTTCCTTCCTTCCTTCCTTCCTTCCTTCCTTCCTTCCTCCCTTCCTTCCTTCTTCTCAGATTTTATTTATTTATTTGAGACAGTGAAGTGGGTGGTGAGGAGCAGAGGGAGAGGAAGAAGCAGACTCCCTGATGAGCAGGGAGCCCGACATGGGGTTCAATCCTGGGACTCTGGGATCACAACCTGAGCCGAAGGCAAATGCTTAACCATCTGAGCTCCCAGGCACCCCTGGGTGCTCCGGATTTTTCTTCACAAACATCTTCCTAATCTGCTGACTTTTTTCCAATTCCATCAGCAGCAGCAACAACTGTCTGATTCAAATCTAATCTAATCTCTCCTGGGCTTTAAAATAAAGGCCTAATTGATATTCTAATATCCATTTTCCAAATTGCTCTCTACTTGGTAGGTAGAGTGATTATTTGCAAACAACAATCTGATCATGACTCTCCTATTTAAACCCTTCTTTGGCTTCCCATTTTCTTTCTTGGTAAAATACTCACATTATTCACACTGTCTACGACTCCTTTATCATCTGACCCTTCTTCTGCCTCAAATTTCAGCGCTCCTCACTTCCCTCTGCCCTCTAGCCTCATTGGCTTTCCTCTTTTTTTTTTTTTTTTATTTTCAAATAATCCATGCTTTCTCTCTTACTACAGAGCCTTTGCACATATAGTTCCCCCTTTCTGGATTGTTCTTCCCCTTTTCTTTATCCTTCAGTTCTCAGCTCAGATGTTACTTCCTCAAATGAGTTCTTCTTTATTTCCAGTTGGATTTTCTGGGTATATCTTCTCATAACACCTTGCTCCTTTCCTTTATAGTACTCACACCAGTTTATAGTTATACGTGGCTTTGTGACCATTTGACTGAGCTCCATCCTTGCCATCACACTGTCCTCCCCAGGGCAGGGCCCTCTCTGTTTTTGGTTATCATTATTTGCCTAGTGCTTGGCACAATTCTGGGCACATCCAAGGTCCATGCTAAATATCTGTGGACTGAGTGACTGAGTATGTGCTTCCTAAACTTTTGGTAGCTATAACTGGCTGCATTTGTCTTCCATCTCATAGAAAGTAGAGGATGAATTCACTTGGGGAAGCAACTACCCTCACAAACTATTATGCCTGTTCCCATTTGGCTGTTACAGTTTTGAAAAATCAATCTCACCACTAATCAACACTCTTCCAGGCAAGTGTTAACCAAATCCCTCGCGGTTCCGGAGTGTTTAAAATATCCTCTGTTATAGGGTGTCAGAAGAAGAACCTTAACCAGCACGTAATCCGTCTCTCTCATTTTACAGATGCACAAACCGAGGACCAAAGAAGAGACTTTCCTAGGGACAAGAAATCGTAATGGCAAAGGTGGAATCTGATGTCAATTCTCTTCTGGTTGTTCTTCTCCAATCAGCACCTAATTCCTTGACTCAGATGAGCATTAATAACTCTCAACTCTCAGGGCCAGCACCAACGACTAGAGGGCGCTAAGACGTGAGCCCTGTGTGGAGTTGCAATGGTGAGAAGTCAAAAGTCATGGAAATGAGTTTCCATTTACAAAGCTATGGTGAATCTATTACGTGCCTGTGAGGTATGTAGCCCTGCACTGGCGAAGTGGCGATGGGGAGAAGGGTTGCTTAGGTACTTTTGTCCCAGGGAAATACTGGAAGCTTTAGAATATTTGCAGACAGAAAAGGGTTTCTATGGTATTTTACCTCTGAGACGGGACTGCAGTAGTGTTCAAAGGCATAGTTTGGCATTCCTTCCCACCAAGGAACCCCTCAAATACCATCTCTCTCCAGAAACCTGATTCAAGAGAGCAGAGAATTGAGTATTTCCCTTCATCTTGCCGGCTCTGATTTTTTTTTATCTCCAAAACAAGTCCCTGACTCTAAAGCCTCAGCCCCATTCCACATATGTGTGCTTTAGACGCACATCTGTATCACATGTGTGAAGAGCCAGATGCTTTCTCCATCCTGGTTCCATGCCACTTCTGTGGTGACTATGCCATTTACATGAATCCTTAGGTAATAAACTCTTTGGGGAAGGGAGCAGGAGGGTGCCACCGTGTCCAGTGTGGTCTAGTTTCACTAAGTCCCCTGTTCTCAAGCTGTTTGGATTCAAGACCCCTTAACATTCTTCAAAATTGTTGAAGATCCCAAAGAGCTTTTACTTATGTGGATTCCGTCTATCGATATTTCTTGTATTAGTAACGACAATGGAGAAATTAAAAATATCTATTTATGACTTTTAAAGTAATAATAAAGACTACATGTTAACATAAATAACATATTCTGTGAGAAAAAGCTATGTTTTCCAAATCAGAACGCATTTGGTGAGAAGAGCGACATCGTTTGACATTTGTTCCAAATATTTTCAAATATCTGGTTTAAAAGAAGAGTTTGTCTTCTTACAACTGTTTCCACACTCAATCCGTGGCAATCTGCTGTTTAGTTGGAAGTGTATGAAGAAAATCCAGCCTCTTGTACCTTGTACTTGAGGGGGTCCTTGGACCACCTTTTGAGAATCACTGGCTTAAGTGTTTTAACTAAAATCTCTGGGTGAGGATGAGTGGGAGGAGGGTGATCAAAGTTTGGCCTCAGAGGAAGATGTGGGGGATACCAACAGGTCACCTGCCCTGGTCGGAGAAAGGAGAAGCCCACTGCTTCATAGTTGTCTTTCTTATTCAGAGTTTCCGAATAGCCAGTGTGGTCCTCCAGTGCAGCAGCTCCTGTGAACATCAATGTATGTCATGGAAGCTGAAGTGCCTCACACGCAGTGTTTGTGGTTTCAAGTCAGAACTCACGGGAGTTTTGGGGCTGATCTGCAGTGCCCTACTGATTACCGTAAATCCCCTTCTCCAAGGGGCCCCAGGTCTAGGACCAGCTCATAGGGGCTGGGTGCAGTCAGGGGGCACGGGGCTAGTAGAGGGACTCCACTGTGGGCTTATTTGGGGTTCGACTTTCCACTTCCACTTTTAGTTCTTCTCTCTCTTTCTGCCTCTCTCTGCTTTCTCTTTGGTTAGCTTGTGCTTTCTCAGTTTTCAGAACCAACTGAAAATAACATCAGATGTTTTCCAGTCTGCTGGTCGGGATTTATCCAATCAAAACAATAGATTTTACTTTCCAGTCTCTTCTCACTCCCTGCAGGGTTGAGCGGCATCTATGATCAGTGGGCTTTCTCTGATCTGGCTAATTTAGAAATCACTTTAGCAAGGTGGGCACCCTCTTAGGAACTGGGTCAGACGTTGTGGGTTCAAATCAAAGCGCGATGACTAGCCGCCCATCTGACTGTGGGAGACTCTTTATAGAATGAGTGGAAGAAGAATTTCTCTTTTTCACAGAGCTAGACTAAGAACTCCCAAGGCCCTCTCAGATGCTTCAACCTTCAAAAATAGTTTTAAAATAACATATCACTGAACTGTAAAATGTATTTAAGAAAGCCCTACAAGGTTCTGATACTTTTGATGTATCAATGCTTTTGCAATTCTATCAACACTTTAAAAATATATATATTGTTCTTTCAAAAAATTAAGGAGAACCTGTTTATGCCTTGGCTTTTGGGTGATCTCAGACTGTTCCTGGGAGTAAGGTCAGGAGTCTCAAGCAGGAGATTAGATATAAATCGGGATCAAGTGGTTGATTGATGGGTTTCAGGGTTCCCCGATTGGCCAGGGATTGTGCACTCACGCTTCTCTTACACGGTACATGCTGTCACATACTTCCTCATACAGCAAAGGTTGGGTCTTTGTCAGCAAAACACGCGTCTTCCCCACTTCGCCACACCCCACACCCGTGGGTCCAAGTGGTGGGTTCCTGGAAACGACACGATGCACCCTGCCTTTTGGGCTGGTCTTTGCAGTGGGGTGTGATCGGTTGAGTGTGTGGGTCCCAGGTCAGACTAGAGGTGCCACCCAGCTCTGCCCCTTCCTGTCCATGGCACCTCTCGTGCCGCAGCATCCACAGCTGGAGATGGTAACTGGCACTGCAGGGTTGTCATAAGGGTTGAATGAAATGGTGCATGTACACAAGGGCATCATGAGTGCCTGGCATGTAACGAGTAGTCAGTGCATCTGAGTTGTGGTTGTTGCTGCTCTTCCGTGGGCGTGCTCAGCTGCTAGGGCCAGGGATATCTCTTCAGGGACCTGGCGCCTCAGAACAGGACTAGGTTCTCTGTCCCAGTATTCCGGGGATGGTACAGAAATGTCAATCCAAGTAGAAAGAGCTCTGGCTCCGGTGTCCAGGAGAAAGGCTACCAGCCCTGGGCCTCCACTGTGAGATCCTGGACCTGTCCCCTTCCATCCTTTGGCCTTGCTTTCTGCATCCATAAGTGGGGGGGGGGGGGTAGACAGAACTATTTTTCCTTTTAAAGGTTATTTATTTATTTATTTATTTATTTCAAAATGAGAGAGAGAGAGAGAACAAGCAGGTGGAGGGGCAGAGGGAGAGGGAGTGCTGAGCAGGGAACCCGACGTGGGGCTCGATCCCAGGGCCCCAGGATCATGCCCTGAGCCCAAAGCAGACACTTAACCAACAGAGCCCCCCACCAGGGGCCCCAGAGTTCTTTTCCTAGGATGCTTTCCTAGGAGACTTGGGCGGTGGGAGACTTGGGTGGTGCTCCCCCCCATCCTTCCTGGAGGGAGCCAGCGGGCGCCAGGCCCTGGCTCTGGGTCCGAGCTCTAGGGATGGCCTGGGAGCGCCCTTCGGTAAGAGAGCCCGAGCCCTTTCCCCGGGCGGCCCTGTGTGTGTTCACCTGTATTTCCTTCTCGCAATCCTGGCCCCAGCCTTCTTGAGGTTGCAGTTTCATTGTGAGTCAGGGCTGCTGAGAGCAGTGGAAAGCCGAGGGGCCTCTGCCTGGCGGGGAGGACGTGATGCTGCCTTTTCCTCAAGAGCGCGGTTGGCGGGGGGACGTCGGGGGCGTGGGAGGGAGGTGATCACCTTCAGGAAGCGCATTTTCACATTGACTGTGTCTGGGAGGAAAGAATATTACTGGAAAGCCCTCGAGGTCACTTCACAGGTCTTTCAGAAGGGCCTGCACGCTCCCCGGCACTAAAATGTCTGTGCCATTTGGGTACCTGCTGTGAGGCAGGTGGCGCCAGGAGGGAGGGAATGCTCCATCCTTGTCCATCCTTGTCCCCTGCCGGGGGTGTGGTGGGGAACCTTGGCTCCTGGACCTGGGGAGGTGACCCTGGGGCTGAGGCCGGGCCAGGCACAGTGGGGCCGGCGGGGCCGGTGGGCCCAGTGCTGCTCAGCCACCACAGGCCTGGAGACAAAGAGCCGAGGCCCTCCAGCCCTCGGCTGGGTCTCACAGGGGACAAGCAAGGAGGGGGGTCAGATTTAGAGAAGCCGGGAGGAAGCTATCTAAGAAAAGCCGGGATCCCTTAGGTGTGCTGACCCCAGAGGCTGAGTTCTGCATGGGGCCGGGGGTGACCTGGCGCAGGGAGGAAGGTGCATGGGTCATCGGGAGCTCTCGGCCAAGCTGGGCAGAAGGTTTCAATAGAGGGGCTTCGATTTGGGGTGTCAGGCGAGGGTCCCCTTGCAGGGGAAGGTGGACAGACACCTCCCTGAGAGAGATCCCAGGGAGAGGGAGTTCTGGGCGATAGAGGGTGACCCGAGATCGCTTTCTCTATTTCAGATGTTGCCCAAAGCTGGTCAACTGTGCAGCGAGAGAGCCGAACCCTCCTTAGACGGCCAACAAGCACAGGAAGATTCGGGGAGCATCATCATCAGGGAAACGCAAATCAAACCCACCCCGAGCTAGCACCTCACACCGGTCAGCACGGCTAGTACTGAAAAGACAAGAAATAACCAGGGTTGGCGAGGCCGGGGAGAGAAAGGACCCTCCGTGCGCTGCTGCTGGGAATGCAAAACGGGTGCCGCCACGATAGAAGGCAGTGTGGAAGTTCCTCAAAAAACTAAAAATAGGACTAGCATATGATCCAGCGATCCTGTTTCTGGGTATTTATCTGAAGAAAACAGAACTAACTTGAAAAGATCTGTGCACCCCATGTTCAGTGCAGCATTATTTGCAAGAGCCAAGATACAGAAACTAGTGTCCAGTGTCCAGTGTCAAGTGTCCGTTGAACGGATAAAGAAAAGGTGCTATATATGTATTATTCAGGCCTTAAAAAAATGAAATCTCGCCATTTGTGACGACATGGGTGGACTCTCGGGACATTATGCTAAGTGCAATAAGTCAGACAGAAAGCCAATACCAAAAAAAAGAAAAAGAAAAAGGAAAAAGAAAGAGAAAAAGAAAAGAAAGCCAATACCTTACAATCTCACTTATATGTGGAATAAAAACAAAACCAACCTGCCCCCCCAAACCCAAGCTCGTAGATACAGAAAACAGATTGGTGATTGCCAATGATGGGGGGGTGGGGAGGCAGGTGAAATGGGTGAAGGGGGTCAAAATGTACAAGCTTCCAGTTATAAAATAAATAAATCACACACACACACACACATAATACACAGCATGGGGCATATGGTGACTAATATTGTATTAACGTTTATGGTCACAGATGGTAATTAGGTTTATTGTGGTGACCATTTCTCAGCATATACAAATGTTGATTCCCCATGTTAATAGACTTGAAATTAACATAATATTGTATGTAATTATGTTTCGATTAACAAAGAAGAAACTAAAAAAAGAAAAGAAAAAAAGAAACTATCGTTGATACATCTTGTAGACCCCAGCTCCCAAAAACCTGAACTGAAGTTGGTGCTATTTATATAGAATACCCCAGTTGCATCGTAGGCTACCAACAAAGCCACATTTATAAAATGAGTATCTAGGAAGACATTGTTCCAGGTTCCGAAAAATGACTCAAGCATCTGTATATAAGCCGAAAGCTGCCTGCACTGAGGTGAGCAAACATGTACCCAGTCAAGGGAGCTGCAAGGTCCTCCTGTGTGTTGGGGAGAGGTGCTGACGGGGCTTGGGCCTGGGGATGGGGAAGAAGGAGGAGAACAGGACATCCTTAGTGGGATGTCACCGGCCAGCTGGCTTTGACATAGCTCTGTCATTGGCATCCAGGACCCCACCTATGCTTCCACCAAGGGAACCCTATCATAGATAATAATATTATTATTAATAAAAATAAAAATAATAGCTACCTCCTGGATATGAAAAGAAAATAGGCTGAATGCTTGTCTCAGTGCCTGGCACATCGTGAGGACGCAGTGACTCTTACCTGGCCATCCGTGGCTTCCAGTGGGACTACTGTGTCACTACGCTACAGTTACTACAACCACCAGGGCCACTGTTGTCAGCACAGCTCTGACTGTTGATGCCACTGCAATCTCCTTTTCCCTCCTGGGGCCCCTGCAATGACTTTGAACACCCAAAGGATGGTGCGAGTGGAGGAAGAGTTGGTCTCCTCTCTGAGCCCATCCTGCACCTTGCAGGGGATGGGAGGGGGCTGCAGGATACGAAAGAGGCAGGGCCCCCGAGGAGGCAGATGGGGGGGAGCAGGGCACAGGGGCTTCTGGTCACTCTAACCACAGCTGGGGCTTCTGTTTCATTTCATGTAAAATCAGAGGGCTTTTGAGAAAACTGGAGGAGAGGGGGAGGGCCTGGGTTGCACCTTGGAGGCCACATAGGCCAAAAGGTTGCTCCTATCTTGGCCACAGTGGCGGGGAAGTTGAGGTTGAGGTGCTGGGGCAGTGCGGCTGAGATCTGGGGTTGCAGAAATGGTGTGAGGGGGGCTGAGTTCTTCGCGTCGACCCCACCCTTGGTCCCCTGTACTTCCCCTCCAGCCAAGCTAAAGGGCACGTGAAGGTTCAGCTAGAGCTGCCGGTTCCTGTCATTACTTTTCTAAAGACAACAAGGTTAACTCTTTATGAGCATTGTTCCCTCGGACCCCCGCCCACCAGAGAACAGACTGCATTCCTTAATTCGTTTTGGATTTTTCCAGACCATAGGCCCATCTTCCTAGTGCAGCCATGTCAACACCCAACTCCTACTTGTACGAATGTCCAGAGCAGAATCCAGCCATCCGAGCTCAGTATGCACACTCCCGAATGTCTTTGCAGCCTTCTGGCCCCCAGATTTTCGGCCCCGGGTCTTGGCCTGAACAAGAGGGCTCTCCCCTGTGCTCAGAACACAACCTGTTCTCTCACAACAACTTTGCCTCAGTAGCTCATGGTTTAGGGACCCGCAGTGGCCGTACCCCCCACCTTCCATCCAGCAGAGTCCTTCAGTGTCACCACCTCCGGGAGCCTTTCTTCACCAAGCTCATCCCACAGAGCTTTCTTGCTTTTTCCAAAACGTTCCAGCGCTTGTGACCCTACGTGGCCCTAAGTACTTGGTGCACACCATCCAGGGCTGTGAGGCATCCTCTGTGTTTGTCCACATGTCTGCGCACGCACACGTCATCCATGTGTGCATGTGTGCATTTTGTCTTCAGAACCTGGGCCCATGCTCCACGTATGCCAGGGATGGAGGAGACACAAGGTAGCCCAATGTGAACATGCTCATTTTGGCTACTAGATGGGGTCAAGAGCCTTAAATGGCAAAGGCCTATGCCCCCCGAAGAGGACACGTGTGGTGGTTTTGTCTCTCTTCCGTGTGGCTGTGGAGATGCCCGCCGACTTCGGTGAACCCTGGTTTCTGTCTCTGTGAAATGGGGGAGACTCCTCAATGCTTTTCCTCCCTTGGAGAGGATCCTAGAGGCTTGCGAATAGGTTGAAACGCTTTGAGGCCCCAGAATCGCTAAGGACATAAAAGAGCTCGCTTGTGGTCTTATCCTTGACTCATGGAGGAAGGCCTTCGTGGTTTTTCCCAGAACCACCGCAGGAGGATGCTCTAGGAATTTCTCGTGCCTCGCCACGCCATGAACCACCGAGGCACGGGAGCGTTCCCTAGGCTCATCCTCCCCCCCTCCCCTGCTCCATGGGGTCCAGTCTGCGGACCTCACCTTTCTTCCTGCCAACCGTATTACGGCCGTGGGAATCTGAACTTTTCAGAAAGCTTCCTTCTAAAATCCCCTTCTGCCCTGGGTTCACAGGGAGCCTGCAGACCTTCCTTCCTGTGACATGTCTGGGGAAACACACATCCCCTCAATCCAGAGCTGGCGAGCTTAAGCAATCAGCTCTGGTGTGTGAGGGTGTGCTTGTGTGCGCGCGACGGTATGTGACTCTGCAGCTCCTAAAGCTCTTCTTCGAGTCACTGAGGCTGTCTGTCTGCTACCACGTGGCATGTGCCTGCTGTGTGCCGTGGACTCGACACAGCTTGGCCCAAGGCTGAGAGCCCACAGACCCTTGCTGATGCCCGCATTAGACAGCTAGTTGGCTTAGGTGGTTTACTTCGATCACTCTTTGATTTCTTTTTTAAGGTCTTATTTATTTATTTGAGCAAGAGACAGAGACAGAGAAGGTGAGCAAGGGCGGCGGGCAGGGAACCAAACTCTAGGCTCTATCCCAGAACCCCGGGATCACGACCTGAGCAGAAGGCAGACTTCAACTGGCTGAGCCATCCAGGCGCCCCTTTGATTTCTCATTATGTGGCACATTGAACCTCCGACCTTAACCACTTCAAAAGACTATGCCATGTAGCTTCCTATAAGCGCGAGACTTTTCTAAAGTAGCCATACCTGTTCACCAGACTTTCCTTCCTGGAAACTACTAAGCTATTCCTCAATATTCTTCTACATTTCATTTACTCAAATTCCACCCATCCTTCCAATCCAGTGCTTCGGAGCACAGAGCCATGCACTCACCCTCTACAAGCATCTTCCAAGAAGCCACCCTCAGGTTCCAGAAAGCCTTAGAGATCAGAAATGGTCCAGTCTAAATCCAAAGGGCTGTCGTCCATGCAGATCATCTTGCCAGTCTAGCTCTTCCATGGGAGACCTAAAAGACTTCTTTCTAACCTAGAAGAGAAGTTGGAGTAACGTGGTTCCGGTCCTTGCTTTCCAGACATGACCACACCATCTGGCGCCAAGCTTTGTCCTGAAGCCTTTTCGGAAAAGGCCCTGACGTCTAATGATTTGGCAGGTCACAAAGTTTTCTTCAACAAAAGCCCCGTCCTGCTTTATTCTAATTCTTCTATTGGCTCCGGGGAGCACCCAGAGTTCCAGATGGTCAAAACCTTCTTCCATTACCATTTGGCAGTAAAGGGAAATTATACAAATAGTTTCCGCGTGTCTGGCGTGTCAAGGTTTACCCGGAGCCCTGATGCACACCATGTCGTTCTTCTCCCAGTCATCCTGGGAGGTAAGCAGGGTCCACCTCACTGTGGTTTTGCAGATGAAGAAACGGAACTGAGAGAGGTTAGCCAACCTGCCCAAAGTCAAGTAGCCGCGATGCGTGGGGTGAGACGTGAACCCCAAGTGCTTACAGCCATTGGAGCTGGGAGGGATTTGGGAGGGATTTTTTTCCCCAGGTAATTTCCATATTAACCCTCCCTTTTTTCCCACGAGGAGACTAAAGTCCTGAGCCTTTCAAGAACTTGCCTGAGCGGCAGAGTAGGAGTTAGAACTTCGGTCTCCCGCTAATCAGTTCATCGCTTTACCTGTATCACCATACCAAGACGAACGACGGGACTTCGATAATTTTTAAGACGTCAAAACGTGGCATTACACCTCAATGGTATCTCAATCAAATGTAACATGTCAATTATAATGTGATATGTCAATTATAGCTCAATTTTAAAGAAAGGCACTGCAAGGCTGTGGTCCTCCCCTCATCCTCTTAGTGTCCCAGAAGAAAACCCGAGGCCCCTGAGATGCCATCATTGCAGACACTGAGCCCCTTTTCCTGCCTGTAGCCTTCCCAAGGGCGTGCAAAGAGAGGAAAATACTGTCACTTCCCAGATAAAAAAAGAGGAGAACCACCCCCCCCCAAGCCTGGAAATCATAGAAGATAAACAATATTGACTCTCAATATGGTTCATTGGCAAAAATTTCCCCAGAGCCTGTGTCAGAGCTATATTTTCCACTCTGGCTACTATGATTTGGTTGTGGCACACTTGCTTTCTTTCCTTTTGATTGTGCAGACTCTGACGCAGGTTGATGGCTCTGGCAGGTGTCTGGGGGTTTACGAGCCCATCGCTGGCCTCTGACACCTCATCTCCTCACCCCCCATCCCTCCCTTCCCCTCCTGAGATGACCAGACCAACTCGGGCAGAAGCAGTTGGAGGAGTGGGTAGGGAGTTAGGGTTTGCCCTCCTCAGAATCCCCTTAGCACACGCTGCAGCCTGAAGGGAAAGCAGGCAGGACACAAGGCAAGCACTTGGATTTTATAGGGGTTTTTCTCAGAACAAATTCCAGAAAGTTTAGGATGACTTGCTAGATGACATTTGATATGTTCTTCCTTCATTCCTTCTTGTTAAACTGCTCTCTCTCATACAGCTCATGTGTGGGTGAGAGTTTTGTGGACAGCAGGGCTTTCCCAGGGCTGGTCGGACCTACGGTCTCATCTACGAACGATGCCTGCCTGTCATATCCGCTAATAATCAGATTCCAATCAGAGGGCCAGGGTGACCTCTTCGGGAAGGACGTTGTTTCCAGGGATGGCTGTAGGACTGGATAGAGAGAACTAGTCGGTGAACACAATCCATACATTATGAGGCTGGGACAGGTTCCAGAGGCCTTGCTCCTGGCTGAGCCCAGAGGGACCCCAAGGATTTGAGTCTGGCTCTCTGCACACCGTGCCCAGCCCCATCTCTTCCTGTACCCGTTGATCCATCCTCCAGGGCCCCGTTATCAGCTGTTTGGCTCTTAAAGCTTCAGTGTGGTTTCCTTCACCAACAGCTTCACCCTTACCAGGTGCTCTCTTCCCCACCCCCTGGAAAACACCACTTTCTTAAAGGCAATTGGCCAACTGAATACTCAAAAGTAGGTCATAACTGCAATTTCCCACCCTCTCAAGAAAGCGTCTCGAGTTTTCACTGGTAATGCTGCAGATAGGGTGTCTCCATAAACCAGAGCATTGCTGCTTCCCCTCCTGCCTGCATGCGCGTACATGCGTGCACTCGAGGGCAGGGTCGGGGCAGGCCCTGGGCCTCCCCAGACTGGTTGGATTTATTGTCTCACTTGGCCTTCCCAAGATGAAAGATAAATAGTGCCAGTCATAGGCAGATGCCCACTTCTCTGGAATTACCCTATCCTGGCAATATCTGTGACTGCTAAGTGCTGAGTTTGAAATATCTTCTCTTTGTCCTAGGTTACCTAGGAGCCCGGGGAAGAGCAGAAAAAAATCCACCCTGGAAATAATATATAAACATACCAACCGCCTACCCACTTCCTGAATAACCATGGCTGGGTATTCCTGAGGCCGGGGGAAGGCCTGAATTCCTCACGCCATCTCCTCCTTCCCCAATCCCGACTTGGGCATGGTCTCCACCCCCCCACCCCCCATCCCATTAAGGGTTGGATTTAGTTAGCGGTGGTTTATGCCCCTCAGGCAGGGTCACCCGAGGAAAAATTGAGCAATGACAAAACACGATTGCCTTGTTTGCCCCTCTGGGGTTCAGCATATTCATGTTCCTTCCCTTTTTAAGAGCTGTTTTGAGGACAGATCCTGATAGGAGTATTACATATTCTTGAAATAATAGAAACAGAACGAGAGCTACCCGTTGGAACGTATCAGGCACTGTTGTAAGTGGTGTGCAGGTAGTAACTGCTTTAATGTTTATAGCAATCCTATCACAGATCTGTGGAATTGATGCTGGTGCCCCCACCGGCCCATCCTACAGCTGGGGGGACTGAGTGTCAGAGAGCTCAGGTGCCCACTCCAACCTCACGCGGCTGCTAAGAATCAGAAGCAGGATCTGAACCCAAGCCTTGTGGCCCCAGAGGCCACACACTCTGGCGTCCTCCCCAGGACAGAGCTGCCAGCGGCGTGTCAGGAAAACCACTCGGGCTTTGGAATTGAAGATGTTTCCAGCCCTGCCAACTTCTGCGGAGTGGCCTTGGGCAAGCTGGAGCCACTGAGCCTCTTTCCAATCAAGGAGTCATGATTATCCATTCCACAGGGCTGTGTGAAGAGGCGCTGAAACCAAGTATTTCAGGTTCACCAGATGGTGCCCAGCCCGTAGAAAGTCCCCCAAAAATGTTAGTTCTCTCGTTGCTTTTTCTGTCCCTCCATAGAAGATGGTTTGCACTTTATGAACAGCGAAGTGAGTGATGTTCAGGACCAGTCGCCGATGGCAGACTGGAAGCATTCATGGGCAGTGTCTCTAAGATCCCCAAACGGGCCACTGACTGTGACCACCCAGGGGTGGTCCTGGGGTTGCCTCCCACGGAGAACTCTTAGAGTCGCTGATACTTGGGTGTCTCCATTTCAGGTGGAGTATGTGTCTGAGGAATTTAGGGGAGCAGGTGGGGGGCGTATGGGGTGGCAGTGGCTATTTTTAAAGTGACGGGAGCGTTAGGGGCAGCACGTGAGCCAAGTTCCATGAATCAGGACTCATGTAGCAAGACAGGGTTTTCCTTCAGGCTGGATTTGGTCAGCACGGGTCCACGGTTCCCTTGAGGGATTCCCCGACTACTGAATGCCTGGGCGGCCACGCTCGGGTACCAAGCTTCTGATTCCCCCTTCTGGCCTGACTCACCCCAGCCCCCAGATTGCTCAGCGACGCTGGCCTTCATCAAGGTGCCGCTGGGAGAGTCAAATAAGACCCCGGCAGGCATTCCCCTCACCCACTGCGGGCCAGGTGGGAGGCTGAACCAAATGGTGCATCTTTTCAGTTCTGGGAAAGGTTGGGTCTTCCTTTCACTCTCCAGCTCACACCTGGAACCTCAAAAATCGGAAAAATATGAAGACTGGAAAAATAATTATAATAGTTATCAATGCCTTCTGAATCTCTGACACTAGTCAGTTAGTCATAGCCGCAGGTTGGTGGCTGTGATGATAACACCTCGTTGGCCTCATTAACAGTTAGTGATGATTAATTACCTCATCCAATTGCCGGGCCGGGGAGGAGTGTGCTTGTTGACAAGATGGAGAAGCCGAGCATCAGGGGAAGGAGAGTGGACATAGCTGACACACGTGTGGAGAAAGGCACTTGGGGCAGAGGCTAATGTTAGTGCACCTGAGTCATGAGGGTGACTCCTCAGGTGTGAGATCATCACTCAAGGGCCCATAGCCATCTAGAGGACTTCAGGGTCATGTCTCTTCTTGACCCTTCAGGTGACAGATAGACAATGTTTTCCACACCCTAAGGGCCATGGCTGGGCCGGTCTTACTCTGTCATCATTACCACCAAGCTACTCCCCAGTCTGGCCACTGGCAGAGACTCCTCATGGACCACCAGGTCAAGGTCAAGGCTAAATTCATATCAGCGCCTCAGTTTCCCCATCTGCAAAACGGAAGTAAAGACACTACCACTTTTGTTGGGAAGATAAAATGAAATAACAGATGAAAGTGCCTGGCACAGCAAGTGGCATACAGTAGGCACTCAGCAAACGGTGTTTATTTCACTCCAGTTTCTCTCAATGGGCTTTCCCCTCAAATGTGCCAATGTTCTGTTCCCTGCTCTCTAGACCACTCCTCCTGCCTCCTGTCTCCCACACGGTCACTGATTGTCCTGTGATTGTACCCTAGAAGTGCCTCCCCCGGGGAAGCCTCCTCCCACTGCTTCGATTCTCACTGATATTGAGCTTCTTCTCTGAGCTGTAGCACTTCAGTTTGCCCCGTGATAACTGTAGACCCTTTTGGATCCTCCCTACTTGGGATGTGGATACGAGTTTCATGTAGGCTGTAGTTTCTCAAGTTCAGTAACTGGGCTCATTGCTTCATTTAATTCCCATACCCAACAGGTTACTAAGTGAGCAATAGATTTTTTAGAAGAGATCTGGGGGTGCGGGTGGGTGTGTGGCAATGGAAAGTTACCCAAAGTGATGGGGAAACCAGCTGGGGCACTTCTGTTCGGGGATTTCCCTGGACCATGACCTGTACCAAGCCCCTTGCTTTGTAATCCTGCCATACCCTTTGTTTTCTATACCTATTACTTCCCATGGCACCTATTTGAATCGGCAAAGGTGCTGTGGGATGGAGAATGTTGGGGATCTCAAGGCATAGGCCAGTGAGTACATCCCTTAGGACAGGATGACGGGCCCTAAGACCTTGTGCTCTGCAGATCACTCAAGGCCTCCCAAACCCTACCCCTATGTCTCAGTGGTCCTGCTCTTGGCTAGGCAAGGCCCCTCTCTTGCAGGGGGCAGGGATGTGGAGAAGAGGTCTCTTTTCTCTCTGCAAATAGCTCAGGCATAGGGGCCAGTCTAGATCCAGGCACATGGGCCAGCTGAAGGATCTGAGAACACCTGGCAGCCGAGGCTGGGACTGTTCAGTCAGCCAGCAACAGCCTGTGAGCAGTGGTCTGTTGTTAGAGGGGACAGGTGAGTCATCCTAAGGTTTTAGAACCTTTCTAGACCCAGCCCCATTTTCTTGACACATCTTACTTTCTTTTCATCCATCTGGGTTTATTCTGTCGCTGAAACAGCTTGCTTCTACTCTGGGGCTGCTTTTCAAGGACCAGTCCTGGATGATGCTTGGTCAGGGGTAGGCTCTGAGTTTGCTCAGTCCACGCTGATATAACTGCATTAAGCTCAGAGTAGCCTGGCCTATCTCTTCTTACTCTATTTTCTACCACCTATTTTCTACTCTACCCAGGCCAACTCACTCTTGAACTCTTCCCTATACTTCAGGACTGTAAAGTGTAGAATGTTAGAGTTGGAAGGAGCTGGAAGGACTACCTAATTTACCTTGTTTCTCTCTCTAGGGATGGGGAGATAGACTCAGGGCTTGGGGGCAACTTGCTGTGTGCTCATATGGCCTCTGCATATGAATGACTGTGTGCTTGCCTACCCCAGGATCAGAGCCTACCCTCAGAGTTTCCCCCCATAACCCACTCTTCTATTTGTTCTGTTTGAATCAGTGACTCCCTTCTTATTCCTTCTACTACCAGTCTTAAAGATCATCTTCCCCATGAAGCCTTCTCTTGATTAATTCAGCTCGCTGTTCATCCTTTAGTAGTGGGTGGTTTGGGCTATGTTAATTTTCACTTGGTATTTTTTTCTCCACAGGTTCCTTTGGGATTATTTCAATATGTTCATTGTCATCCCCATTAGTCTGGCAACTCCTGGGGGTTGAGTCCTTTCTAGGGGTACTTGAAGGCCATCATCTTTTTCTTCTGGATCATCATCCTTTGTCCAGCTCAGGGCTATAGACGCAAGGATGCTTAATGCAGGAGGTGGGTAGCATTGCCCGATGACCTAGGTTACAAAGTCTTTTTGTGCTGAGGGTGTGGCTGGGTAAGACTTCGAGGAAGAAGAACTTTCTGTGACTCCTATGTTGGGATCGGTTTCTAAGGGTCAGGGCTCACCCCTTGCAGTTCAGAGGCTTTGTTTCTGGACAGGATATGAGCATCCTTGATCTTTGCATGGTCAAATTAAGTAACTTGTCTGGGGTCACACTGTGACACATTCATTGCCAAACCTGTTCTTTTTGCCAAGTCAATCCTCCTATGTGCTTTCTTGCTCAACCCATGCAGAATTCTAGAATTCTCAGGCAGAGAGGGGATCCATGGTAGTGGGTGGGTGGGACAGTGGTCATGTTATACATTCTCCTAAGCAGAACACATGGAAATCAGAGACACCGAAGAGTTTGCACATTTACCTGTGGTCATGCATTTCAGCATTCCGTACCTCGGACACTTCAGCTATTCTTGGAAATGTCTAAATTTCCACCACTGTTATTTGTTTCTGAGCCCCTTCCTCTGTTTTCCCTGTCCATATGGGAATGGGCAGGTGTCTATGCTCTCTTGCCTAAAAAAAATATTCCTGGAAAATGTCTCTCCAAATGGAAGCACCATGATTTCTTGACTGTTTTTTCCTTGCTCAAGGCCCAGCCAAGCTTCCTGCTGCCACGTCCAGACCCATATAGTCCTATCACTCACAAACACTAGTGGTTCCACACCCAAAGGATGACGACGGCTGGCCACTGGGGGCCATGGCCTTTCAAGGACCAGGGCGTTCTGGGACATGATGGAAGCCCAGAGAAGATGTAGTGATTTGTAGGAAGAACAACATTCTGGGATAGTGGCTCTGGGTCTTTTTCCAAGTGACTTTAAGATAAAGCAATTTCTGAAGAGGTTTAAGATAAGTGCCAAGGTAATTGCCATTGTGCCCGATCTCTGATTTTCGAAATGAAAGAACCGAACCTCAGAGCTAGCAGGTGGCAGAGCTAAGGACTGATCAGGGCCACAGACCTCTTGACTGCTCAGGAACCCAGAACTTTCTATGTTCAGTTGTGCTGAGTTGGAATTGAAGGAGGAAGCAGAACACACCTGTTGTAAGTTGTGGGGACAGCCGACCTCCCCTGGATCACTTGCTGCCTACAACTTTCTTCCCAGGAAGGTCCCGGGCAGCGTCATTCCCTAGGCAGAGTCCTACCTTGGTTCCCAATCCAGAGTCCTGTATTAAGGTGAGGCTCTGATTTCACTAGTAGATGTGCCTTTGCTTTTTCGGAAGCTTTGACCCTGCCCTTACCAGCCCTTGGCCTTACCTTGGTCAGCTATAAAATACGGAGTATCAGCCCAAGTTCCTCGTCTACTGCTCCATGGCAGTACATTTGAGAAATGCTTTGAGTTCTTAGAGAGAGGGGTGAGGGAAGAGACTGCTCTAACGAGAAGGCATGATTCTTCTGAAGGGAGACCAGAGTGTTAAAATCCAAGAGTTGGATTGTAGTACTGGTCAGTTAGAATACAAGGGAGTCAACCTTCCGAGCATTCACTGCGTCAGATATTTCTCTCAAGTTCTTTGCACAATAACCTGATGAGGTGGGGTTCAATTTTATCTCAGTTTTACTGAGAAGAAACTGGAAGTCATAAGGAAAGCTGAAATAACTTGCCCAAGGTCACTCAGCTAAGAAGGAGTGGAACTGGGCTTCGAGCCCAGGCAACATGACTCCAAGTTCACGTTCTTAGCTATGTTGCTTCCCTAGAGCCTGGCTTGAAGTGACGTCATGAGATGAATGTTGAGTCTTCCCCATTCCCCAAAGGAAGGGATGGCGTGACCCAGAGGTTGAGGAAGAGAGAAGATCTGTGAGAGGGTTAAGAAAAGGAATCAAGATGAAAGTGTTTAGGAACTGCCAGCCAAGAGGAGTGGCAGCTGCTCATTTCTCTCCCTCTTGAGCTGCCCAGCTCCCGTTCTTCACCTGGCCAAGTGTTGCATCCAGGTTTTCCCTCTCTGGCCTGCAGGAGACTTGCACAAGCCCACATGACAGCCCTGGCATCACCTCTATGAGCGAGGTGGCACTCTGGTGGAACTACAGTCCTCTAGGAGCTTCAATCTGTATGAAAATGATAAGGACAGAAGAAGGAAAGTGAAGTTTAAGTCCAAGATCCCATTGCCCCACTCCCAAGTCAATTTCCTATGAAGCTAATAAAACTAAAGCTTCAGTCTCCCACTTGCACCAGCCTTTCCCAAAGCCCTGGACCTAGTATTACATCAGTAATTACACACACACACACACACACACACACACTCACTCACACTTATATATATTTTTTTCTTAGAGAGCACTCCTTCCAACTGTATATGACTCAGGGCTCCATCAAACCTCACTGTGCCCCTCCCGACCTGATCAGCTAAATGTCAGAATCCCACAACCCCTTGAGAAACACCAGTGATGCCCCTCTCCTTCTGAAGCCCTCCCACACAGTTTGAGCCTTGATTGAAGGTGTGATTCAGCTCAGAGTAGCTGGGTTAAGTTTTTGTAAAGAGGTTGCCATGTGTGCACTTTAGTAGACCTCAAAGCCACCAGAATGTAGGAGCTTAGTGTACTTTCTTCGTAATGATGACTTTATGATTTTTCTCCATAGATAGAAACAAGTATGCACTGATATGATTCCACAAAGATACACAGAGGGATCTTTTACATATGAATCCATGTGTTCCTCACCACCCACGTGTGTGGACGTATGTAAGCATGCATGTGTGCACTCTTCTTAGGTCTGTTCCATCGAGTGAGTTACTTTTGCGACAGGGAACTTGGATGTAGAGTCCTTCCCTGGGACCGAGGCTGCCCAGTTTATTCCAGGGGTCTATAAGACAACTGGGAATAGCCAGGACTGCTTTAGCCTGAGCCACGTAGGACCTTCACTACTACGTCGCAGGACAGGTAGAGAGGAGATGGAAGGGCCTACGGACTGAGATGCTGAAGGGGAAGGAGGGAATGTGAAATGGAAATGAAGACCAATAAACTACACCTTCATGTCTCTTCCCCATTAGCCCCCATTCTGGACCTGGCCCATTTCTTCACACCTACCCAGGTTTCATGAAGGTTTGCTGGCTGTAGTGATATAGTCCAGCTAAGTGAAGCAGAAAGGGGGTATTTACTACAAGGATCTTGGAGTGTTCTAGAATATCCATGGACTGAGATGCTGCAGGTCACTGAGGTGCTGGAACTAGGAGCAGGAGTCATCAGAAAGCCAGGCCACGCAGCCACTCCTTTCTGCTTTCCTCCATTCCCCTGCATTCTGCTCTCTCCCCAGGCCTGATTTTTCTTCATCTCTGAGCAGTTTGTAAAAGACTGCAACTACACAGCTCCAGGGGCTACTTGTCTTTAAATTGAAGGACCAACAAAAATTGATTAGTGTTCTAAAGCCTCTAATCCCAGTTCCTGGGACAGAGACTAATGGCTCCAGCCCGGGTCAGGTGTCCGCTTCCAATCAGCCACATCCAGTAGACCAGGGTCACACTGGAAGAACATCATAAATGGGGTCCCAAGTCAAATTGATTGTCTTCCGTGAAGACCTCCAACTTATCCTGTAGAAGTCCCCTCTCCCCTGGGTTCTCATAGCACTTTATCTGCCCCTCTTCCATGGTACTTATTGCTTCTTACGGTGTGTTAATATTCCTGTTATAAAAAACCTATCCACCATCCTACATATCCATGAGCTTCTTGTTCATTTATCTTTAAATATCTTACACAGTTTGTGTGAACAAAAATTTGGACATGCGCTCAATAAATATTTTTTTTTCCTAAGTCTGGATTTATTGGAAGCCACATAATTCACAGTTCAGCCCATCTTCCAATTCTGCTCTCTGAAGGCTGGTCTACTTCTAGCCTAAGCTGGGGAGAAGTACATAACCCACCACAGTGTGTCCAATACCCTGACAGTGTTTTATTTCAAACTCTGATCCCTGCCTATAATTAAAAAGAAAATTCTGCCAGTTTGCTCCTGACGGTCTCTGCTACAGGAAAAATAGGTATCTGAAACATACTTTTGTTGAGACTCAAAAGCTAGATATACAATTTAAATAGGAAGAAGTGGGCTTATGGCTGTATGTATTAGCCAGCCACCCACCTGGACCCAGCCATCAGCCATGGTTGCGGAGGAGACAGCTGGAAACACCCAAGCAGGAGAGGAAAGGTCAAACATAGATGCTTCTACAGCATGATGGAGAGATGACTGACTTCACAGCTTCCAGACTCCACAGCATCCAGCCACCTCATCACCATGCTTCACATCCAAGGAGTCATTTATGCCACCAGGATAGCTAAAGTTTATGGGCCTCTCCTTGTGGCTCTTCATAGTCTTCCCAGGGTTTCAGCTGGGGCCCAGGGATCATCACCGTCTTAAGGATGGGCTGCTTATGGGGTGCCCATGGAGGGGTGATCTTGCCATGCATTCTCCAGCTCCCATAGGGATTTACCAGGTGCTTTTCAAACACAACATACTCCAGGACATCCCTGGGCACATCTTCCTGTCCATACATTAGCCGGCCAAACCGGTCATAGATGGCCAGAGTCTGTCGGATGTACATGGGGACAGTGACCTGGCCGTATATGTTGCCCTGGTTCAGCAGATTCAAACAGCGAACCTGAACCACCTGGGGTGGCTCTAAAGATTCTACGAAGCTCCAGCGGACCGTCTTATACTTGATGTCCCAGACCATGTCCGGAAAACAGTTTTCAGTTACCAAGGTATGAAGCCGGTCATGGTCTGAGTTGTTTAGACAAAGGTGAGCTTCAATAAAAATATCCTTAGCTTTTTCGGGGAAGTCCTTTTTTATTTTTTTTTTCGGGGAAGTCCTTTATTTTAAAATTAGGATCATGTTCTCTTATCTTCCGGATTGACAATTGTGATGCCACCTTCTTCTTCAGTTGTTCACTTCTCTGTGCCAGTCCTTCCTTTGCAAGAGATGACAAGCGAGCATCACCCTCTGGAGGAACATAGGCATCAAAGATACCAGCTGTACAGGCCAGATGTAGTGGACACTCCAAACGTTCTGGAGGAATGACCAGTCCTGCTTTCCGGGCATATTCCATGAACTCCATTTCTGATTTGTATTTGGGTTCATAAGTAGGAGGTGTGAAACGTTTTTTAGTTCTCACTGGAACTACAACTGTGGACTGAGTCACCAGGACAGGCTGCCGAGACCACCATCCTAAGGCTTTGGATAAACAATACAAACCCCGCGGTGTGGGGGCTGCCATTTTGTTCCTCAATAAATATTTGAAATCATGATCCTCTCCAAACAAATACTCAGGAAATTTAATTCGGTCAAGTCTTTCATGTCATCTACTGTCTTGAGTTGATTAAATATAATCAATTCAACCGATTAGTTAATTGAACCAATTTTAATTGAGGACCTTCTATATACCAGGCACTGTCTTGGCTGTGTAGAAGCTACAGCACTACACAAGGCAAAGGGAGTCCTTGCCCCACTGAGGTTCCAAGTTAGTAGTGGGGACCATCGACAAACAGTGTTTACTATGGACTAGACTTTATGTTGGGTGCTAGGCTAGAGATGGGTAGTCCCCAGCACTGCCCTGAGGGAGCCCACTTTCCCTAGGAATCACAGATTCCTCATCCGATCTCATCAGATCTGTTGCTGCATGACAGGGTAGTGCTGTTTAAGTTTGGAGAGAAGAGCTGTAAGAGATCCAAGAGAAAGTGACCTACCACTAGGGGAGAAGGAGGGGCCTGAGGGAGATTTCACTGAGATCAGTGACACATGACTAAACTTGAAGGGTGAATATGAGTCTGTTAAAGAGAATGTGAGTTAGGTATGTATGTTTGGGGATTGGGGGGCAGGGGAGAGTTGCTGGGAGTGATGATGGTCAGAGCCTTTCAGACAGGCACATGCAAAGCAGATTCCAAGCACTGTGAAAGGGCTACTGTGTCTGGAGCATAGCGAGACATTTAATGTGTCTGGAGCTCAGGAAATGTGGGGGAAAAGAATGGTAAAGTTGGCCAGGGACCTTGCCTGGCCTTGTGTGCTAAGCCCAGGAGGCGATAAGTTAAGTATCAGCAGCCAGCATCTGGAGGGCAATGATTGCCGCTGCAGGCATGGAGCCAGGCAGAGCCTGGAAACCAACAAAAATACCTGGCCAAGAACATATTCTAGAAGGCCCTAAGATGAGGCATTGCACCAGTGCTGTGGTCATTGACCTCTGGCTCATAGAGAGAGATGGTTGAATGGTGAGTTGAAATTTTCACTCCCAAATTGCAATCTTCCTCAGAAAGCACCGAATCGTCCAACTTTTACTCCCTCGTGAGTAGAGTGGGATTTTCTAAATTTTGCAATTGAATTTAAGAAATCAAAAGAAAATCTGTTTGTAGCTAAAAAGAAAAACAAAAGGCCAGCAGAAAGGGGCCTCTATACCCACATGTCTTTTGAGTTCCAGTCTTATTGCCCATGGCCTCTTAGCCAATGATATGATGATGGGCGGAGAGAAGTGATTTCCAGAGACTGCTCCTGGCCTGGGAGGCTGTTCCTTAGGGGACTGCAGGTCTTTTCTCTTGTCCTGTTATGCCAAGCGGGGGTAGAATGGAGCCAACTTCTTGGGAGCTTTCCCAGGTCAAAGTCAACACTGTTCATACCCTGGTCCTCATCCTACTTCCCTAGCTCTGTGTCCATCCTCTCCCCACTCTCGATGAGCCTCTCGCCATGCTGGCCCTCCTCCCTCTCTCAGATGTTCAGGTGTGCAGGATAGTCTTAGACAACCTTTTCCCTCTTCTGTGCCTGTTAAACACCACTCATCCTCCTGGTCAAACCCAAAGGTCCTATGTCTGCAAAGACATCCCCAATCCATTTGATCCAGGAGCCCCCTCTTCTGTGTTCTCCCAGCACCTTAGACTTAACTTCCATCACTACCTTCACCTCATAATATTACAGCTATTTGTTCTTATGTTAAGTCAACTGAATTTGTTGAGTTTAGGGACTAGACCTCAGTCATCTCTGCACCCCTAGGCGCTTGCAACAGTGCCTGGCCTGTAACAGATTCTCAGTGAGTACTCTATTTGTTAATATAGAGTGGCTTATCTGGGCATCTTGTCTGTTGGGATTCAGTAGTAGGAAGATGGCTTTGGGAAGAATTCCAACAAGCAGAAAATGGGGAAGGGGCACTCTAGATGGAAGAAATAGTTTGAGCAAAGACACGGGGGTGGAGAGCATGGACCAATATGGGACCCTGGAGGCAAGGAGAGAAGGAAGGAAGGATAGAGTACAGTAAGTGCTAGGCATGGAGCTGGGATCCATATATGCCTTGCTGCACTAGGCCTTTACAGAAACATGGTGAGGTGACTACTCTTTCCATGAAGGTCATACAGCTGGATTTGGTGATGGAGACAGTATTGGAGCAATCTGTTAGACTCTAAGGCTCATGGCTTATCATGGCTCTAGAGAACAGTGAGTAGTTCAACTTGGAGCCTAGAGTAAGTGGAAAGAAATAAGGGGAGGGAAGTGCAGAGGGATGTACAGTACAGAATTATATTTTTAAATAATATCTAGGGCCTTTTGAATGCCTATCATGGGCCAAAACCTGTGCTAGGAACTTTAAATATGTCACCTCATGAAAATGAATGGCAGCCCTATTAGGGGATTACCCCCACTTTACAGATAAGGGAACTAAATCTCAGAGAGGTTCAATAATCTGCCCAAGGTCACCTAGTCAATAAGTGATGGAGCCATGACTTTTGACTTTTGATTTTCCACAACCCAGGCTTATTGGGAAAGAACTTAATAGATGAATCATCACTCAATAATTTGATTCTAAGTAACATAATAGGGGTATGGATTTCTTTCTTCTCCTTCTTCTTCTTCTTCTTCTTCTTCTTCTTCTTCTTCTTCTTCTTCTTCTTCTTCTTCTTTCTTCTTCTTTCTCTTTCTCTTCTTCTTCTGCTTCTCCTTCTTCTTCTCCCTCTCTTCCTCCTCCTCCTTCTCCTCTTCCTCCTCCCCTCCTCCCTCTTCCCCCTTCTCTTCCTCCTCTTCCTCATTTTTTTTTTTTAATTTTGACATAGGCAAGTCCCAAGCCTGGGCTTTTCTTCCAGCACTGTCCTTCACTGCCTGTACATTTCTGCCCACTGTCCTGTCTCCTTCTTCTGTCCCCTCTGCTCAAATGGATAGAACAGGACCGCATGCATAGTTAACTGCTAACCTTAAAAAAAGAAAAGATGAATCTTTTGATAGATAAGAACTTTTCTTAAGGAAGAGAATGGATAGGAAGATGAGGGGAATGTCTGGTCAAGATCTCAAGAGAGACGCAACAATGGCCCTCAGAGGGAAAGAAATTGCTCTCTTTTTCTATATACTTTTCCTTTCATTTCTCCCTAATTCATACTGAACGGATGAAGTTCAAAATCAGCCTTGGTCAGATTTACCTGGGCTTGCTTGTTCAGAAGGAGGATTTCCTGGCCCCACCTCAGATATTCAGAAGGTTTTTTGTGGGGCCTGAGAATCACCTTTTTTCAACAAGCACCCCAGAGATTCTACAACTTGAGAATACTGGCTTTCTGCAGTTACAATCATAGGCTTTAACTATTAGTGCCAAGAGAACTTGAGATGCCAGGAACTTGGGACTGGATGCCTTTCAGGTGCCTGCCCCAATCAGGAGCATTGACCTGGAGACCGTGTGTAGGAGTCCCCATCTTTCGGAATTAGTGATGTGGTTAGAGTAGCAACGTGACTCTCTGTGGACGGAAGGTAGGTCGGATGTGAGAGTCTCCCTCCATGAACATGTGTGCGTCATCTCAGTCATCGCTTGTATCTTTATTCTCAAAAACAAGTCATTTTTGTTCCTGTCAGCATCTTGGTTGGCCCGAAACAAAGAGGGCAAGCTGAGATGGAGAAGCCCAGTCACAGGCCTCAGGTGATGCTTTGGAGAATGACTGCATTGGGGAGAGCAGGAAAACATTACTCAAACTGCCTTCAGTAGTAAAAAAATATGATTTTAACAAACACTGCCGGAGGATATAAGAGCTATTTGCTTGCAAGAGTTTTAGGAATTACAGCATTTGGGATGCCTGAGTGGCCCAGTGGTTGAGCGTCTGCCTTCGGCTCAGGACATGATCCTGGTGTCCCGGGATGGAGTCCGGCATCAGGTTCCCTGCATGAAGCCTGCTTCTCTTCCCTCTGCCTATGCCTCTGCCTCTCTTTGTGTGTCTTGTGAATAAATAAATAAAATGTTTAAAAAAAAAGGAATTATAGCATTTTTTGTTTTTGTTTTTTATCACCAGGAATGGGATGACCCGGACTCTCTAAGGAAGTGAATTTCAACCTAGATGTACTTCAAAATAATCTGAAGCCTTAAAAAAGAGAGATGCCCAGGCCTCACCCCCAAACTACTAAATTTAGGCTTTTAGTTGTTGGACTTGGAAATCTCCAAGTATAAAGCTCCTTGGGGGTTCTGGAGCAGCCAGTCTGGTGTTGCTCCAGGGATTAGCATTTGGAAGCCACTCCACTAAGGTGAGAGGGAAAATCACTTCAGCTGAGCACTATAAGTCATCTTTTCTCTCCTTGCTCCATCTTTGTCTCCCCTGCCATTCCCTTCCCTTCCCACCACAACATGGCAGGAGGCTTGGAAAGATTTACCTCTCATCTCTCTTGCAGAGCAACACAGGGATTTGTCTAGCTGTAAGGAATTCAAAAAAGCTTTATAAATTTAACTATATCACATACATTTATTTTCATTATATTTAAATAGGAGTTGCTTGCCATTTACACCTGCCTATTGAGTTTGCAAATGGCAATTGCAGGATGTAGGCTCCCAGACCACGGAAGTCATGAAGGTGAGTTAGGTGACATCTGTCCAAGTCATGGCAATAGAAAATGGCTCTGCTGGGAGAGGTGAGACCAATGCACTCTGAAGTCCTTCTCAACACAGACATTCCCTGGCATCGGTGTTAACCATTTCAACTTGTTCTTTTTTTGATTTGCATCTGTTTGCTATACCTCCTTAGAGTCCCTGCCAGTTTGAGTATCTTGAATCATATAGGTAGTGAGAAGCTGAAAGTGACTAGAGAGAGGAGGAATTAGGGCACGTTTTAGTCATAACAGAAATGCCCAGGGCAGCTGTTCAGTTGTACACTGCACAATTCTAGGGGCCCCATTCAAATTGTAGGTAGTGATGATAGGCACATTTATTACTACAAGTATGCATTATTTGAGTCAGAGGCTGCATCCTTACTCTCAGTAACCTTTTATTGATGTCAGTATCTTTCCAGGCACAGTACAGCCCAATAAGAACATTTGGTGCCAAAAAGTGCTCCTGATCAGAGATACCTGCCATAATGATGCAAGAATCAAAGACAAAAGAGAGAAAAGACCTACCAAACCAACCTCCCTCAACTAGTCTCCTTGACTGCACCTTCATTTAGGAGTGAAATAGAAGAGGGACTGGGATTTTTCAGTCTAAAATTCTGTATTTGTTGGAGTCCTGAAATTCCATCCCATTATAGGAAAAGTAGTTATGAGTTTGAAGGACTGATTGGCTGCTGACTACAGTGGACAGACTGGTATGAATCTCAGAGGA
Organism: Canis aureus; assembly: GCF_053574225.1. Classification (NCBI taxonomy): domain Eukaryota; kingdom Metazoa; phylum Chordata; class Mammalia; order Carnivora; family Canidae; genus Canis; species Canis aureus. The sequence continues at coordinate 75,178,505 of NC_135616.1, read as the reverse complement.
ATACTTTTTGGAAGAAAATGTCACCAGATCATACCCCTTCTTCAAAGTTCCACTGAATCTTTGGCTTCTCTGTGGACACTCTTCTGATCATTCAAAGCACTAAATGATGTTCTCTGCCCACACCTGGCTCTCATTCCAGAGTATACCTATATCTGTATAATTTTTTTGGCTTTTAATCATGTGTGTATTTCTAAAACTCTCCATTAGTTGCCCTGGATTGTTATTTATCTTTTTGTGCTAGTTTACTTTCTCAAGGATTCTATGAGCAAATTAATGCATTTACATTATTCGTTTACGTGTTTTTCAAATTGTTCTTTTTTTTTTTTTTTTTTTTTTTTTTGATCTGGCAAATCGTTCTTGAGTGCCAACTTGTGTCAGGCACTGTTCAAGGTCCTGGGAGATTTTCTCTCTCTCTCTCTCTTTCTCTATCTCTCCCATCTACCATCTATCTCAGGTAGTAATGCTGTAAAGACAAAGTAGAGTAAGGGAGTTAAGTAATAAAATATGAGAAATCATTGACCAAGAAAATGAATGACAGTTCCATTCATTTTTTTCTGTTTATCAAAGAACGCCATATGTTAAAAAAAAATTACACCTTTGTGATTAGAAAAAGCCATTATAAAAAGGAAATAGTCCAAGAGGAAGAAAAATGCTATTTGACTGGAAAATATAGTTATTGAATTAAACTCTAAAATGGAAGCCATGACATGCAAATGGACACTGTAGGGAAATTTGCATGTCATTAGTAACTGATAAGATAAAGATAAATTTCCTAGAACACAAAAGCAAAAGACAAAGAAATGAAAACGAAAGAATAGAATAATTGTGAAAGACGGTTATCAAAGAGCCGACCCACAAATAACAAGAGTTCTTAAAATAATTAACAAAATCATTTGTAGAAGATGCCATAGATAGAGCATTTGTTGGCTTTAAGTAAAATTCTATTTTAAAAATGAAATATAGTTCCTGTATTAATCAGGGATCTTCGGGGCGTGTCAGGGTCCCAGCTCAAACTGGCTTAAGCAAAAGAGGGATTTTATTGGCTCATGATTGGCTCAAAGGTTCACTTGGATTCCATCTCTTCAGCTCTGGCTTTCTTCTGGGTTGGCTTCATTCTTAGGCAGGTTGTTCCCATGGGATGATACCCAGTCACTCCGGGCTAATATTCTTCTAGCTTTCAAGCCCAACGGGAGTAAAGAGTTCTTCCTTTCTAATAATACTTGTGTGGCATTAACTTGGGTTAATCCTCAGACTCCGATTGGTTGGGCTTGGGTCAAATGCTCACCATTGAATCAGGTTAGGCAGCTAAAAAGGGTGGGAGCATTGGTCTCATTGGCAGCACTCTCTTACTCTTGGAATGAGTGGCTGTTTGCTTCATTTAGTGTCCACATGGACTGTAAGGGAGACAATGTTTCCCAGAGGATGATGAGGCTGCTGGCCCCAGAAGAAAGGGGAGTGAATGTGGCTAGGCTAAATAACACCATGTTGGGCAGATTAATAAAAGAGCCACCCCCAGACCTATTCATGCTGAATTTTTAACTCTAAGAGGTTACCAAACCCTATAAAGAAATATGCAGCAAGAAGAAAAAAGTCACATGTACCTAAGATTTCTCCTCCAGAACTCTACATGCTTGGAAGACAAAGGTACAAAGTCTTTTGCATCGCAAAGGAAACAAGTTCTGTGACCTAAGAATTCTTGACGCAGGCAAATTGTCCCTCATAATATATACACTCAGAAAATATAATTCCCAGCGCTCTCCTTGAATGAACTAGTAAAAAACATGTTCCAGAAAATAGGGATAAAAAAGTAGGTATAAAGCATCACCAATTCCCATGATTCCACCTCTGAAACTGGTTCCTTTCTGTCACCTCTTTTACTGTCACCATCATTGTTCATGTGGACCATTGTCACAGCCTCCTAACTTGCCTTTCCCTTCTAACTCTCAACTCTTCTAAGCCATCCCCACATATCATCCAATGGTCTCCTAATAAACCAAATCCTGTCAATTCTTTGCCTGAAGTAATTGATGGCTTTGTACGGCATGTAGAAAAAATTCAAGCTCCTTACCATAGCTTTTGAGACTTTGCATGATTCAGCCTCTGCCCATTATTCCCAACTACAGTGTCCTTTGCTCACTGGAGTGCAGTCATGTAGTTACCTATCAGTTCTTTCTGTGAGTGTGCCAAGCTTCTTCCTCTTTCGGGGCTTTCACACATGCTATGCTGTTCCCTCTACTTGGAACTGTCTTCTCTTGATTCTTTCTTTGTCTGATTCCTTCTCTTTTATTACATTTGTTTGTTTACACCACTTCCTTAGATGGTCTCTGATTTCACAATCTAAAAATAGACTTCCTTCAATTTTTCTTGGCACCTTTATCTCAAACCACCATCACAGCCTGTAATTATATATTTACTTGTGTTCACTTGTATTGTGTCTGTCTTACCCTAGAGTGTGAACCCTATGAAGGCAGGAACCATATATGTTCTGTTCACCACTGAATTCCCAGGTGTGGGCACTGACCTACAGTGTTAAAGCAATGGTGTAGAGGGCAGATTTTAAAGTTCTAGATTAAATGCACAAATCCAGAATATAGTTCTTTTGGTTCCTACTTTAGTCCCATAAGGATTGATATAAACTGATATGATGTGGAATCTCTGAAAGCAGAATTAAAGCAGACATAACAATGCATGCAGAGTGACTGTGACCTTGAAGGAAGGAACAATTCAGTGAATTAGGGAGAAGAAGTAAGAGGGCATTTCGTGTGTGCACATGCATGCATGCATGTGTGTGTGTGTATGTGTGTGTGTGTGTGTGTGTGTGTGTGTTGGTGTTGGTGCAGGGAAAGGTAGGAAAAGACTAATATGCAGAGGTCTAGGACCGAGACGGATTAAGTGTAGTGAGGTAAGGTTATGAGGAGCACAGCAAGGCTGGCATGTACCACAGGACTCACCATAGGTTAAAATTCAGAGGAAATCCAGAAATTGCTGCCACAAGGCTAAAGCTTTCTCCTTGGAGGGGATTGGTGTTCTGTATGTATACCTATGTGGTCCCTAGACTTTTGATCTGTGGACTACAAGGACACCTTGTGGCACAATAAGGAAGGGGCGAGAAATATATAACAAAGAGACTATAGGTGCTAGAGGTACTGCTCAAAAAAGGAAGGCCAGGGGTGTGTGTGGGTATCATAAGTGAAGAGGTGCAGGAAGATCCTGGATGGTAGAAAAGGAAGACAAAATGTTCTGGAAACAAACTTGCATAACTCCCCATGAACCCCATAGTAGGTCTTATTTAGGGGAAGCAAGCAATGTTGTTCTCCATTCCTGGAAAACAATCTTTATGTATGTTTTCTTTTAAAAAGTAAAGTCTACCCTCAGTGTGGGGCTTGCACTCATGACCCCAAGATCAAGAGCCGCCCAATCTTTATGTATGTTGATACAAACGTCCCTCAAGGTGGCCCCATGGCTGTTGCTGCATGCAGGTTGGGGTACCTTAAGCAACAATGAAGAGGGGCAGATGTAGCATTCTGAGGCAGGGGATCTGGGCTGGTTTAACTGTCCCTGCCATTTTGTGTTTATTTAACCTCGTGCTAGCTCAGTATCTGAAGACTGCTTTCGTTGAAAGAAAGGGTTGATGAATGATCCCTGCATCCTTATGTGTGATCCCCACAGGCTTTGTGATCTGTAATGCCAGCTATCCTTGGTCCTGGAGAATGTGGGCATGGTGCAGAGGGTGTGAGCCTCTGGAAATGCTGTCTGTGGCCTGATCTCCATTGGCTTGTCCTGCCACGTCTTCACTGTTGCTCACCCTCAAAGAAAGACTATTGGTCAGCTGAGTAGAACGTTCTTCTGTTCAGTCCTCCAGTGGTAGGGACTTTAAGAGATGGTATTATTCTTCACCTTGTCTCCGAGAAAGTCTGCAACATACCGATGCCAACCTCTGAGCATCTATCTAGTTTAGGAGACTCACTAGAAAATGTAAATTTGTGCTTTCTTTACCACCTGTTAAAAGTAGCCTGTGGAAAAATAAGGTTCAATGAGCAACTGCCACTAGGTGGCATCATAGTAGCCTCGGTGCACCACAGGAGAGCTGCTTCAGACAAAAAATATGGTGGCCTCGTGGAAGCAACCCAAGTGTCCATCCATAGATGAGTGGATAAAGAAGTTGTGGTATATATATATACACAATGGAATATTACTCAGCCATAGAAAGGGATGAGATCTTGCCATTTGTAACAACATGGATGGAACTTGAGGGTATTATGCTAAATAAAATAAGCTGGAAAGGGAAAGACAAATACCATATGATTTCATTTATATGTGGAATCTTAAAAAAAAAGACAAACGAATAAACAAATAAAAAGCAGGAACAGACTTATAAAAAAAGAGAACAAACGTATGGTTGCCAGAGAGAAGAGAGGTGGGGGGTGGTAAAATGGGTGAAGGGGAGTGGGAGGTATAGGCTTCTAGTTATGAAACAAGTAAGTCACAGTGCTAAAAGCATAGAGAATATACTCAATGGTATTGTCACAGCATTATATAGTGACAGAGGGTAGCTACACTTGTGTGCACAGCATAATGCATAGTTGAGTCACTACCTTGTACACCTGAAACTAATGTAACTTATGTACCAATTATACTTTAATTTTAAAAATATGGTAACTCTAGGCATGGGTTGGTGAAAGGATATATTTCCCTTAGATGACTTGCAAGATACTTTCCTTCATTTCTAATGATATTGAAAAACTTCCTCAGATCGATCAGTGGATGATAGGTTCCAGCTCAGCAATTTCCAGGGATGGAATCAACCATCCCATCTATAGTTCTGAAAACCTTATAGCAGCTTCAGCCAGGGGCAGTTCCTTCAAGGGAATGCACAGTGTTCTCAAGACCCATCACAAGCATCCTTTGTTGCCACTAGACCTCTAAGTAGAGTCAAATATCAGCTTTCTTCAGGGAAGACTAGTACAACATCTGACTCAGAAGAAGTCATTTATATGCTAAAAGAATTGCAAGATTGTATAATACACATTGACACAAATCTGGGACATGCGTAGAAGCATGTTCTACGGGTGCTAAACTCGGGATGATGGAAGATAGCACTGGATCAGATCAAATTTATTTGGCACATTTATTAGATATTTTGGGTTTAATGTGTTAGTTTTTGCAACTGTAAGTGGCTCTAAAACTTTCTTGGTTGGCTTACTGAACTTTGGACTCAGTATTGGTATGTGTTTAATAAGGTTGGAATGCTAGAACTTCCCTGACAGGATATAGGAGAGGCATTCAAGACAGAGAGAAAGGAATGATAAAATCACTTTATCACATGAGATCTGCACACCTACCCCTACTCTCTAAATACATCAACCAGAGGCCACAGAGGACAAAACATTGAGAAATACATCACTGATGTGAGCACTTGCATCTCTGAAAAACTCTGTAATAGTGGCTGTTTTCTGTAAGCCAGAGATAGTAGTGGAGACACTTTCATTGAGTTGGGCTCACAGATGTCAAGGGGGAAGGACGGAATTCCCATATAGCAGAGGCCAAATGACAGAACTTAACCACCAAAGACAAGGGGACATTTACAATAAAAGGCTGCATGAACATTGTGGTAATCAAACTGTTTTGAGACTAAGATCTTTAGTTGGACAATTGATCATGGTGAATGTAGGAATGAAAAAAATTGATAGACCACTAGAATGTTGTTTGACTTATAAAAAGTATGGTGACCAAAAATTTGACTTGAGTGGCCTCCCATCCAGTTTCTAGACCCAAGTCAGTTACAGACTCAGAGTCTGTTGATTGGAGGGGCGACAAAATGACCCATCTTGTGGACTTCAATTAGCATCTTTCCCCAGCTATTCCAGTGCTTGCTTAATGCACCTGTGTCTGAAGTAGCCATAATGGCAGGGATAGGGGTATGTGTGCACTCAACAACAGGGACTTGCCCTAATCAAGGTTTTTCTGACCAGCAATGCTGCTGAATGCCTAACTTGCCAACGACAAAAAGCCCCTGATATGGCACCATTCCCTAATGGGTCCAGCCAGCCCTCTGGGGTGACTTGATTCAATTATTCCCTTGTATCGTGGAGAAGAGAAAACTATTGTCCCCCTTGGAGAAGACAAGGATTGTGCCTTTTCTGCCCAGAACCTTCTGCCAGCATCATCTGTGATTATAAAATATGGCATACTGTATACAACATTGATTCTGATCAAGGCAGTCATTTCAAAAACAGTGTAGCAATGGATTCATGCCCATGGGATTAACTGGTATGGCCTATACCCTACCCTTCAGAAGCAGCTGGCCTAGTAGAAAGATTTAGGGCTTTCTGGGCTACTGAAGGTATGGTACTAGTTGAGCGATTACATCTTAAAAGGAGAGTTCTTCTTCAATAGGTGTAGATTATACTTGGAATCATAGGGAAATATCTATATCTATCTATATCTATATCATCTATACCTATATCTCCCTTTGTATTTCCCAAAGCCTGTCTACATGGGCCTGGGAATCATAGGTAGAAGTAGACTAGCTCCTCTCTTTAATAAATCTCATCGCCAGCCCACAGACATTTTGCTTCTGATCCCTGTGACTTTGAGCTCTGCTCATTTGGAGTCCTGATTCCCAAAAAGCAAATGCTTCTTCCAGAGCCTACACCAATGTTTCATTGATTTAGAAGACAAGACTGTCATCTGATCATTTTGTGTTCCTCATGCTACTAAGCCAACAGGCAAAGAAGAGAGTTATTCTGTTCCTGGGGTGATTGATATTGATTAATGACTCAATGGGGAGGACTGTATTTGGAACCCAAGGTGTTGTTCTCTAGGGTGAATTTTCATGCCGATGGTAGAAGTCAATAGAAGATGACAGTTTTTCCACTCACCCCTGCCAAAGCATATCCAGTGATGATTCAGACCCTTTAGGCAAGATGGATTACCCCAGCATATAAAAAAAAATCCCAACCATCTGAGTTGCTGGATGAAGACAAAGGAAATATGAAATGGGTAGCAAAAGAAGGAAGTTGTAAACATCAATAATGGCCTCATGCCTAGTTACATGCTTATTATGTATATGTATATAGATATATAATTGTATATATTAATTATCTTATTATTCTTTCCTTCTCATCCTTCTTATTTTTACAAATTTTATTGGAAGTTAACTTTATAATTTGGTTTTTAGGAAACATACGTTCAGATGAAATTGCATTTGAGAAATAACCAATGCCACTCAGAGATGGGTACAATGAAAGCTGAGACTCTGCAGATCAGAGTTTGGGAAGAAGGCAACACTGTCTTGGTTTCTATGCAGAAAAGTTGCATTTGGGGGAGAAAACAAAGGTTTTTGTGGTAATAGCAAAGTTCAAATTTTGTAGCATAGCTTTATGGATGCTAACTAGCCAAAGGAGAGGACTCTATCAGTTATTACTTTAATGCCTCTCACTTTCAAACTCACTATTTTCTTTTAATGGGAAAATTACTTTTTCTGGAGGAGTGGGCAGGCATCTAGTCCAGAACTTCTGGGATTACTTCTTGGTGCTGGTAGCCTTGGTGACCTTGAGCACCAAGGATCCTAGAGCTGGAACCAAGGATCCTAGAGCTGGAACTTATGGAACATTGTGGAAAGCCACAATGTTGCTTTTCCAGTTGGCTCTGCCATTTGGGTCACTAGATGGAGACAGAAAGACTGGAAGAGGAACATGAGGTTTGCTCCTTGCTGTGTATTTCCTGAGGGTTTTTTGTCTGCTTGTGGTTCCTATGAGTATTACCCCAGCCAAACCTCATCATAGCAAAAGCGTTTTCATGTTGTAGCAGCAGCTGGATCCGGTTTGCAGTTTTTCTAACACCTGCAGAATCAGCTTCATCATGTCTCCTTGGGGACACTAACAACAGCCAGCCAGTGCCCTTCCTCAAAGATCAGATCCCAATCCCCTAGTCTCCTCTTCTGGACTCAGACAATTAACATTGGCTAAGAAATATCTCCTACTCAGAGGTCTGAGTTTCAGTTCCTCGTGGTTGATCTACCAAGTTTCTAAGTTTTAATAAGTTCAATCTTTGTTTTGCTTCCTCAGATTTCAGCAGTTGCAACTTCCATGATATTTTACAATTCTCTTTTAACTCTTTGGTTACTGTGACGGTTAGTTTTATGTGTCAGCTGGGCTAGTCTATAGTACCCAGTTACTTAATGTACACTAATCCAGGTGTTGCTGTTAGGATACCACTGAGGTGAAAGACTGTAGGAGCAAAAACTGAGGTTTCCTGGAGAAAGAAGAAACTCTGCTTCAAGACTGCAACAATAGCTCTTGTTGAAGAATTTCCAGCCTGCTCTACAGATTTCAGATCTGCTAGCCCCCACAAGTGTGTAAATCAGTTCCTTGAAATAAATCTATTTATGTATGTTGAGATATTTAAGTTCTGTTTCCATGGACAGACCCAACTGATGGGTACCTAGCTAGGATCTTTGTATGTATTAACATGTATTAAACTCTCTCTATTCAAATAACTGAGGTTTTATATAAAGATTTTGTTTATTTATTTATGAAAGACACATACAGAGAGAGGCAGAGACACAGGGAGAAGGATAAGCAGGCTCCCTGCAGGAAGCCCAATGTGGGACTCAATCCCGGAACTCCAGAATCACGTCCTGAGCCAAAGGCAGACGCTCAACCGCTGAGCCACCCAGGCGTTCCAACCAGTGTGGTTTTTATCTTGTGAGTGAATCCTAACTGATTCAATGATGCAGAAATAGTGGAAGCTTTTAATAAAGACTCCTATACTAAAAGTGAGCTTAAAAAGCTAACGTGGGTAGACATTGCGGCCATAAAGAGAACATTGCTTAGGCAGAGAAAATAGATGCCAAAGCAGAGTGTGTGGTTAGAAGACTGGCAAGTGATAATGATTAGCACATACATCCTGTGGAGTGTATCAGAGGGAATTGGAGCTTCATAAGAATCCAGTTAATAGAGCTGTAATTAGAATACACTTTGAACACATACAAATCTGAAGAACAAGTGCTTTCTACAAATAGCTGTATAAATTCTCCAGAAGAACGGGATTATCCTGACACAGAAGGAAAAGAGAGCAGAACACCCTGGGTCATATACAAGATTAGAAGTTGGAAAAGAGGAAACCACAGTAAATTAGAGCAGAAGTTACTTGTCTGAGACACAGGTTTAAGAATTCAGTTCTTTAGGGAGGAAATTCTGTTGATCTATTCCTGTATAACAAATCATGTAAGAACATAGAAGCTTAAAACAACAAGCATTCATTTTGCTCACAAATCTGCAGTTCAGGGCAGGGATCACTTCTGTTCCTCACCATACTAGCTGTAACAGCTAGACTAGGCTGGCACACCAACCTTTGAAATGTGTTACTCATATGGCTGGTACTGGCTCTCTGGGAGCTCAGCCAAGGTGGTGGGCTGTGAGCCTTCTCTCCATGTGGGCCCCTCTCCAGGCAGTGTGGGGTTACTTATGGCAGAGTGGCTGGGATCTAAAAACAAGCATCCTAAGAAAGAAAGAAAACCTGACAAGGTCTTAAAGTCTGAGGCCAGAAATTGGCACAGTGTTGCTTCTGCTGCAATCCCCTAGTCAAGTGGTCACAGAATCCAGATTCAAGGATAGGAGATGTAGATTTCACTTCTCAGTGGGAAGAATGTCAAAAAACCTGGGGCAGGAGCATGTTTTAAAACGGTCACGAGAAAATTAGCAATCAAAATTTGACTACTGAGAATGCTTACCTGGCCAAGTGAACTAGTAAAGTGCATAGAGTTCTCTTTCCACTAGGTGGTTCAGTCACATGAGTCCTTTTGAAATCCTGAGTTAAAATATACCCTGCTTTTTGTTGTTATCTACATGGCTTTCTTGGTTAAGTCAGTTCTACCTAATTACCAACATGATTTGGGAGATTAGATGGCAAAATGGAAATAGCATAAACCTATGGAACACATAGTCTTAGCAAGAAAATTACACAAGGGCAAACCATAATCAAACATTATCTTGGGGATGCCTGGGTGGCTCAGTGGTTGAGTGTCTGCCTTGGGCTCAGGGCATGACCCTGGGATCCTGGGATCGAGTCCCACATTGGGCTCCCCACAGGGAGTCTGCTTCTCCTTCTGCCTATGTCTTTTCCTCTCTCTCTATGTCTCTCATGAATAAATAAATAAATTTTTTTTAAAAACCCACAAAACATTATCTTAGAAGCAGTCAGGTAAAAAAAATGTACAGAGGAACAAATATAAAGATGATAACAACCACAACAACAACAAAAATGATAACAAATCCCTCTTTGGAAAGAATGCAAGTGAGAAGATAGTGGAGCACTATCTTTAAAGTACTGAAAAGGAAAAAAGTGTCAATCTAGAATTCTATACTCACTAAAGATATCTTACAAAAATGAAGGTAAAATAAAAGTCTTTTCCAGAAATACAAAAGTTCGAAGAATTCATTGCTTGACAACCTGCAGTATAAGAACTGCTAAAGTCCTTTAGGCAGGAGAAAAATGATCCCAGGTAGAAATCTGAATGTCCATAAACAAAGAGAACTAGAAATGTCACTACATAAATAAATGTATCTGATTATATTATTTCTTTTAAGAATCTCTTTAAACACTAACCATTTAAACACAGCAATAATGTGAGGCACCTAGGTGGCTCAGTCGGTTAGGTGTCTGCCTTTGGCTCAGGGCATGATTCTGGGGTCCTGGGATCAAGCCCCACCTTGGGTTCCTTGCTTAGCTGGGGGTCTGCTTCTCTCTCTGCCTCTCCCTTTGCTCATGCTCTCTCTCAAATAAATAAATGAAATCTTTCAAAAAATTGCAATAATGTATTTGGGGGGGATCCCTGGGTGGCTCAGCAGTTTAGCGCCTGCCTTTGGCCCGGGGCGCAATCCTGGAGTCCCGGGATCGAGCCCCACGTCGGGCTCCTGGCATGGAGCCTGCTTCTCCCTCTTCCTGTGTCTCTGCCTCTCTCTCTCTCTCTCTCTCTCTCTCAACGTCTATCATAAATAAATAAATAAATCTTTAAAAAATAATGTATTTGGGAGTTCATAACATTAGTGCAGATAAAATATGGCAATAATAGCATAAAGACTGACAGGGGAGAAATGGAAGTATGCTATTATACAATTCTATATTTTACATGAAGTGGTATCTGATACCAGATACCAGATTTGAAGGAAGACTGTAATGACTGAAAGATGTATACTAAACTTCAAGGTAACCACTAACACAACAAAACAAAGAGTTACATGTAGTAAGTCAACAAAGAAGATAAAATGGAATCATAATAATAAAATCAATGAAATCAAAAGAAGGCAGAAAAAGCATTAATAAACATATCATACAAGTAGAAAATAGCTTGAGGATGGACTTACACCTAACCATATCAATAATCACATGAAATGTAGATCTTGGAACCTAGCCCTTTATCTGATATGTCATTTGCAAATATCTTCTCCCATTCTGTAGGTTGTCTTTTAGTTTTGTTGACTGTATCCTTTGCTGTGCAAAAGCTTCTTATCTTGATGAATTCCCAATAGTTCATTTTTGCTTTTGTTTCTTTTGCCTTCGTGGATGTATCTTACAAGAAGTTACTGTGGCCGAGTTCAAAAAGGGTGTTGCCTGTGTTCTCCTCTAGGATTTTGATGGAATCTTGTCTCACATTTAGATCTTTCATTCATTTTGAGTATGGTGAAAGAGAGTGATCTAGTCTCATTCTTCTGCATGTGGATGTCCGATTTTCCCAGCACCATTTATTGAAGAGACTGTCTTTCTTCCAGTGGATAGTCTTTCCTCCTTTATCGAATATTAGTTGACCATAAAGTTGAGGGTCCACTTCTGGATTCTCTATTCTGTTCCATTGATCTATGTGTCTGTTTTTGTGCCAGCACCACACTGTCTTGAAAGAACTTATTAAACTCAACACCAAAGAAACAAACAATCCGATCATGAAATGGGCAAAAGGCATGAACAGAAATCTCACAGAGGAAGACATAGACATGGCCAACACACACATGAGAAAATGCTCCGCATCACTTGCCATCAGGGAAATACACATCAAAACCACAATGAGATACCACCTCACACCAGTGAGAATGGGGAAAATTAACAAGGCAGGAAACCACAAATGTTGGAGAGGATGCGGAGAAAAGGGAACCCTCTTACACTGTTGATGGGAATGTGAAATAGTGCAGCCACTCTGGAAAACTGTGTGGAGGTTCCTCAAAGAGTTAAAAATAGAGCTGCCCTACAACCCAGCAATTGCACTGTTGGGGATTTACCCCAAAGATACAGATGCAATGAAACGCTGGGACACCTGCACCCCAATGTTTATAGCAGCAATGTCCACAATAGCCAAACTGTGGAAGGAGCCCTGGTGTCCATTGAAAGATGAATGGATAAAGAAGATGTGGTTTATGTATACAATGGAATATTACTCAGCCATTAGAAACGACAAATACCCACCATTTGCTTCAACGTGGATGGAACTGGAGGGTATTATGCTGAGTGAAATAAGTCAATCGGAGAAGGACAAACATTATATGTCCTCATTCGTTTGGGGAATATAAATAATAGTGAAAGGGAATAGAAGGGAAGGGAGAAGAAATGGGTAGGAAATATCAGAAAGGGAGACAGAACATAAAGACTCCTAACTCTGGGAAACGAACTAGGGGTGGTGGAAGGGGAAGAGGGCAGGGGGTGGGGGTTACTGGGTGGCGGGCACTGAGGGGGGCACTTGACGGGATGAGCACTGGGTGCTATTCTGTATGTTGGCAAATTGAACACCAATAAAAAATAAATTTATTATTAAAAAAATAAAAATAAAAATAAAATGAACCAAAAAAAAATCACATGAAATGTAGATCATCCCAATTAAAAGGCAGAACTCATCAGCGTGGACCAAAAAAAAAAAAAAAAATGACACCCAAGTATATGCTGTCCACAAGGAACACACTTTAAATACACAAATAAGTTAAATGTAAAAAACAAAACAAAACACAGAAGATGCCTACAGATATACCAGGCTAACACTAGTCAAAAGTAAACTGACAATTACACACAGACACACACATTGTGGTCATGTTGTCTGACCACAATGGAATTAAGTTAGAATTCAGTTGGAAAAAGATATCTGAAGAATCTCCAAATATTTGGAAACTAAGTAATCTACTTCTAAAAAAACCCCTTAGATCAAAGAAGAAATCAAAAGAGAAATTAGAAACTATTTGGAACTGAATGAAAACAGAAACACCACATGTTGGAATTTGCAGAATGCTACTAAAGCAATACTTAGGCTGAAATTTATAACACCAAATGCCTATATTAGAAAAGAATGTCCTCAATTTGCTAAAGGGCATCTATGAAAAACCTATAGCTAACATCATACTTAATGAAAAAAGACTGAATTCTTTCTCCCTAATATCAGAAACAATACAAAGGATATTCATTCTCACCACCTGTATTTATAATTGTATTTGAGATTCTAGGCACTGCAATAAGACAAAAACATAAATAAATAAAATAAAAGGCATCCAGTTTGGAAAGGGAGAAGTAAAACTATCCTTATTCATAGTCCACATAGACAATTCTGTAGAGTCTACAAAAAGGCTCCTGGAACTAGTAAGGGAGTCAAGCAAGACTGTAGAATACAAGACTAAGAACACAAAACATTGTCTTTCTAAATGTACAAAAATCTTCCGTGTTTCTGTATACCAGCAATGAACGATCAGGAATTGAAGTTGAAAATTACAATTTACAGTAGCATAAAAAATGTGAAATACGTAAGTTTAACTTTGATAAAGGTTATGAAAAACTGTGCAGTGAAAATGAGGAAACATTGCTGACAGAGGTTAAAGAAGATCCAAGGAAATGGAGAGAGGTACTTTGTTTGTGGATCAGAAGACTCAGTGTTACCAATACAGCAATTCCCCCCAAATCTATCTATAAATTCAATAAATATTAATCAAAATTCCAATAGACATTTTTTGTAGAACTTGACAAGCTTATTCTAAAATTTCTGAAGAAATTCAAGGGACTGAGAATAGATGAAACAGCTTTGAAAAAGAATAAATTTGGAGGGCTCATGTGTTCTGATTTCAAGACATATCACAGGCTATAGTAATCAAGACAGTGTGTAAAGATAAATAGACCAAGGAAACAGAATAGGGAGTCTAGAAATAGACCTGCACGCATATGGATAACTGATTTTTGACAAAGACGTAAAGGCATTTGGTGAAGAAGGGATGGTCTTTTCAGCAAATGGTGCTGTAACTGTTGAATATCCCGGTTTTTAAAAAATAAATTTTGATCCTTACCACACATCACACACAAAACTGGATCATAGATTTAAGTATACGACTCAAAGTTATGAAACTTCCAGAAGAAAACATGAGAGAAAGTCTTGGTGATCATATCTTAAGCAAAGATTCCAAAGATACGATGACAAGAGCACAATCCACAAAAGAACAAGTTGATAAATACGACTGCCAAAATTAAAAGCTTCTGCTTTTCAGACGGCACTGTTAATAAGAGAATGTAAAGACCAGGCACAGACTGGAATAAGATATTTGCAAAGCATATATCTAATAAAAGACTTGTATCCAGAAAATACAAACTTTGTATTAAGAAGCAAACAATTTGCGCTTGCTTTGGCAGCATTTACACTAAAATTGGAATGATACAGAAAAGATTAGCATGGCCCTTGTGCAAGGATGACATGCACATTTGTGAAGTGTTCCATAATTTTTTTATGTCGTGGCCTACAGGCCAGTAAAAGATTCACATTATAAAAACAACAACAACAGAACAGAAACAAACAATTCAATCTAAAAACAGCATAAGATTTGAATAGATACTTCACCAAAAATACTTTAAAAAACCAAACTGACGGGACCCCTGGGTGGCTCAGTGGTTGAGCGTCTGCCTTCAGCACAGGTAGTAATCTTGGGGTCCTGGGATCAAATCCCACATCAGGCTTCCTGCAAGGGGCCAGCTTCTCCCTCTGCCTATGTCTCTGCCTCTCTCTCTATCTTTCATGAATAAATAAATAAAATCTTTAAATTAAATAAAATAAAACGAAACTGACGTTTATAATATGATCCAACCATTTCACTATAAGGCATTTACCGTAGAGAAAACAAAGTATATGTCCATACAAAAACATCACAAAATGTTCATAGCAGCTTTATTTGCAATAGTTTGAAACTAGAAACAGCCAAATGTCCATTAGAAGGTGAACAAATAAAGAAATTGTGATATATCTGTATAATGGATACTCAACAATAACAAGAAATGAACTATTCATACATGTAACACTGTGAATGACTCTCATGGATGAATTATATTAAATTAAAGAAGCCAGACAGAAAAGGCTATATACTATGTGATGTTACTTATATACTAGCAAACCCAAACTAATCCATACTGTCAGAAAGTAGGTTAGTAGTTGCCTGGGCAGCAGGGGGAGTGGGGTCATGAGTGAGAGGGACAGGAGAGAAGGATTACAATGGAGCAAGAGAAAACTGTTGGAGGTGCTGCATATGTTCACAATTTGACTGAGGTGATGGTTTGATGGCTGTATACCTATGGCATAGGTATACAGCTTATTAAATTGCACACTTTAGTTATAATTTCAGAAAGAAATCAAGTGAAAATTGTTCCTTCCTTCTAGATCCTAGTTAGGTTTAGAGATGAGCATGTCTTAACGTCATCTAGCCCAGGGCTGTCCAATATGGTAACCACTAGCTTCATGTGACCATTTGAATTTAAATTAATTACAACTATAATGAAAAATTTCATTTCTTAGTTGCAATAGGCACATTAAAGGGCTCAGGAGCCATATGTGGCTAGTGGCCATCCTATTGGATGGCACAGATTATAGAATATTTCTTTCATCAGAGAAAAGTTCTCTTGGACAGGTCTTTCCTAGATTCTATAGAGAACTGGGGATTGTCATAGTCTCATCAATACCTTTACAAACAACTGAGATCTTTTGCTGGCCGTCTATTGAGAAGTTACTTTGTGCCAGAAACCACCCTTTACATGAATTACCTCTAATTCTTACAAGGAAAGACTAAGGGTCCGAGAGGATTAACTAATTTCCTAAAGCTCATCGCTACTAAGTGGTGAGGCTAAAATGTAACCGTACAACTATCTAACCCCAAAGCCTGAACTCTTAGGCTATTCTCATATATCCTGTGGCTAGACCACACCTTTTTCATTTTATACGTGTGAAGATTTTCTTTTTAGCTTCAACCATGAAGTCTTACATTTATCCCTCCTAAATTTTATCTTGCTGGATTAAATTTACTGCTCCAGATTGTCAAAATATTTCAGAATCCTCATCCTGTCATTCCATATGCCCATGAACTTCCCAAGGTCCATGTCTTTAGCAACTTTGATAAGCATGGCTTCCTAAACTCCATCCAAGTGGTGATTAAAATCAATAGGTCAAGGGACTGGGTGGAATACTGTGGGCAGCTATTAGAAATCCCCCTTTAGGCCAACATCAGTTCACCAGTCTATACTCATTGAGGTACTAGCATCATGTACCATCCCTGTTCTTATATCAAGATTCTGTAGTTCGAGCCTAATACCCCTTTAGCATCATCTGGAATCATATACTAATATTAATTAGCTGATCTGACTAGCTTACAGATGTCATCAAACAATATCTGCTTCTAAACAAACATGGTACCTGGGGGGATCAAGATATGGGCCTTAACACCTTGGGAGTTAGGGACCATGGGCCATAGGGGCCATATGGGTCACTCAGTGGGTTAAGCATCTACCTCTTGATTTCAACTCAAGTTGTGATCTGAGGGTTGTGAGATTGAGCCCCTTGTCGGGCTCCCTGCTCAGCTGGGAGTCTGCTTGAGATCCTCTCTCTCTCTCTTGCATTATCTCTCTCTCTATCTATCTCTCTGCCCCTCACCCTGCTCACATGAACACTTTCTCTCTCTCTCTCTCAATTAAATAAATAAATCTTTAAAAAATAGGTATCAGACCCTAGTATTGGTGTCTGTCATTTCCCACATAGCTGTCCTCTTCCTCCTCAGCTGCCCCAACTCTGAAGTGATTGTTTTAGGTCTGTTGCCCCCCAAAACCAAACTAACTCAAAAACAATGGCTTCAAACAACAATAATCATTTATTTGCTTGTGGCAATTTTGGGCATGGCTTGGCAAGAGCACTTTGCTTTTACTCCACATGGCATCAGCTAGGGTGGCTGGAAGGACAGCTGGGGACTGGCATGATGAGGCTCCTCTGACACAAGCTCATGAAGTATATCAACTCTGAGGATCCTGTGATCCTGCCTCATGCTCTCCTGCCACCCGCCTCCCCCTCACTTCCAAACTCTGCCCATGTCGACCAACATGTGTTTCCCAGACTTGCCCTCCTCAGGCATCTCCAGGCTTCTGTCTAGCATGGCTTTTCTTCCCTTTCCTTGACCAACTCCTATGCCTCCTTGAATACTCAGTCAAGGTGTCACAACCACCTGGAAGCCTCCTCCGATAATCCCTACCCCCACACAATTCAGTTCACATTAGGTAACTCTCCACCATCTTCCCACAGCATGTGTTGCCCTTCGGAAAAGCACTTATCCCTCTATAATGGGTTGTTCTAGACTCTTCACTCTTTAAGAGAAAAAAACTTGTGTTCTCAGTGTGGGGGAAATAGTAGATGCTCAGTAGGCTGAATCAATGAATGATGCGATGATAAAACAGATCTTGTAAACTAAAATGCTATCAAAATACCAGACTAGCAGCAGGACCCAGCACCTGAAAAAGGCCTCAGTCGAGCAAGTTCTCCCGGACCCAAGATGAAATGAGTTCGAGTATAGCAAGCATTCTTGACTAGGGCCTCAAGCACTAGTAAGCACTGTGTAAGCGTTTGCTGCCACTACTGTGATGACTTCTGCAACTTTCAGAGGAAGAGCTGACCTTGTTAAAAAATTCTTTCTGCCTCCCTCATTATAGTTTTCCCTAGAAAGAGACCTTGAGTGATATCACCACCTTCCCACATGCTCCTCCTCCTCTTCCTCAGGAGAGTTCCCTGAGGTTAGAATTCCCGAAAGAGGAATCCTCTGGAAGAGGAAGTGTTCAAGGCTACCAGCCTGGGTGTGTCTGTCTCTTGGCAAAAGGTCGGTTGCCATCAGCTTCTCTCTCCTACTGGCTTCCATTGCAGCAGGTGGATGCAAGCATTGCCACCTGCCAGGTGTTTCTGAGCTTCCCCGGGCCTGGCAGAGCTAAGGAGAGGCAGGCATGAGCAGTGACAGACTTCTCTGGTATCTGCCACCCTGGGATCAGCATCCACCTTCCCTTTGCCCTTTGAGCCCAGGGTCATTTGGATTGGAGGCTAAGCAGACCCTCTGGAATGAAAGCCAGTCACACCTGGGGAGAAGGCTTGGTCTGAACCTTAATTTGGAAAAGGTGCCAAGTTCTTCAAGTTTCCTCAAGCCTGGCTCTTGCCCTGCCTTTCTGGGGTGGCCGGGAGCCAAAAGTCCCAGACTCCTCCTCATCACGTCCCTGCCTCACCCTCCCAGGAATTTGGGGAAACCTGAGGATGGCAGGTTTGACCTGAACTGTGATTAATATTTGGTGCTGGGAAAACCAGAGTTCTGGGCTAAGCATGAAAATTTTGGGGGTGAGGGGGAAAGGGGACTTTCCAAGATGGCCCTGAGAGAACAAGACAGGGTAGGGTCTTGGAGAAGGAGCTCAAGTGCCAAGGGAGTCTGAGAAGCACTGAAAAGTAAAGGCATGTGGGAATGGCGGATGTAGGGTCTTGAAGAACCACATTAGGGGCAAAAATAGGGTGAGAATCCTGAAGGAGGGACGCTGGAGTCTGGTGGATGATCTGAGGGAAAGAATGGAATTCGGTGCTTCTGTCTTGTATTTCCAGGTAGACCTCACTTCCTCAGGCTCTCTTCTTTGACCATACAGTGTCTCCCAGGGCAGCATTGAGCTAATCCTCACCCCACTCTGGAGCCAGATTCTGTGGGTGCAGACCCCAGCTTCTCCCTCACTAACTCTGTGGTCCTTGTCCAAATATTTAAGCTCTTTTTACCTGAGTTCCCTTAATCTGCATGATGTGGTTGAGAAGAACACCTCCTCACAGGGTTATAAAGAGCAAATAAAATAATACAGCAAAAGTGCTTAGCACAGGGGTGCGCAGGTGGCTCAGCAGGTTAAGTGCCTAACTCTTGGTTTCGGTTCAGGTCAGGATCTCAGAGTTGTGGGATTGAGCCCCCAGTGGGGCTCCATGCTCAGCCAGGGGTCTGCTTGAGGAGTGTCTCCCTCTGCCCCTCCCCCCATTCCCTCTCTCTCAAACCAATAACTAAATCCCTGAAAAAAAAAAAAAGTTAGCATAGAGGTCAGCTCTTGAGTGGTAAGGGCGATGTGATGGCCGTGACTGGCTAATGACTTGTCTCTTCTACCACTGAGAGGTCTGTGGGGGGCCAGGGCTGTTGGTGCTGTTTGCCACTGTATCCTCAGAACCTAGCTCAGTACCTGGCGAATCCCAAGGGCCCACTGGGTGTTTGTTGAATGAATGTTGAATCGACTAAGGTGGACTTATGTTAGGGGCTTTGTAGGGATGGGGGCATAGGGATTTGGATCACTATGGGCACCCTCTAAACATTTTTCTCTCAGTGATCCAAGTTTAAAAAAAAAAAAAGACAGCAAGGTTATTCCTAGAGATGATCACTTTTATTTCCTTCTTTTTTTTTTTCTGTAGTCTCCACAAAGTTTCCCTAGCAAAACAAGGATAATTTATTTGTATTTTTATTTTTGAGAGAGTGTGTGCAAGCAGAGGTGGGGAACGGAGGGGGAGGAGAGAGAGAATCCCCAGCAGACTCCCCACTGAGCATGGGCGACTGGGGGCTCGATCTCAGGAACCTGAGAACCTAACCTGAGCTGAAATCAGAAGTCTGATGTTCAACTAACTGAAGCTTCCCCCAGGATTACTTTCCTAATGGTTTAAAAGAGAACATGCTGATACAGCTTTGTTACCAGTAGAGCAGGTGCTCTACTCCTCTCCTCTTCTCCCCTCCCCTCTTCCCCAGTCCTCATCACCACACTGGTAGGGGCGCTTGTTTTTAAAAACTCAGGTAAATAAAATCCTAGAAGCTGGAAGAGAGAGAGAGAGAGAGAGAGAGAGAGAGAGATTGGAGAGAGAGAGAGAGAGAGAGAGAATGCTGTTAAACAAACCTAACACTATGCAAGGACTGGAAGGGAGGAGCCATGACTGAAGGATGAGCATGAGTAGGTAATGCAGGGGATGGCTTCTGCTTCTCCTCGCCTGCCCATCACCCTCTCAGCTTTCCAGTGCCCCTTGGAGGTCTTACTGGATGCTTCCTGCCAGGGGAATTCTCAAAGCACAAAGCCATGAAGATGAGGCTTCTGCTTTTCTGATCTGATGAAGGATCTTACTGAAGTACATTTGAGCTCTAAAAGCGTGTTCAGAGGGAAAGAACATTTTCAGCCCTAAATCTTGTGGTGCCCAGTAATGATCATGAGCCCATGTGGTGAGGGGTGAAACGTCTCGTGGTGCCCACTATGGCCCTGCTGCTCTTGGTAACAGTGGAGTACTAGTCTCCAGAGGCCCGTCTCAGGTTGGGGGACACTAGCAGCTGCCCATGGGAAAGGAAAGGAGAGTGGTCTGGAGGGAAGGCGACTGGATCAGGCATTGAGGTGCTCAGGTTGGTGTGCTAGCTCTACCTGGCTGCATGATGCTCCAGTCACTGAGCCTCGGTTTCCCTTCTGGAAAAGACAATAGGAACATCTTCCCTACCTACAAGGAATTTTGAATATAAAGCAAGACCATCTGTGGGAATGCTTTGGAGAGTATGAAATGATGACAAATGCTATATAGGAACGGAAAGAGTTTTGGTGGAGAAGTGGAAGGCACAGACTCCCCTCAGTGAGTTACATCCTGTTGCTTGCATTTTCAAGTGACAATACATTTACTAGGGTGCCTGAGTGTTTCAATAAGTTAGGCATCCAACTCTTGATGTCAGCTTGGGTCTTGATCTCAAGGTCATGTGTTTAATCCCCGTGTTGGGCTCCACAGTGGGTATGGAGCCTCCTAAAACAAACAAAAAACAAAAAAGACACTTACTGAGTTCCCCCCTTTAGCTAGTAGTGGCTCTATATGTTATATTGTTTTGTCCTCATTTGCCCCATGATCTAGAGGAGGACACTGAGGTTAAAAGAGGTTAGCCTTATGGGACTTACCCAAGGTTGCACAGCAAGTAATCAGCAGATCTCAAATCTGGCTCTTCTTTCTCAACCCAACTTGTAGTGACCAGCTTGTCTTGGTTTGCCCAGGACTCATCTTTAAGAAAGATAGAAAGTTCTATGTCCCAGGAAACCCCTCAGTCCTGGGCAACCTGGGATGGTTGGTCACCCTAAGGCTGGGCTTATTTTGTAAGTCAGCAGCATTTGGCTTTCCCAATCTCAGTGGGGGCTATAGATCAGTGAAGGCCCCCAAATTATTCTCCTGCTTTCCACTATGGGAGAGATGGTGGGGCCTCCTGCCCTGGAAAGACCCTTCTCTAGGTAGGATTAACATGAAAAAACTCAACCAAGTGGCCAAGTGGCAGCTCCCTTTCAGCATCAGATTTGCATCTCTTTCTGTGACTTCAATCACTGAGCATGTTGTGACTACTCTTAGGTAAATAGGTAGAGAGAAAAGGCAATTCTTCCTTTCCAGTTGAATGTCCCTTGCTGTGCTCCTTATCCTTCCTTACACATAGATGCAGCACGTGATTTGTAACATAGGAGGGCAGTGCAGGAATTATCGACCCCACATCTGCCAACGAAGAAACTGAGTCACAAAGGTTCACTTGTCCAAAGTTATACAGCTAACAAGTGTCAAAATTATACCCAAAGCCAAGTCTTCTAAGGTTTTAAATTTAGAGTCTATGAACTCCTGAGTATTTATAGATGGACATCAGAGAGAAAGTTCATACATTCTGTGCATTTTGGGGGAGGGGCATTCCATATATTTCACAAATTTCTCAAAAGAACAAAGCAGACATCTTGGATCTGTAGTCTGGGCATGAATTTTTTTCTGTGTTCAAACCATGATTATGCTACAAGAAAAGCTTTATGAATGGCAAGCTCCTCTGGCACTTGAAATGTGGTTAAGTATTATTGTGCTTCGAGTGCATTAGGTAAAACAGTTCATTTTACTTTGATATAAAAGACTAAATTGAAATTTTTTCTCTTCTTGTTTGATAATTCTTTAATATCTAGAGAATGTCACATACAACATTTTTCCTTCTGGTACCACATTTTGTTTAATCTCTAGCATAGGTGCATATACTGAAAGAATAAGACCTATACAATTTGACTCTTCAACAGCTAGGGTTGCCTGCCTCCACTTCTTCCTAGGGGCTACTTGTTGTGGATGCTGAGAGAGAAGCATGAAAATCTTTGGGCTTGACCTCTCTGCTTTTTCTATGGCAGGGCTGCACCTAAAGGGAACAGAAGAAAAGTGTTTCTATGGTACAAATCCAGGGGCCCTTACCTACTGGGCAACCAGCTTAGGGGGCAAGTTCTTCATGTTGAACCCATCAGAACTTACAGGAGGCTGTGATGAAACACCAGAAAACTCTGCAATTGTCTACACTTTTGGAAGTTTCCACTATCTACCATTTATTCTTTCATTCACTCCACAAACATTTACGGAGGATCTACTATGTGCTACATTTTGGAGGCAAAATAATGAGCAAAACAGACAAGATCCCTGCCATCATGGAGTTTATATCCAGGCAAGAGCTTAACTGTATGTTCTCCAACTAAAAGGTTAATTTAGGAAAGGAGCCCTCCAGTTGCTAGCTGGAACGCACTGTCTGCTGGAGGAGACACAGTCGCAGTCCCCCTCAAGCTTCAAGCCTGACAGGAAGGAGATTTCAGAATGGCTCAAATAACTCAAAGTGAAAATGACCAGAGCACAGAGTAAGTTCACAAGTGCCGAGAGGAGACTAAGCGGAAAAGAATGGAGAGGAGCAAGAAGATTCCTGGAGAAATTGCAACATGCTTTAAATTTGAGCCTTTAAGCTGAAAATCCTAGGTCACTTTTTTTTTTAAAGATTTATTTATTTATGAGAGAGAGAGAGAGAGAGAGAGCACCTGAGCGTGGGGAGGGGCAAAGGGTGAGAAACTCAAACAGACTCCATGCTGAGTGTGGAGTCCAACTCGGAGCTCAATCTCACGACCCTACAATCATGAGCCAAAATCAAGAGTCCTACCCTTAACCAACTGAGCCACCCAGGTGCCCCTCCTTGCTCACTTCTAAGAGATGCTGACAGCTGGCTCCTGCTCAGTATGCCGGATGGGATGAATCTGTACCTAGAATATGGTGGAGGTTTAACCCAACCAGTGGAGACAATCTGCTAGGAAAGGAAGTCTAAGCAAAACCTCTGGCTTTCCGGAAAGACAGGATCCTAAGAGTTGGGATAGTATGGTGATAGAGCGCTGCTGGTCGGGGTTTCCTCCAGGAGACAATATGAACCAAGATGTAGTCTTCCCTCCTTCCTGCTCTCCTACCTCAAGTATTTCAGATCTGCGAGCCCTTGCTTTGCTGCCCACTTTGCATGGTTACATGCAGCAAGTCAACAGCATCCAGCTCAACCTCTTCCTCTCCCTAGGTCTCTTGAGATGAAGCTCCCTGCCAGGAACTCCCTGGCTCTCAGTGCCTGTGGGAACAGCTCTCTTTAACTGACATGGTTCATTTTTCCAATAAGGAAAAAAACCACATCTGATTTCTACAGAATCAGTTTCTGCTGACATGTTTGAACTTGTTTGTTGGGAAGGGTGCACTCAAGCCATATCTATACAATTTGCTGCCCTGTTTTTTCTTTGCTTGGAGGGAAGACGTGTCTTTTTTTTTTTTTTTTTTTAATTGTAGGGAGGTTTCTGTATTTGCAGGAAGAAGCCAGAAGGAGTGACAAAGGTCAAGTGAATGGAAAGATACTGGATTGAGAGTTCAGAGATGTGGGTCCCCAGTCCACCACTATTCAGCTGTGTGGCTTTGGACAAGAACTTCACCCTTATCAGAACTTCAGTGTTTCCGCATCCATAAAAGAAGACTGGGCCAGGTGCTTCTTCATGTCTGGTAGAATGGAAGGGTTAAAACTGATGGTGCCGGAGTCAGGCTGCCTACATTGCTTTTAGCTCTGCCATCTGCTCCCCAATGCCCCACGGTGAAGCGTAGCATGCAGCAGATAGGAAGATCAAAAGAGATAATGCATAGAGATGCTTAATACTGTGCCTGGGCTAATAAATATGCTTAACAGTTGTTAGCTATCCCTGTTAATCTAGCCTCTTCAGTCTGTGAACTCTGAGTTCGTGACCATGAGAAATGTAAGCTCATATGGAATGGAAAGCACATGGGACATTTGGACTTGATATGAGTCTTCTGGTTCTCCTTGGAGCAAGTCAAGACAC
This sequence comes from Canis aureus, assembly GCF_053574225.1. Classification (NCBI taxonomy): domain Eukaryota; kingdom Metazoa; phylum Chordata; class Mammalia; order Carnivora; family Canidae; genus Canis; species Canis aureus. Next base: position 75,154,061 of record NC_135616.1, on the reverse strand, counting down.
AAGGGCCGGAGAACAGAACTTCACCTTCTCCCAGTGGCTCATGCCTTCTTGGGTGGACTTCTGTGATATGTTGCCTCGAGAGAAGTGCAACTGTGATATGTCTGTACTGGCAGGATTGGAAGGGGAGGGAAGTGAGCATGTTGGCATGCGGTGTTACACAAGAACTAAATTTTTATCTTCCAAGCTGATAGATCGTTTCTAAAACAAAGAGTATGAAGTAGCAAATAAATCCATGTTTTTTTAGAATTATGGAGCTAGGTAACAGAAGAGGAACCTGAATGTCGTTAGATTGCCTACAGGGCATAGGAATAGGGGCTGGGGGTGCTGGGGCAACTGGCTGCAGTTTTCATCATATGTATGCCTTCTAAAAATATGTACGTGGTCATCTTTGATTAAGAATAAACATTAAGTACAAAATCCAAATAAATGCAATGTATTACCCTAGAGTATGTGGTCAGTGGGAATTACTGTTTAGCTAAGGAAGTTTAAGCTTTGGGTCCCTCACTTGCATGGGCTCCTTTCAAGTCCCTGGAAGGGTCTTAGCAATGGTCACACATCTTTCTTGTAAAATTCACAAGAGGAAGATATGTTAGCCTCCATGAGTTAAGATCAGTGTCCTTTTTCACTCTGACTTCTCCTCATGGCAGGTGACATGAGAGAAGCCACAATACCTGGGGGATCTGGCTAAGGAGCGGTTGACTTGGATGCATTTGCCTTTATCAAGATGTATTTCCATGGCTTATAATCACATCTGTGTATGGCTAAGATATTGTTAGCCATTCTGGTGTGAGAAAAGCACCCGGAATGCTCCTTCCACCCACGATGCTGATTCTTGTTACTGGAGGTGTGCGAGTGATAGAAGAGAAGCAAGGTTGGAGATGTATGGAGACAGAAGGAAGTGTGTTGAAAATTCTTCCAGGCATGTAAAATTGTAAGCCAAAGATCTGGTTTTCATTAAAGTCTAGTCAATATAGAAATATTTATTCAATAATGCAACATATATGATTAGAAATGAATCAGATACTTTTTTTCTCTTCTGATGGGCACCTTGTGAGGCAGAAATTATCAGAATTTCCATGTTTGTAGGGTGCAAACCTGTTATATACATCATGCATTCCAATTATCAGCAACAAAAACCCAACTTTGGGCAACCACACCAGAGGAAAGACAAACTTATCTTTTTATGCTCTTTGTAGAAAATAACATTAAAAAATTATTGTCAAAGAAGTAGAAACAAAGGGATGTTGTGTAGTTAATTCATAAATGTGTTCATTTATCTCCCTGGGTTTTGTGGTGCGTGATATTTGTCAGCTTTCAAAATTTGTAATTTGTTATGATTTCTTGTATCATTCTAAATCAAGATTCACTTTGGTCTCTAATTTTGTACTCTTATTTTAAAATTTCTTTTCTTAAAATGTACCCTCCCTCCCTGATTATATGGGGTACAAGCCTCACAGAAGCTGGGTCGGGCCCTGGCTGAGGCTGAAATCTATAGAGGTTCGGTGTAAAGTTGCCAGATTTGACCAATGAAAATACAGGATTCCAGTTAACTGTGAGTTTTAGATAGATAAGCACTGAAACTGGGCATCTTGTATCCATCCAGTGGGAATATGAAAGAAAGAAGAGTCAACTCAACCACTCAACTCAACCACGGTGGAGGTAGGGAGGAGGAAGGAGGGGGCAGAGGGAAAGGTAGAGGGGAGAGATTTCACACAAGAAGTCACACTACAGCTAACTTTTGAGGACTGGATAGCATTTGCAAAGCAGAAATGCAAGGGGGGAGCTTTCTAGGTGAGAAGGGGCAGTGATGTGTTTGGGGTTCATCAAGAGAGAGGAAGTTGGAGATGTGGGCAAGGTCTGGATTGTGAAGGTTCTGAAGTCTATGGGGGAGAAGCTGGCTCTTTATCCTAGTGGCCCCTGGGAGCCATGCTGGGAGTTTTAGGCTGGGGAGCACCAAGACTGGGTTTACATGTTAGAAAGTCTGGCTGCCTAAGAGAAGATGGGTTGTTGGGAATGAGACCGGATCAATGATCCAGGAAGGGAATGGGATACAATGCTTAGACTCTTTCTGCTACCTATCCCTGGCTTCTCCTCCCCAGTCTTCATATAAGTTATTTCATGCCATTTGACCTGTAGAATCCTTGGCGTAACATGTCAAATGGGACCTGAGGCTCTAGATCAGCAGGACTTGACTGAGAGCCCTGTGGGTGAAAAGAAGCATAGGTGCCCAATTTATCCTTCCCTCCCCCACTAGGCAGGATCAGCCAGTTCAGATTTCCTTAGGTTATGGACTTCCTGGGTGAAGGCAAGTCAGAACAGCTTTGCTTGGGAGAGTTACATTATCTTCTCTGCTAAACAGGCTTGAGGTTCCCCATAGCTTTGTGTTCCACTCCATTCCATCTGATCCTAAGATAAGAAGGCAGCATGGGGTTAGGAAGGGCACTAAGCTAGAAGTCAAGATGGAGCTTTGAGAGCAGGGTGCCCCTTCCTCACTGTGTGGAGGAGGGCTGGTTCATGCTTCCATTTGTTCATTGCTATAATGGGAATGCTGAACGGGGAGCTCTCTGCTATCATTTTTGACCCTCATTTCTAAATCCCAAACAAAGGAGAAACTTTTTAGGTTTAAAGTCCCCAAGGACTGGGAAATTTATCCTTTTTTGCTCTATTTTCAAAGATACATACAAATTTCATACATATCTTTACAATCCAAATGTATTCATCAAGACATTTAAACATTTATATTCTTTTCAAGTTCCTATTTACTTCCCAGATGGAATATCCATTCATCACTATCAACATTTCTTTCTTTTACAGATCCTTTCTCTATCATTATTTCTTCCTTTTTTTTTTTTTTTAAAGATTCTATTTATTTATTCATGAGAGACACACAGAGAGAGGCAGAGACACAGGCAGAGGGAGAAGCAGGTTCCCGGTGGGGAACCCGATGTGGGACTCATCTTAGGACCCTGGGATCACACCCTGAGCTGAAGGCAGTTGCTCAACCACTGAGCCATCCAGGTGTTTCTTCTCTCTCATTCTTTCTAGTGTGGTACAGTCCTCACCATGATATGCACAGAATCATTCACACAGACCATATCCATTTTGTCCAGATCACTCAGTAGGGCCACACCACTCAACTCAATGGAGCCTCATTCCCATAAAAGGCAATGGGCACGGTGCCCTTTGGAGTTGTGCAATGCTTGGTTCACTTTTTGCCTGACCTCCAGGATTTAGCACTTAGAGGAGTGGGCCAGCTGCACTCTTTTATAGAGAGAAAATTATCCTGGCACCACCATGAACAGTTCATGAAGTCAGAGTGGATAGTGGGTGGGGATAGGGGACTGGAAGACGTGAGGGAGCTGTGTCCAGCACACATCAAGCTCAGAGCATTCTCCATTCTGGCTTGAAAGTCTTCCTTCACATTCTTTCTGCTTCCCCCACGTACCAGATGGAAAATTGAGCTCTGGTATTTCAGTGGTGGGTCAACTGATTGTAGAAGGCCCAATTCTGAGGTTAGACACAGCCCTACATTTACGGATCAAATCCATAGATTTACTGCAATCCTGGAAGGGATGCCATTCCATCTCAATCTATATTCTTACTTTAAGTATTATATTACACAGCAAGGCTTAGGATGGAGGGAAGTAATTTCTTATTGTCTTTCCTCTCTCCCAATTTAGGGCCTCAAAATGGGACTGTAAAATTAATAACAGAGGTTACCATTTTTAAAAAAATTATATAGACTTCACAGCCAGCATGAAGCTCAGTGAGGGACTTGAACTCTGAGATCATGACCTGAGCTGAGATCAAGAGCCAGACACTTAAGCAACTGAGCCACCCAAGTGCCCCAAAGGTTATCATTTTTTAACCTCCTATTATTCACCAGGTTATTTAAATCTACATGCCTTGCTCATAAGATGAGTATTCAGTAGGCACAGTTAGCACCATTCTGCAGATGAATAAACAGAGGCGCAGAGATGAACCAGCTTGGTTTCAGTCTACCAGCCACAGGGAGCAGAGGCAGGCACCCTAACCCAGGCTGCCACCGGAGCTATAGTCCCAGCCGCTATGATACACCACATGCTGGAGAGGAACTATAAACACATCACATATTTGTCCTTCCTCTGCAAATTTCCTGATATGACATCTCTGCCCTGAAATGAAAGCTGGGTCAGAACATACAGTCTGAGCACAGGGGGTTGAATACAGGGTGAGAGCCAGCAGGGATAGTTTTGCAATCATGTAGCATGTGGGGCTGGGCTGCCGCCATCTATGAACTACAAGCCAGGAGGCTCAGGCCATGCTGGGAACACAGCACCCACCTTCCTGCCCAGCCCCTCTGTGGGAAAGCAGGGGTGGGGGCATGGGAGATCTCTGGACTCAAGAGATCTCCTTTCTCTCTGACGGAAGGAACAGAGAGACACCTGTAACTCCTAAGTAAGGTGTCTACTTTTCCAGGTGCCTGGCACACACACAAGGTGGGAATAAATAATATTTATTGAGTACTTACTAATGGATTGAGTCCATTAGCTCATTCAGATCCTCATAGTTTATTTTACTTATTTTATCAAGCTTCAGAAAAGTCATAAACAGCTTGTCTAGTGTCTCACAGAAAAGAGGGAAAGGAAGTGTATAAATCTAGAGCTATACTGGGGCCATTCTAATCTACTGCTTCTTAGAACATGTATCATTAAGTCCAAGATCCTAGACAATGTTTTTAGCCCACGTAGCTTCTTTCCCTCATACTTACCCCAATAAAAAGTCCCCAGATTTCCTTGTTGCTCTTTCTTCTCTGCCAGTGTCCTGCCCATCAAGCTCTGGTCTAGTTACATGCAAGGTCTGCTCCAGCCCTGTCCAAAGGGCCCAGTGGGTCTCTTGTAATTGCATCCCATCTTCATAGAGAGTGCTTCATTTGGTAAAAACAAGCTCTGCTTATTTGGGGATTTCATGTTTGGAGAGGAAACTTTTTACAACCTATATCTCCCTCACCATCACCCCAAACCCTGATGCTTAGAGAAGTCATAATGTAGAGTTTGTATTTAAAAAAAAAAAAAGGTAATTTAGATGGAGGGTCTTCTGTTCCAAGAGCAAGGCAAGGACTTGACTCTAGGCTCTGTTCTGAGTCTGCCACTGGCTGCTAAGCCCCTCTAGTTCCTCATTTTCTCACTTTCTTCTTCTCATTTTCACTCCCTGCTTTAATTGAGATGAAAGGGCCTCCCAAGGGATATGAGAAAGAGGAAAGAGATGATGTCCAAATAGATACATTTCTGGAGGGGGGAAAGATGCTTCTCATAAAGTCAAACAAAATATTTCATGTAGAGCATTTAACTAGTGCCTTGCACTAAAAGGTGTTCAACAGCTGTATGAGGCATTGGGCAGATGGAGTGTGCCGGGACCAGGGACACCTGTGGCGTCTAATGGGGTTGATGCTGTCAGGGTGTGGCCATCAGGAGAGTACTTTCCTGAGTTTGCCTGCAGGGTACACTTGGTGGTATGCCATAGCTCTCAGGAAAGTGACCTAACTTGGATTTTTCTATATGGACACAGAATTGCAAGAAATTCTCATTTGCATGGAGATGGGGAGTTTATTCTTCCTAGAAGCTACATGTCAAAACCCAGAAGAAAGAGGCATTTCTTAATCATGATTAATCAGCTGTATCTTAAAGAAGCAAGAAAAGAGAACAATTAAGGAAATGAGATGCTAAGGAAACAAGGAGAAAAATAATCTCCCAAAGGTGGACCCACCCAGTAAACCTTGACAGCATTTCCTCTTATCCACCTGCATAAAAGTGACCAGCCCTTTCCAAGTGGCAAGGAGCACAGAGAGAGAAGACACGGGAGCAGCCTGGAAGTACCGGGTAAGAGGTAAGACTCCTGCAGGGCCTTTGCTGGAGGCTTTCGGGCACGTCATCCTGGCCCTGGTCTCTCACTGCTGCAGAGAGGTGACCTGTCATCATTGTGTATGGCCTGGGTATTTTGTAGGACAGGGAAGGGTACTCCCTATTGAGGATGAACCTTCTAGGACTTTGTTCTCAATAAGAAAAGATGGAGAGTGGGGGGAAAAGGAGGGCAGAAAGGAAGGGAAGAGGAAAGATCTTTTTGTTCTAGGAGCTGTGCTGGGCACTTAATATCTTTTTTTTTTTTTTTTTTTTTTTAGGCTTTGCAGTATTAAATAGCACTTTTTTTAAAAAGGATTTTATTTATTTTTTTGAGACAGAGACAGAGAGAGCACAAGCAAGGGGAGGGGCAGAGGGAGAGGGAGAAGCAGACTCCCCGCTGAGCAGAGAGCCCGAGCCCAGGACCCTGAGCTGAAAGGCAGATAGATACTTCACCACTGAGCCATCCAGTAAAGCCCCTACATTGCTCTTTATTTTTATTTTATTTATTTATTTATTTATTTATTTATTTATTTATTTATTTATTTATTTTTTAAGTGTAAATAGCTCTTTAAATGTAAGGAGCACCACTCGCTCAGTGGGACCTGATCAGAAAGGTGCTGCTATCTGTGTGGCGTGAGGAGATCTGCTGGGATATCCAGTTGAGCGCCCGAGGGAATGCCACAGGCACCCAGCACACCCATGATGGAAGTGAGGGCTCTGGGTGGGCACCGCAGACCACGCTGGGCAGAGGGCTGGTCTCATCACACGCGCTGTCCTAAGACTCCTCTTTAAGGCTAAGGCCCGGGCTAGTGCTGGGGAGAGTCAGGGGAAGAGACCCAACAAGCTGTACAACCATATCATGTGTACTTTCCCCAACGTGTCTACATGACACCAGAGAGTGGGTACACGAAAGAGGCAGAGAGGACGGCGGGGGCGGGGGGCGGTGATGGGATCAGAAGAGTCTGGTCCTGTCTAGGACTAGTGAGCTGCAAACATGTTCCCAATGGCCCCTCGCTCAGTGGGTGACAGAGGGGAAGCCACCAACTTGCCCCTCTCTCACATCGCCATGGCTAATGAGTTGTCTGGGGGTGACCTGCGCCTCCCTCGCCTATTTCTCCAGAAGGTAACATCTTCAGAGTTGGCTTCAGACAAACGATTTTAAGCAGATACACATCAGGGGTTTATAATAAAAGAGTGTCTCCTATTTCAGGAGCAAACATAAAAAACCAAATGTGCTTTTAGGGTTTTTTAGATCTGTTGCCTAATTCCTAGGGCGTATTACCAACACTGTTTTTCCTATTTAATTTATTAAAAACAATGCTTTTCACCACTGTTGACAAAAATGAGCCATGTTGAGTCATAATGGAGTGATATCCACACAAATAGACTCCCTGGGACTTGAGAGAGCACTGTATTGTGCTTTCTGGGGCGAAGGTGGGGGCACCAGGGGGAGGGAGAGGTCTCATTCAATTGATTCAAGAAAACCAGAGGAGGAGACACATGACCATGAACTCCACAAGGCTCGGTCTTGTTTTATTGGTGGCTGTCTGGCTTGCCTTGCGCGGTCCAAAGGGGATCTTGGTCTGGGGTCTCCGCTGCTTTCCCCTCTAAGCTGGGCAGCTGACTCCCACCCCTTCCTGCAGGACATGAAGGCACAGCGAGTTTCCCTCTGGCTCGTGGCTGCTATGGTCTTTCTGTGGTCAGTGCGTGCCCGAGGTCTGAGGAGGTGTCTGATTTCCATGGACATCCACCCAGTAGAAGAGACTTTCCAAGAAATCAAAAAAACCATCGTGAGTATGGGTTGAGGGTGACGGTGTGGGCAAGGGGACGTGTCTCACCTTCCGTCTTAACTTGAAGAGTAAGCTCCTCTTCATCATCCTCTGTGTCTTCAGGGGGGACATGGAGTACTCATTGCCTGTGTCTGTCTGTCCTTGTGTTTCCCTCCATAGCAAGCTAAGGACACCTTCCAAAATGTCACCATCCTGTCCATATCGGAGACCCTGCATAGCATTAAGGTATCGGCCCGCATCTGCTCTTTTTGTGTTATTATTTTTATGGTGAAGCAGCCCTGGTCTGAGAAAGAAATCCCCACCCTGTCTTCTTTTCCTTCCCCATCTCCCGCGTGCTCTCTGAATATTCCTGGTTTCTCATTTGCCAGCTGATGTGCAAGGGCACACTGGTGTCTCAGGGACTTGGAGACCCCTAGGAGGAATCGAAGAAGCACCACCTACCTAGAGAGGGATTGGGGGTGCCACACGCTCAAACCGAGGAAGGTTCTCTGTGGCTTAGGGTGATTCTGGAAGGTTTTCACGGGGGAGCTGAGAAAATGAGCAGTGACTTAAAAGCTGAGTTGGCTGTGGGTCAGTGGTTCAAGGAGGAAGGAGTTTGGAGATCAGGGAAATTACATGTGAGATCAATGACGGTGTGTCAGGAGACAGCGAGGCAGCCAGGCTTGTGGTGTGAGGGGTGTGCAAGTGAGTCAGGTGAGCGGAAGAGGATGAAGCGGAGAAATACACTGGAGTCATCTTACCAAGAACCTTCAAAGTCAGGCGGAGCCTTGACCTTGTGATATGGCAATAAGGAATCACTGTAGATTTTTGAGCCAAAGACTCCATGACCACAGGATCTTTCTGAAAGATTGTCTCGTGATGTTCTTTACAATAAAAAATGCGAGGCAGGAAAGCCGCTAAAGAGATGAGTCCAACCCTCCAGAGATGTTGAGTGTGTTACAAAATAGTTGACTTACGAGGTAAGAATTTACAAAAGGGGCCACTGAAAAGTGCCCTTAAAAATGAGCTCCTCCTAGTGCTTGTAAGCATTCTAGAAAAATCCTTTTTTTTTTTTTCAGTTATTTATCTGCCAGAGCGCAAAGGAGAGTTGCAACGAGTTACTTTTTTATTTTCTCTTTTCTTTTGGCTTCTCTGAGCAAGATAATTCCTCTAGGCAGTGTTGGGCTTGATCTATTTGTTGTAAGTAGATGTTGCTACTTACTAAGTACTAGTCCAGCCAACCACATGACAGACTCATAGGAGAGTGCAGCTGGAAGGGACCTGGAAGGCCACCTATTCCAGAATCATCATTTTATTTAAAAAAATAATAATAATTTATTTGAGAGAGAGAGAGAGAGAGGGCACAAGGTAGGGAGCGGCAGAGGGAGAGGGAGGACCCTGGGATCATGACCTCAACCCAAGGCAGACGCTTAATCAGATGCTTAGCTGACTGAGCCACCCAGGTACCCCTGAGCCACCCAGGTACTCCTGAAACCACCGTTTTCAAATAAGCAAATTGACAGCTTGGGCGAGAAAATGTCTAGTCTGTGGTTGAGCCAGTGGTTGAACCCCTAAGCCCTCTCTGTCCCCAGATGCTTTCTCCTCTCTAGGTCTAGAAATGGCTGATGTGGCCTAAGCATCAATGAGGGTGCAAGTCTTTATCATATTCCCTCCCTCCCTCCCTGATAAAACAAAGGTGTGCAACTTTTTGCTGCCTTGGTCAAGGGAACCGGCAGGAGAGGAGGAGGAGGGTTCTGCATTACAAGTAGTTTGCCATCTAGGAGAGGCTGCTTGAGGGGCCAAGGAGCCTCTGCTGCTTTAATGCTGACGGAGATGGATGCACCATCCCGCTTCACACCCCTCCCTTCTCAGACGGAACCCTAAATCTGCAGAGCAGCTCCCTGGCGCTTGGGGCAGGCTGTAATTTGCTAGAAGGAAACTCAGCCTGGCCAACTGCTCTGAGCTGTGTACTGGGAATTTAAGGCTCCCCCCTCCCCCTGGAGAGATGTGCACACTGCCAGCTGCACACTCGCCCACTGCTGCAGCTGTGAACAGTTTCCACTCTTGCCAATCTTAGCTCCGTTCAAATGATCCCCGCCAGGTTCAAAAGGACAGACTGGGATGGTGAGGGGAGCAGGGCGGTCAGGACCAACACGATGTCATTGCCACGGAAGGAATCGTGGCCAGTGCGTGCCCCGTGCACACAGAGACGGATACTCACACGCATGTCTTAATGTGCATGTTGAGGGGTGAGAGAGTGCCGGGGGTGGACGGCGGCAGAGCATAAGGAAGTCCTTTTCCAGAAGGCTGCTCAGACATGGGTCCTTTCAAAGAGAAGACACTGAATTCCTGGAAGGGTTTGAGCTGAAGTTAGTGATGATGTGCTGGGATGCAGTAGAGAGAGTTCGAGACTGTGCCTGGGCTCCATCGCTTGCTATTTTATTTCCTGGCCATAAAGAAGGAGGAGCTGCCATCTCTCTCCAGTGCCGTCGTCATAAGCATCTTTGATGTGCTGAGAGGACATGGATACTCTGAGACCAATATGAATTTTTATAAAAAAAATTGATTTAGCTATTTTGTTCCTTGATGCCCCTACAAAGACTTGCTTTGGTCTCTAAGACAGTAAAAGAGGGCCCCCGGGGGTTTTCTCTAATTTGTATCTGTAGCCCTCAGACGTATGCTGCATGACCAAGAACCTCCTGGCATTCTACGTGGACAGAGTATTCAAGGACCATCAGGAGCTGAACCCCCAAATCTTGAGGAAAATCAGCAGCATTGCCAACTCTTTCCTCTACATGCACAAGGCTCTGCAACGATGCGTGAGTGGTCACATCAGGACTCTGTGTTCCCTGACAGCCCCAGGGCGAGCCCAGGACATGCTGGTTCCACTCAGGCTTTCTGAAGTGGTTCCTGGCCTCCCAGGAAATCCCCTGCCCTGTCATCCATGAGGGCCAGACTGTCCAGAACCTATTCCTCAGGGCTTCCTCCTGGCTGATACCTCATCAGACCCCACTTCCTCATGGAGAATCCTCCTGGAGCGGCCTTATATCAAAGTGTTCCTTCAGGGATGTCAGGGCTGGCCTGGGAGACAGGCATGCCCAGGAGTCCAGGCTAATCATATGCATCTCTTTAGTTTCTTTGTTTGTGGTCCTTCGGGGTTTCCAAACCCATTAACTTCTGAGCTGGGTTGTTGCATCCCATGGTCTATCCCTGCGGGTTGCTTATAAATTCATTGTGCTCTATTAAAAGCAAACAGCAGGAATAAAACCAAACTCAAACAAACCAACACAAACTTGGACCAGGAGAAAGCCTAGGTTCTAGCCCCATCCCTGCCAATGGGTACGCATGTGACCTTGTGGCAAATTATCTCTCCTTTCTGTGCCTCGGATTCTAAAATTGTTAGAAGAAGCCATGATCCCTGCCATACTTACATTAAGATTCATTTAATCAATCAATTAATTAACTAGTCCAATAAATATTTCGTGCCTACCTTTGTGGGGTGCGGCCTTCACTGATTGGTGACGAGACAGACGCTTGGTCTCTCCTTTCCTGGCCCTTCCAGTCGGGTGAGCCATAAACCCAGACATAGCAAAAGCCCTGGTCACACACAAGGTGACTTGTGACTTGCCCCTTGCAGCTCCAACCTGAGTTTGTCCACCTGACCCACGTTGGGAACAAGGGTGCCTCTCTTTGGGCGGAAGAAGTGGGCTGGGTGGAAAGGCCCTCTGACGAGTGCTTCTTCCACTTGATCACAGCAGGCGCAGAGGCAGTGTCACTGCAGGGAGGCAGCCACCAACGCCACCAGAATCATCCACGACAACTACGATCAGGTAAGAGAAGGCAGGGGGAGATGTGCAAGATGGAGATGGGGCGTGGATGACTGAGACGGGGCCAACCCTTCTGTCTGCTCACTGAGTCGCCCACTCACTCCATAGTATCTATTGCCCATCTCCCCAGTTCTATGTGTCCGCAAAGAGTGTGTTGGTTTTAGCCCCTTTGCTAGCCTCCTGGGCTCCCCTTCTCCATCACGCCTCCACGGTTTTCTCCTGCCCTCACGGATCAGAGCTAATCTGTTAAGTTGTGGGGGGAAAGCACACACTCTTTTGGGTGGGCGTGCTACAGAGGGAGCAAGGATCCTCGGTGAACTGTAAGCTGTTGGACACCAAACATGCTGCCTGCCAGGTGTCACTGTGGTCCGTAGCTGCCACCGGCATCCTGCGGGGTGACGCAGAACAGGGCTGCTCATGTATGTGTGGCTGTAGAGTGCACATCTCATAGAGGTAGAGTAGGAGCCTGCTTCTCCCATGCGTCCTTTGGAGACTCTGCCAACAGAAAATGCAGCTTGTGGCTTGGTAGGTGTGGAGGGAGGCCTGTGATTCTGCATTTCAACCACGTTCCCAAGCGATGCCAGCACTTTGACTAGTCGGGAGGCTAATACTAGAACAATGGCTAAGCCTTGTATCGCTCTTGCCATGAACCCGCTGTGTTTCCAAACACACTGCAAATACCAACACGCGTGTTCCTCATTACGATGCTACGAACCATTATCTGCATTTGATAAATCAGGAGCCTGAGGCACAAACAGGTTAAACAATTTAACTACTGCAACGTAGCGGAGGTGGGACTCGACTCCCTGCTGTCTGGCTCCCCAGGATATACACCTGGATCTCACCTTCTCCCTTTATTCCGCCGCAAGGGGGTGGAATAAGTCAGGAGACCTGGGTTCTAGTTCCAGCTCCGCTTCCAACTGTCTGTGTGACACTGTGGGGGAGGACATTTGTCTTTAGGGCCTCAGTGCTTGCCCATGTCACATGGGGACAATGTGCTCCTACCCAGCATGCTCCTCAACCCACTGGAGTTGAGGCTTTCTCGGAAAGCACAAGTAAAGCCAGCTGATGGGAAAAGGAAAACAAGCAAAGGGCTTGGCCAGTAAGACCAGTGTGTGGTTCTTTTTTTTTTCTTTTCATACGGAAAAAAAAAAAAATAAAAAACCAAAAAACAAAAAACCCATGGAAAAGAAAACCAGAGGCAAAGAATGAAGAATTTTTAATTTTGTTTCTAAGTCGCTAACTTGATTTAACTGCTCATATGGGGAAGGCAATTTGGGTGGCCTGTTAGATAACTTGGGATGCTCTGCCAATATACTTGATGGATTAAAGGAAAAGCTCACGAGGACTGGAATACGGGGCAAGATTTGAAAATGATTTACATAGTCTAGAAAGGTGGGCTCTTACGATGATTTGCCTGGTTTCAGCTGGAGGTCCGGTCTGCTGCCATTAAGTCCCTGGGAGAGCTTGACGTCTTGCTAGCCTGGATTGACAAGAATCATCAAGGAACTCTGGCTGCCTGACGGACAGGGGCCTAACACCCCAGGGAGGAACCACCCCGGAGGGAGGGAGATGGAGAAGGCCCCGTTTTTCATGCAGAGGAGGGTCTTTTGAAGAGACCTCTCTCGGGGTTAGAATCCTCTCCCCTGGGGCTGGGATACTGCGGGGAGAGATCCCGGTGTGAACAGGTCCCGGATGGGGCTGCAAGGCCCACCGCTGGGCCCAGGCTGCCCGACCCCACCCGAAGGTAGCCAGACAGTCCCCTGTCGTATTTATAATAAACCGATCTGTCGACAGGTCCTGAGGGCCATCGTGGCGGGCACGGGTGGGCTTCCCCTAATTTATTGTGCACGTGTTTATGCTGCGAGCGGAGCGGTGCCCTGTAGTACATATTGTACGGACCGACTTCCCTGAATAAACTCCGTTCTCTACCAGCCAGTGGAAGTGTCTTCTCATTCAGCAAGCGTCAGTCCAGGAACCTTGGTGACAAGTAGAAGTGAAAGGGGCCTTAAGGAATGCACATAGGTAGGGAAACCGAGGCTAGTGAGGGATAAGAATCACTGAGTCCCAAAGCGAGTCAGTGCGGAGAAGCGCTGCACACCGGGTCCCCAAAGCCTCCACCCAGCACCCTGTCCTCCAGCTAATGATCAAGAAGATGGATGATGGACGCAGGGCTTCTGACCACTGGCTCCTTGACATCACTCCACTTCTTTCTTTCTCTGTTTCTGTCTGTTATTATTTTCTTTCTGCCCCCAACCTGGATACATCTTCTCTGACCCTAAATTCATCCTCCATGAGTATATATGTTGCGCTAGAGGGAGGATGTTTCTGACAGTGGGATGATGGTCCTGGTGACAGAGCTGAGCAAGTAGGGCCCGCGGCATGGGCTAGGTTGAGTAAAGAGGTCTGGGCCCAGGCTCCACTGGAAAGAGGCCAAATGGGCACCATCTTCTAGAAGGCCCCTCCTCACATGGTTAGTGGCAATAACAACTGGCACTTATGGAGCATCTGCCACGTGCCGGATGCTGAGACAAGCACGTTCTATGTGCTGCCCTGGGTCAACATTTATACAGTCACTGGCTGGCTGAAGCACACTTTCTTCACTCCTACCTGAGGAAGAGATCCCACAGAACATGCTTTAGTGGACAGGGCAGATCTCCAGTCGGACAGACCTGGCTCCAGTCCCATGGGACTTTGCACTAACTCCTCATGTCTGTCTCAGTGTCCTCTTCTGTAAAAGGAAGGCACCATCTCAAGGTGGCACCATCTCAAGGTGGCACCATCTCAGGGTGTTGCTGTGAGCCTCAAGGGTGCTGCAGGGCCCTCTAGGAGCCCCAGCAGGGTGGGGGCTCCACGGTGTGATATAGAGTGCCGACCAAGGGGCCGGGATGTGCTCTCAAGGCTCCTCTTGCTGTGAGCTGCCTGGGGCAGGTCACTAAATTTCTTTAGGTCCTTAGCTGCCTGGAATGTGCATAACGACCCCTATACAATCTCCCGTGGGTGCTCATTTAAAAGCCAGAGTCATTAAGCTGGTCCAGAGCGCCCTACGACCTGCAGACACTGCCTCCCCAGCTCCGTGCCCTCCAACCGTGTCCCGACCACTTGCTGGGCCTCACGCCGACCCAGCCACACGGGCCTACTCTGTGTTCCCCCAACACACCAGACATGTTCTCCTCGTAGGGCCTTTGTACTCCGTGGGCACACACATGCCAACACAGAGGTAGGGTTAAAAAAAAATCCAGCCTTGTGTCCTGAGGGGGTTAATGGGCCATTCAGAGAAAGCGGGACTGTCTGCCGAGGCCTTTGCCTTTGCGAGGTGACCTTGGAGGAACAGCCATCCTGAGCCAGCTGGATGAGGGCAGGACCGGCTTCATTACAGCATTCTGATCTGTTATGCCTGCCCTGGGGCCCAGGTGACCCCAGACACCTGCACAGCCTGCACCCCCTCTTCCTGGAGGCCTTTATTAAAAGGCATCTTATGTAAGTAGAAACCCTCATCTCCACCTTTAACACAGCTTATACCCCTTTCAGGCCTCCCTAGCATCCCACATTACATTTCCCGAGTCAGATGTAAGCTCCACGAGGGCGAGGATAGTTTGGTTTCTCCACTGCCTGCCACCTACTAGGTGTTAAACTCACTGTTCTTGAATAAATCATCTGGATGAACCTAAACGATTATAATAGCAAGCATTTAAATAGTGCTTTATACGGTAGCTACAGTCTCTGAAATACTCATAATGTATTATAATACGAATATATACCTAGATGTATAATTTAATCCTCACAACAATCCTCTAGCAAGATTAATTGAATGAAATAAAATTAAAAAAAAAAAGCCACTGCATTGAATCCTAGCAATACAGATGTTTAAACCCACGCAGGAAATCAGGACCCAGAGAGGTTAAGTGACTGACCCGAAGTCACACAGCTCACAAGCAGCAGAGCCGGGAACCTGGTTTCCAGAAAGAACTATCAGGCCAGCAGCAGCGTCCTGCATGCTCACTCTGTGCCAGGCCCCCAGGGGGAGATTTTACATCTCCTTTCTCCTTAGTCCTCACGACGCTCCTGTAAGGCAAAGGTTATCGACCCCCCGAATCCCACAGAGGAAGCGATCTGAAGCTTGGCGAGGCTCCACGCACAACTAGGCCCATGCAGCTGGCTGTGGAAGTGGGATTCACACTCGGGGCGTCCAGCCCCAGCACCCGGGCCCTCAGTCTGGCTGGAATGCTGCCCATGCGTTTTGCATGGACACCTGCACAGCCTACACCCCCTCTGGAGGTGGAGGTGGAGGGGGGCCGGCAGGGAAGGAGATCTCCTGGCCTCCTGAGCTCCACCTGCCTGGTTGCAGAAGCAGTAGCAGGAGGAGGAGGAGATGGCCCCGGCAGGGGTGGGGGGGGGTGGGGGGGGGTGAGAAATGTGGAAGGAGGAGATCTCACCCTCTCTTTCCTTCTTATCTTTTGTCTGCGTGTCTCGCTTTGTCCTCTTCCCATGTGCATCTGTCCCTTCTTTCCTTCCAGACTAGAACGTACCCTGCCTCTTTTGCAGCCCATTGGGGCGGCGGGGGGGGGTGGCCCGGTACAGGGTGACGATTTTGTTTCTGGCATTGTGTCATTGTTTGGTTTCCCGCCGTCATGGAGCTGGTGCTTAATAAATGCCTGCTGAGCATCCAAGTCTAGAATTCTCCCCCGGAGCATCCCTTCTGGGGCCTCTACGGGCGCGCAGGCACCCTTGCACCTTGCACTAGGGCTCGCCTTCCACCGCTTAGGTGCAAAAGGGAGGGACTGCACGGCCTGTGCAGGACCATGGCAGGCACCTTACACGTATGCTCCGCTCGGGTCCCAGAGGAGCCCAGGAGATCGGGGTCTCATCCGCAAGTGAGCAGGGAAAGCAGCTGGGGCCCAGGGCGGTGGGAGACTTGCCTCAAATCGCGGGGCTGAGAGACAGGAGATGCAGATGTAGACGGTAGATCCAGGCATCTTCTGGCTCCTGTGCTCTCTCCCCTTGCTGCAGGGCGGGGGGCGGGGGGTGCACTTTATTTTGGCCAAGACTGTATCATCCAGGGCCTGGATTACTACGCTGGATGTGAGCAATGCAGATCATCAAACCCAGATGTAGGACAAAGAGCCTGGACTTACTAGCAACAATCTTGTAAAGCTACACGCTCATCAAGGGGCCAACACAAGGCGAAGAAGCAGAGGCCAGCTCCTGATGTGTCACATGAGTCCTCCGACCCCTGGAGGACACTCTCTTCTCCTTGCATCTCAGAGCAAATCGCTGACAGCCATGCCTGCTTAAGGCAACTGTCTCAGAACTGTGATCTTGCCCAAAAGATCGGCCAAGAGGATAAGAGGACAGGCTTTGGTGTGAAGTCCAGCTCCTGCCCTTGCCATAGGACCTTGGGCCATGTGAGCCTCAGTTTCCTCCTTGGTACAAATGCAGGAGAGAGCTGCCTCATGGAATCGCTGTGAGGACTCGGAACATCATCCATAGTATGGATCATTTGAAATGACGCTTGCTACTAACGATTCTCAACTTTTCTGATCTTATTTCCCATAAAACACTGTTGCGTTTTTTAAACTAGCAAGTGAGACAAGACAAAAGGCACTGGCCTCGGTCTGCACTGCAGGAGGCTGTCGGCTCAGCACCCCCAAAGGGAACTCGCAGTTTCTGCGCCCCCAGCCAGGCTCCACCTGTCTTCCTGAATCTCTCTGCTGCTCAGACACCCTCTTGCACTTGTCCTTCCTCAGCCACCGACCCATCCCAGTGCAGGACCCCTCCCTGGGTCTGTCCCGACCTTGCCTCAATCATGCCCGGCACAACCCCTCGCACAGACAAATCACAGGCTACCTCCCAGACAGCAGAGAACGAATGCTTGATCGGGGAGGGGGAAACAAACTCCTTCCTGGAGGTGGCTTCACGGACCAGCATATCGAATTTGGCCCACGGATTTGGGGGAGGATAAAATCTTAAAAAGTTGTTATGAATGAGCTCTAGAGCATTCTAGAAATAGTCTCTCCTTTCAGTTTTGTTTCTGAGAGCCACTTGCTTGGCCCAGTCTCAGACCTCGGCCATGGAGCCACTCTCGGCAGGTCAGAGTGTCCTATAAGAAGCCTCCTCCATGCAGGCACAAGACTTGGTCAGGTACTGGGCCCCGAGAGGGTTCAGAATCCAGCTTGTACGAGAGGGACGTTTGCCCCAGCATGCCTCTAGTCTGGATGCCTCCATCCGGTTACTTTCCTAGACATGAAGAAGATTCTGTGCCTCAGTTTCCTTATTTGGAAAATGAAAAGAATAGTCCTACCTACCTCATCGGTTGCCTGAGGGTAAAATGAGCTCATATTTTATGAAGTATTCAGTGCCTGGCATTCAGTAAGTGCTACAAGCAACAGAAGAGCCTCCGGTCACGCTCTGCTGCTGTCCTGTCTCTGCCCCAACCCAGGCTGAACTTCCCAAGAACCCTAGCTCCACCCCTGGGACAGAAAACAATCTTCCTCTTGCTCCTTCGTCTCCACCCCTACCCCATCCCCATCTGTGGGCCCTGGGACCCACAGCGGTTTTCCAGGTTTGGACAAGTCCAAGATCCACTAGTGTCCATCTCTTTTTTTCCAGACTTGCTGGTATGGGGGCAGCTACACCGTGAGTGGCCGCACTCAGGATATAAATAGGCCTTGAATAAATTAGTGTGTGCATGATGCAAAGCCAATCCCAGCTGTCGAGGTGGCTCTCTCGGAGGAAACCTTGGCTTTGCTTTTTGAATGCATCTGCTTGGTAACCCTGTTTCTAGCCTGGAGCAAGGAGTCAGTTTTCCCCTCTGCTTGACCCCTCTGGCTTTGGTTTTGATTTTGCCCCTGATTGTTGTCTTAAGGTCTTTAACTCCACATCCTGAAGCCTGAAGGTCAGCGCCTCCCATCCCTCTCCTGGGCCAGCCAGCCCTTTGGGTATCTTGCTAACCGAGGTGCCTCCACACCTGGGAGCAGCATGGTCCCGACTGCAGGCTACGGCACGTCCTCTGCTCTGACAAGGCCAACAGCAGCACCTTCCCTCTGGGGCAGGGAGTTCTCAGGTGTTTTGGGCCGGGAGCCCTGTGAGCAGGAAGAAAGAACCCAAGAACTCCTGACTTCACCTTTTCCTCACCTTCTCAGTCTTCTCTCTAACACGTCCACACCTAGCCCACCAAAAGTACAGTGTAACTGAGGCAGAGAGCAGACCACGGCCACTGGCGGTTAACCCCGGAGGACTGCGCCGAGGCACTGGGTTTATGCCCGGGGAGCCAGAAACCACGTCCGATGGGACAGTTGCTGGATGTCAGAGATCTTAGTCTCTGTGAGCAACCAGTGCCTGAAAAAGGGCTTTGAATCTAGTTGGGGAAATGAATCAGTAAGCAAGTCGGCTGAGCTCCTGCGACGTGCGCAATGTTGACCCAAGCGTCACCAAAGGACACTGGTCATTGGTTCTTAGAAATGGAAGGTTTCAGAGTGCCACGGCCTCAAACTGATGTTCACCGTTCATGGCATTGGCCCTTTTCAACCTTCTTCAATACCTGCCACCCCTTCCCCACCCAACACCCAGAGGGGAGCCCTCCCTCACATACTTCTAGGAGTGCCCTCTACTTCAGAAACTTTGTTCTAGCCACAGCACTGGAAGGAGCAAGGGTCCTTCTGCTCCTGCCATAGGCTCTCCATCCCCAAACCTCATAAAGTCATTAGTTCTTCAAAGCCTTTCTCAAACCAGACTCTGTCTAAGAAACCAACTCAGATAAGAAGTAATCTCCAGGGCAGCCCAGGTGGCTCAGTGGTTTAGCGCCACCTTTGGCTCCAGGGCATGATCCTGGAGATCCGGGATCGAGTCCCACGTCGTGCTCCCTGCATGGAGCCTGCTTCTCCCTCTGTCTGTGTCTCTGCCTCTGTGTTTCTCATGAATAAATAAATAAAAGCTTAAAAAAAAAGAAGTAATCTCCATGCCCACCCCCAACCCTGGGTGCCTCTGCTGAGCGCAGACTCTGAATTTTCTAGAAATATGCTGATAACAAACAATCTCTCCCATCACCTCCATAAATAACCTGCTTCTTCTCCCACTTTGTGTCATAATTGTGGGTCTTTGCAGCTGCCATTAGAGCCAGGGATCTTGTGCTCTGGACCTATTTGGTATATAGCAAAGCCTATGGACCCTACTCAGAATCATGTTTCTAAATGCATAGAATACATAGGTTTACAAAAGAAATCAATTGTATTAAAATACAACTATCAAAATATAGAATGATCATAGGTAATATATAATAAATGTGCTTCTTTATTCATACATTAACAAGACTCTCAGCAGCAGGCAGGCCTGCAAGCTATTGACATTGCCAAGTAGTGATGAGTATAAATGATATTTTGAAGTGTCTGAAACAACAGTAATGTTATGCAAAAATATTTATGATTTTTTTCAGTGACAAAGTCACAGATACTGCTAATACTATTGTGTTTTGTATTCATTTCATACCCCCATAATCAAAGAAAATGCTAAATTTTGCTCAGAGGTTAAGGGAAAGAAAAGATGTGTTTTTTTCCCATCTACCTTCTCCCAGGTTAAGATCTCCCACAGTAAAGGCTCCGTTCCTCTACAAGGCTCAGAGTCCCACATAGAGGTCTCAAGAGACCAATCTTTTCCCTTGGGTGCCCTAGGACCATCCAGCTCATGCCCACACATGGAAGTCTCCATGCTTGTTTGTGGAATTAAAAGGCAAAGAATTAAGTTCATCCCTATTCCTCTAGATGAGGAAACTTAATACAAGGCCATGTCTGGATTTTTGTTCCCAGATTTTATGTCCAGGGTGGGGTTTCCCAGGGGTTCCCACTTTGCAGGTAGAGGCTCGGAGGTGTTGGCCAACTCTGGGGACCCAGCTATGTCAGAGGAAATCTCAAGAGAAAGGGTGGCAGCAAGTCAAGTTGATTAAACAGAGCATGATGGAAAAACGCAGGAAGAGGAAATGACGTCATCCATTTTGTAGGCTCTGAGGACAGGGAACTGAAAATGTACGCTTCAGATGGTGTCTGCTGCTCCGCCCATCCCCACCCCGCGGGGTGGGGGGGGGCCCAGGGGAGGTACCAGAGGCCGCAGGCTGGGCAAAGCTCCCACACTGCAGGCCTGGGAGTGAGAATGGTGTCTACCTGCCTACCCAGGGAAGCAAGGCTCTTCCTTCAGCAGAACCTGAACATCCAAGTGTTTCCCTCCAAGGTGATGCAACTGGGCAGGAAGCCCACGTACTAGCAACTGTGACGTTGTTGTAGATAGGAAAAACCCTGAGCTGCAAACGCAGGACTTGCCTTGGGAAAAAAGGAGTGGCTGGGTTTTACTCTTGGTTTCTAGAAAATTATTTCCTGCCCAAAAATGCCTTGGTTAGGAAGCTGAATTTATTTCATAAGGAGGGGTTCTTCTTTTCTCTTCTCTGCCCAGCTCACCTTTATAATTACACTGGCACCGACTATATGCTGACTTAAAACCCTATTTCCTAGAGTTATCTTGACGGGCTCATGAAATGTACCCCCCACTTCTTCACCACAGCTGCATCATCTGCCAAGCATGTTATTTGATCACTAAAATATACCAAGCACGCTGCTGCCCTTGAGGATCTCATGGTTAGTACAGCTACTTCCACACCTCTTCCCCCTCTCTAAGACCTTTCACTGCTCCTTATTGCTTCAGTGGCGGCACTAGGGGTGTGTGTGGAGGTGGTGGCTGGCGGCGGCGAGGACAAAGAATCACTGAAACAAAAGGCAGAAATGAAAAGGACTTAGATCACTTAATTAATTTCCCCATAATGTACAGATGAGGAAATGGAGATCCAGAGAAAGGAAGTGATTTCCCCAAGACCACACAGCGGGCTACAGGTAAAGCTAGAGCTAGAAAGTATCTTTTTAGATTCCCAGTCCAAGTTCACGTTCCTTGGCATGATGTCCTTGATGATAAAGCCGTATTTCCAACCAGATCTCCTATTGCCCCTCTACACAAAATCCAGCTTCAGTCAGCTAGGCCATTTGCTAGTCCTCAACTACACTGCGAGCTTCGCTACCCTAGTCCTTTCTGTCCTGAAAGCCCTTTGTTGGACCCCACTCTTCCCTATCTTTACTGCTTCAAGTGGATTTTCTAGTTTGCTTATCCAATCATGTTGCTCCTTGCTGGAAGCCTTCGTAACTCCTTGCTGTCGGCTAAATCCAAACTCCTTAACGTGACCACTATTACTTCTGACCTCAAACCAGCTTATCTTTTACCCTTATCTCCCTGTCCTCCTGTCTCTCTCTTGATTTCAGGCCGTCTGGTAATGATGGATTGCTTTGTATGTCTGTATTTTTAGGTTCAGCCAAGCCTGAGATCCTGTGGCTTTGGGATATAACACGAAGAAGACATGATTTTAAATCAGTATGTTCATTCAATAGTTATCAGGTATTAACTGAGCATCTACCAGGAGCCATTGAGTGTCGGGACCTCAAAGATGAACATAGAGCTGTCAGGCTAGTGAGAGATCTAGATATGGAACAACAACAACAACAAAAACCCTGCAGTTAACTGTGATAAGTACAAAAGAAGTATATGCAAGACAGAGTGAAGGCCCATAGGTGAAAGGGACCAATTTTTCCTGGGGAATGGGGGTGGAGAGAGAGAGAGAGAGAGAGAGAGGTTAGGGTGAGGCAGAGACAGTTTTATAGAGGAGGAGAGTCAAATTGGTGTACAGAGTGGAATGGGACCTATTCGGTGAATTTTAAGAGAAAAAAGTACTTCAATGTAGGGAAAGGAGAGACTCAATTATTAAAGTAGAATCAGAATTGCACATGAATAAGTTAAGTTGATTATACAGGTAACTTCAAATAAAACAATTGGGTTCTTCTTGCTTAAAGGAAAGGAAATGATTACCATGAGAACAGCTTATATTTTCTGAAGGTTTTGACTTCAAGTATTCGTGTCAAACCATGTTTCTCATTATTTTAATCAAGGTTGTGGATGATCATGGGAGATGATTTACTTAGCAACAATGATGAAAAACAAGCATGAGCTCAAGAGGTATTTAGATTAGATATTCACACATATTTTCAACACTTTTCAAGCGTTACAATGAAAAGTTATAGCCTTCATTTTCAAGGAACTTTAGGAAGACATTAAAAGACATTAAAAAGAATGTTCTGACCCAAAAGGTAGAACAGCAAAGAATCATAGTGAAATTGAATATCAGAATTAGAAGGGATCCCTGGGTGGGTCAGCAGGTTTAGCACTTGCCTTCGGCCCCAGGGTATGATCCTGGAGTCTCAGGATCGAGTCTCAGGATCGAGTCTCAGGATCGAGTCCCAGGATCGAGTCCCAGGATCGAGTCCCGCATCGGGCTTCCTGCATGGAGCCTGCTTCTCCCTCTGTGTCTGTGTCTCTGCCTCTCTCTCTGTGTCTCTCATGAATAAAATTTTAAAAAAGAGAAGAATAATTGGAAAAGATCTTATACATTACCTATTCTATTGCTCTTATTTTACAGATATGTAACTGAAATCCAGAAAAATGAAATAATGGGGAAAGTCATCCTATAAACCATGGCTCAAATATAGGACCCCAGAGTCTTAGTTATTAAGAAACGAGCTGAATAAGGGTATCTTATAATCTCTACCAACTTGATAGTTTTCAAATCATCGTGTATAGTTAATCCTAGGTGCTTTGATTTAATCTTACCTGGAAGCGTTGTTCTGCTTGATGGATTAATCCCTGTCTGAGAAAATCTTTCAGTGTCATTAGGGAGAAAAGGCTAAGGTTTATGAAACAGATGGCAACATTAGACTCTTTCACCTGCCAAAGAAAAATCTGCAAGTAGAAGTCAGAGAAGGGCTGGATTGATGTGACCCTAAATAGTTCAAAAATAAAGAATTGGGGTCCATTCTTTAATAATGAGTGAAGGGAATGAAGGGTGGTCATTGTTGGAGAGAAATTATGGAAATAACAAATGCAAAGAAGAAACAGAAGGAGCTAGCCCAGTATCTGGGCTGGGGAGAAACCTGATTAAGGAGAACTGGATTTAAAGGAGGGGGTGGGGAGCCTGGCAGGCTCAGTTGGTAGTTCGTTCAACTCTTAATCTCGGGGCTGTGAGTTCCAGCACCACAATGGGTGTCCAGATTACTTAAAAATAAAATCTTAAAAAACAAAAGTTAAAAGGAAGGGACAAAAGCACCTCTTAGAATTCTCTTCTGTAATTCAGTAATCTTTCCTGCTTTGATTACCATTTTCCTTCTGGAAGGGAGCAGGGAAGAAAGAGGCACCATCATTACCTAAAAACTCTAACCAGGAGTCTCCTAAGAAGCCTTCTTTAGGAGGAAGGTGTTGAGGTAACACAGCCTGCAATTAGTCTGCCTGAGGATGGGAGGAAGTGCAATGCCACCAGAGAAATTCCAGGGGAGTTTCAGAACTCACCTGCAGGAGCTCACTTCCTTTATGTGACATATATAAACCACTGGAAGCTTCTGATTTGAGACCAGAAGCAGCAGGAGACCAGAAGCAGCAGCCTTTCCTGAACTCGGTAAGAGAACTCCCTTTCTCAACACTATTCACACAGTTCTGGGTATCGGGCTAGTTCTCCCAATCACTTACCCAGGTGTGTTCAGGGCTACATCTAACAGAGCACTTTTCAGAAGAACAAAATGTCCTAAGGTGGAGAATTGTCATGTTTATCTTCTCACACCAGTACCTAGCACAATATTTAAGATGGTGCTCAAAAAAATGCTAATCGAATTTTGGATTTAAACTATATTTACTATACATCCCCTACACTCAGGGCAACTAACATCATTCTCTTAAAAATGAATTGGTCACTCAGTATATTTTAGATGTATAAATCACGCATCATTTTCTTTAAATTTAAAACCAAGTTTCTGGGGTAATGTTATTAGCACCATTTTGGGGGCTAAAGAAACAAAACTCAAAGAGGCGCATTTACCTGTCCAGGGTCACGTAGATGTAGGGTGACTAAAGCATTCAGGTTTACCTGTGACTTCTCCAGCTTTAGAACAGAAAATCTTGTGTCCCAGGACCCTCCCCAGTCCTGAGCAAACTGGGACAACCTACTTCAATGGGAACATATAGCCAGTATGCCTCAGCATGGCCCTGTCAGATTCCATCTTTATTTACAATGCTGATATGTTGTTCATTATGTATTTTTTAAAAATTAATTCTGATGTTGCATTAAAATATTATTTATCTTGATTTTTGCGACTTCGGGTGCCCCCATCAATTTTGTGCTTGGGATGAGTGCTTCCCTTCCCTCACCCTAATCCCAGCCCAGCCCAGCCCATTATAATTTATTTTAAAACTCAGCAGACACTATAAAATGCCCTCCTCTGGAGCAGCCTATCTCTTTATATATATATATATATATATATATATATATATATATATATATATATATATTTTTTTTTTTAATTGGAGTCTGATTTGCCGACATATAGTATAACACCCAGTGCTCATCCCATCAGGTGCCCCCTCAGTGCCCATCACCCACTTACTCTATGCCCCTGCCCACTTCCCCTTCCACTATTCCTTGTTCGTTTCCCAGAGTTAGGAGTCTCTCATGTTTTGTTGCTCTCTCTAATTTTTCCCACTCACTTTCTCTCCTTTCCCCTATAATCCCTTTCACTATTTCTTATATTCCACTTATGAGTGAAACCATATAATGATTGTCCTTCTCCGATTGACTAACTTCACTCAGCGTAATACCCTCCAGTTCCATCCATGTTGAAGCAAATAGTGGGTTTTTGTCCTTTCTTATGGCTGAGGAATATCCCATTGTATATATAGACCACAGCTTCTTGATCCAGTCGTCTGTTGATGGGCACTGAGGCTTCTCCCACAGTTTGACTATTGTGGACTTTGCTGCTGTGAACATTGGGGTGCAGGTGTCTCGGCTTTTCACTGCATCTGTATCTTTGGGGTAAATCCCCAGCAGGGCAACTGCTGATCTATTTTTAACTCTCTGAGGAACCTCCACACAGTTCTCCAGAGTGGCTGCACCAGTTCCCATTCCCCCCAACAGTGCAAGAGGACTCCCCTTTCTCCACATCATCTCCAGCATTTGTTGTTTCCTGCCTTGTTACTTTTCACCATTTGGAGCAGCCTATCTCGAGAAGAAATGAGTTCCCTTCCTGCCTTTCTTCTCCTCTTTGGGGGAGCCTGGGCAGAGCCAGGAGAGAGCACCCTGGTCATTCTTCTCAGATGTCTGACCATAGTCTCCCTGTAGAGGGTGCTGTGGAGCTCAGACACCTCAGGAGGGAGAAGTGTTAGGTGTAACTGGGCTAACTGCCCATCAGATCTTGACTTTCCCTGGCAGGAGAATTATTATGAAATCATTGATTTTCTATTTGCCTTTGGGACTGAAATAAATCTATTATCCCCAAATAACCAACCCAATTCCAGACAAATACCAAACAGCTAAGCTCTTCTGCCCTGGGGGTAGCCATAAAATCCACAGACAATTTTATCCAAGTGTTTTTGGTGGCTCATCAGCAGCTCCTGTGAGATTTTGTTTTCCTGCAGTTCCCCTGCAGGCCTAAGGGGACCAGAAGAGCGAGCTACACTGGCATTCTGGAAGGGAAGACTGTATACGTCAATTCGCCAAAACAAGTTTTAACATTTTCCCTGAAATGTAATCCTCTGTCTACTCACAGCAAGTGCCTGCTGCTCCAGGGCTTACCTG
Organism: Canis aureus; assembly: GCF_053574225.1. NCBI lineage: Eukaryota > Metazoa > Chordata > Mammalia > Carnivora > Canidae > Canis > Canis aureus. The sequence goes on along the minus strand of NC_135616.1, from coordinate 75,127,888 downwards.
CTGGGCAATGACGATGGAGCTGGGTTGGGGACAGAATAAAGGAGTCAGGACCTGTAGCACCAACTCACACTCAGACCCTGAACAAACACCCGTCTTTTCTCGCAGGAGACTCAGCAGCTTTTCTTAGTAAGTTAGATGAATGGGCCAGACTGTCCAAAGCCAGACAGAGCTATGAAGTTTCACCAGGGGACACCTGCGGAAGGCATGTCCCTGGTGACTGGATTGGCTTCTTAAGACACGATGTTGAGAAAATCAGTAAGTCATTACTTTTCCTTTGAATTCCTAGCTCCTTTGGTCTTCAGATTCTGGCACAAGATGAAAGCCTCTGGTCTTCCCATCTGCCTTCTCTCTGCTGCATTTTATCTCTTCTGGACACCTTCTGCTGGGCTGAAGACACTCCATTTGGGAAGCTGTGTGATCACCACAAACCTTCAGGAAATGCGAAATGGATTTTCTGAGATACGGGACAGTGTGGTGAGTGAGGGAGGCAACCCCTCCCTGCCCCTGTGGCTGTCTCTCTCCTTCTCTCCTTGTCTTTCTCAGTCCTCTGGCAGCCCGGCAGTGTGATCACAAAAAGAGATAGGCTGGGGACTCCTGATCGGGGAGGATGTGTCCCCAAGAAGTAGTTGTAGTTCATAATTTAAGAGTGTTTTGGAAAGGGATACTGTCCATTGGGCCATGTGGCAGGGAAAAGAGGAGAGGTCTTGATGTCTAAGACCTGGCAGCAATCACTGACCTGTCCTTTGTTGCCTTGCCTTCTTCCATTTAGCAAGCCAAAGATGAAGTCATTGATATCAGAATCTTGAGGAAGACTGAGTCTTTGCAAGACACAAAGGTATGTGTTTGGTCCCAAAAGTTCTGGGAGGAAATACTGTTTGGAGGCATCTCCATCACCCTGGGTCTTGTCCCGGGACACCTTCCCCCCACTAACATACTAGTCTTCTTTGCAGCCTGCAGATCAGTGCTGCCTCCTTCGCCACGTACTGAGACTCTACCTGGACAGGGTATTCAAAAACTATCAGACTCCTGACCACCATATCCTCCGGAAGACCAGCAGTCTTGCCAACTCTTTTCTTACCATCAAGAAGGACCTCCGGCTCTGTGTGAGTAAAGGGTAAAAGCATCCATTGCTGCTTCATCCATAACTTCAGTGACTTAGCAACCAAGCTCTTTCTTGCCTCCATTTAATGGATAAAAAAGCTGAGTCCAAAAGTTCTCATAATCTGTCTTGTAGTGCGTGACTAGCTAATAAGAATTCAGTTTTACTGAGTTTTGGGTATACGCTCCATGCAAAAAAAAAAAAAAAAAATCTAAATAACTACAAAATGTTATTTGGTGTTTATGATAATTATCTATTATGCATGAAATTACACTTTTCTGTAGGTGAAGGATCCTACCACATATTAGTGTATCCTGTGTCCAGGTAGCTTCGCAGTAAGCCATTGGACTCGATATCAAGATAAGGTCTGAATAAGACCTGGGGATCCAACAAAGAGCCCCATATTTGAGCCTACGAAGCTGGCCTCCTCATCTGGTTGATCATTAGTTTTATAATCTAAAATGATGAGGTCTGAAAAGACTTTCTATAGGAATGGAGTATGTACAAGAATGCAGATGAAAGAGTTCTCCTTACTTTATGACAGTGGCAAGGGCAGAAAATCAGAATCTTTAATAAAAAATCTATTATTCTGTGGCATTCCTTTCAGCATGCACATATGACATGCTCTTGTGGAGAGGAAGCAACGGAGAAATACAGCCAGATTCTGAGTCACTTCGAAGAGGTATAGGAATTTGGGCCTTGGTTGGGATGGGTGCGTTTTTTAGAACTGAGATCACAGATGGGTGGGATGGATATTCATACTGGTAGAAACCCTGTAGTCCCCAATAGCCCTCTGAGGTCATGTGGACCACCCCTCTCCTTTAACCCAGAGGACATGCATCCAGTCTCCAGAAGTGTTGCTGTCCCTGGAACACACTCTGGGGTTCAAGAGGGAATGGCCCTAATTCCATCAAGGCACTTGAGACATCTGGATCTTCCAGCTGTACAAACAAGAGGCAATTGTTTTTCAAAATTCACCTACTTACACATGCCCTCAAAAGCACTCAGTCACAGTCTCACACATGTCTGTGCCATGCTGTTTCTCATTTCAGTGCCTCAGCACATCTGCCAGGAAGGCCTGGAGTCCTCTGCTCACTGACTAATCCCTATTCATCCTTTAAGACTCATCCTTGGCATCACTGCATCTCTCAAAGCGAGGTGCCTCTCCTGTCATCCCATGGGGACTCCATCCTCTGTCCACCACACTACATTTTAGTTGTCTGCTTCTGTCTCCCTCACTAGACTGAGGGAGGTAGGTAGGGATTGTGCCTCTCATCTCTGAATCCCTAGGCAGCCCAATGCTTAACACAATAAATATTTGTTCAATTAAAGTTGCACAGTAGTAACCCCTACACACACACACACACGCTCACACACACACACCTTTAACAACAACAACAACAGCCTAATTACTCTATCTCTGTGATTCAAAAGGCTTGAGTTGTAGTATGAATTCTCCCCCCAGGCTTCACTTTTTTCTATGTAATGGACTCCATGAGCTCCCTGACTCTTGGGGATCTTGAGATTCCATAACTGCTTTTGGGCTCTCCATCTTGAAAAGAATATTGTGCTTACAATCCCCTGCAGACCTACCAATGAAAGGAGAGGATGAACCTAGGAGCATATGTTGTCTTTTTATGAGAGGCTCACCACAGAAGCATGTGTCTTTCAGCTTACACCTCAAGCAGCAGTGGTGAAAGCTTTGGGAGAGCTGGACATTCTCCTGCAATGGATGGAGGAGATGGAATAGGGGAAGAGAATGATGACCCTACTGGCAGTAGTGCTGGCCAAGAGTTCCAGTCCTTGGAAGCAGGATCGCAAACTACCAACTCACTGCTATATAATTTAGTGCTGGGTCACCGCATGTGTTATTTATTTATTTATTATTTGCTTCCTTATTGTGGCTATCCTCATGTGTTCCCACCCTTAATTTAGCCAATAGTTTTATAAGATTTTAATAATATCTTTTCTACTATTGGGTGTATTTATTGGTTAATATATTTATTTATTTTTTTCTATTTAACTTATTTATTTTTTGTATGTGAAGATAAGACTTATAAAAAAATTTCAAGGATTGTATTTATAACCTGACTACAGGTTTTCGTAAACAAACCCTCTAAATTCCAGAGGGGTGGCTAGGGTTGTTATTTATTTTATTAGATTAAGGACTTGTTTACCGACTGCCAAGATTCTATGAGATATTTAAAAGACAACTAATGGCGATTAAGTGTGGGTTCTGGAAAAAGTTCTGATGTGAAATTGGAGACTTATTTTATAATTACTGACCACCCCCACTCAACTGCCCAACCCTGTGCTATTATGGAGTCTGTATGGTCAAAATGTATTTCTACAAATAAAATTTTCTTTGCATTATATCTTCTTGGAGTTTGAAAATGCTTCAGGAACAAAAACAATGGTGGGGAGACCTTGAATCTCATTACCTAGGGACTTCTGGCTTCTCTGGGGAAGAACGATGCCAATGGGAACCTCTTTTCTCTCTTACTGAACGCATTCCCAATTCTGTGTCTTAGTTGACCCACATCTCTGACCCCACGACTCTGCCCCTTTGTCCACATAAAGGGACTGTGACCAAGTGAAGAGCTTCAGTCATCCCTGCTTTATCCTTGTTGGCTTTGAGCACTGTCCTTTTTGACCTCTTGTTCTTTCTCACTTTTGTAATCAGACACTTGATTGCAACATGAATTACAACAGACAGAAAGCTCTATTATAAAGGTTAAAAATACGCAGATGCAAAGTGTAGTTTCTGGGCCTTGCCTACGTTGGGCTTTTCTACTTTCTATTCTGGCCAGCTCCAGGGTCTAGGTTGTTTCTGGATCGAGTCTTTGTGACCGTCTATTAAGCCGGTGTTCTCTCTTCAGGCCCGTTTCATGTTGAGCTTCCCTGAGCTCTTCTGGCATGGGCTCTTTGCCTCCTTCCTCCCCACTGCACTCTGACCCAAACCCCCCGACTTAGCAGTTTAGTTTTCCCAACTTCGTGAACAGCAGACTAATGCTGATGCCCTGGCTCCCAAAGCTGGCTCCCCCCACTGCCTCTGGTTTCTGTTCTCAGTCCTCAGTTTGGGCCTTGATGAAGTTTAAATGACTTTATTAATTTCTTTTTTCATTATACAAGTAACAATTACCCAAAAGAGAAAATTTGAAAAACACAAAGGAATATAAAGAAGAAAATTTAGATCACTTATTATCCACTCTTAAATATTTAGGTATATTTTTCCCAGATCTTTTTTCTTGGATCCAAATCATGACTCAACCCTCATTACCTGAGTGATTTTGGATGTAAAACTTAACCTTTTTGAAATTTGGGTTCTTCCTCTGGAAGACAGGATAATGCCTACCTTTCAGGTTGATGGAAGACATGGTTTTTTATTCTCCTTTGAAAATAAGACATATTCTGCTTTCATATTCCACATAATTATCACTCATTTACTATCAAATATTTACCATCTATCTTCTATCATATTTTCCAGCTACACGTCTCATGGTTTTCTCTGACCAGTCTGAAAAACAACTTAGCTTCAACTCTCAGGGAATAGTTGAGGAGCCAATCTTAATGAACTCAGTGTTAAAATTGGAACAACTACCTCCAAAAGACATTGGATAGCAATGAGGAGGCTGGTTTTATCTTTGAAGGGTATGAGTATTCCAGAAGGGTGTGTTACAGGTTGATCCCACAGCTAAGGATAAAATTCATCCATTTGTTTCCTGGGAAACATTTCTGACTCTTCTGGAAATCTGAGCCATGAGAAGCCTGGGCCTTTTGGGACTACACGTTACTGTGTTAGCAATGACTTGTTACCTCTTTGCCTATTGATTCCTCTCCCCAGCAGGACCCATCTCTTCCTCCAAGTCATTGCTTGACCTGTCATATCATTGTACCAACAACAGGGAATTCAGCAGTGGAGAGGTCAAGTCAGGTTATGGGCAAAGGAAAAACTTCATAAAGGTGGGGCTGGTAAGGGACAGACTCTAAAGAATGGTTTATGATTGTCACTTCCAACTCCAATTATTAAAATGATTATTGTCATGTATTAAGTACTCATCATGTGTCAGGCACTGTATTGAGAACTTCACATATATTATATTATTCAATCCTCAAGACAACCCTGTAATAAGTAGTATTATTACCAATTTGCAAGGGACAAAGTGTTCAGAGATGGCAAGTAATTTGTGTAAGGGGGCAGAAGCAAGAGTTGAAGGTGGGCACCCTGATACCACAGCCCTATACGTTTTCTACTCTGCCTTTTGCTTTTCCAACAATGGAATCTTGTGTTCAGAGATACGGCAGGAAGGAAAAATGTGTGATGACTTCATTGAGACATGAATAAAAATCCTGACTTTGACAATCACTATCTTGGGCAAGTGACGTAACTATCCTTAGCTTCTTCATCTGCAAAATGCAGGTTATACTACTTACTACACTGGGTTGATGTAAACACTAAACAAGATTGTCATAGCTAACTTGAACAAGCACTTATTATATATTAGCTATTGCTCTAAGTGTGTTATAAGTACCCACTCATTTAATTTGCATAAAAGCATGATGAGATAGTTGATTATTCCCCATTTTACATATGATGAAGCTGAAGAGCAGAAAGGTGAAGCATCTTGTTTAAGTTCACGCAGCTTACAATAATTGAGGTAAAATATGAACACAGTAGGCAGACTGGAGAACCATGCATCCAACCACTTTACCTCACCAGCTGGACAGAACGTCCAGGATATAGACAGTCCTTGATCAACAGAAGCTCTGGCTATAGGGGAGGTTCTGCCTTGAGAAGAAGGTGATGAGCCTTCCTTCCAAGCTGTAGTGCTAACTCTAATTTCTTGGTGCAACTACTCTCTATGACATCTATGTTGAGCATCATTGTTGAGCATCATGGGAAATGACATCATTTTCCCATGGTCTAAACCTTGTCTCCTCAACAAGCAGAGCGTAAGTGCCTTTGGAGGTCACAAGATAAATGTGCCCAACCTCATGTTGACCTATCAGTTCTGGTTACTCTGTCCTTTTGGGTCTCAGTTTCTGCTGAGAGATTGAATATGGTCAGTGGCTAGACCATATATAAAAATAGAATTCTGATCTACAATCTGCAGCCCCGTAAACCAGCTCATTGCCCACAGTGCCCAGCCCAGGAAGCCAGTCTGCTATCTATAAGTTGGATTTGTATGAAGTCAGACTGCTATGCAGCAACGAGCCAGGAAGCCAAACAGTAACCCCTGTAGCAATTGGCCCCTTCGTGTCCAGGATTTGATTGATAACTGACTGATTCCCTATATTTTGTTCCAATTTTCAACTTAGCATGAACCAGAAAAGCCAAATATGCCCTCCTAACCAATCGCACAGGATGCCCTGCTTCTAGTGAGCCCACTGACAGCTTCCCCATGCCAATCAAGGCAAACCCAAAGACTTCCCTGTGGTCCACTATAAAACTTTTGCACTCCTTCGAGGCCTTAAATCTGTGCCAGAACACAAGTGACAGTAGCTGACTTCTTTACGGTAACAAGCTCTGATTAAATAGCCTTTGCTTGTTCTCATTTGGTTGGTCTTAGTTTATTCCACACTATATTTGTAAAATGAAAGTGTAGAAACAGGTAATTCTGAATTCTAGAAACCAGATGTGCTACAACTAACTTGGGGGATCAGATGTAGCTGCTGCTGACTTCTGTTGCCAGAAGGAGTTTGCATGGTTCCCACATCACCAGGTTTGGATTCAGAATTTGGGGTAAGCGCATCTGATTGGCAGGCCTAGAGGGTGCTAGATGCCAGGAAGGTTGGACAAGCCTTCTCTCTGGTGGGAGGTGGGCTCCTTCTCAGAATGAAAGCTAGCTCCCAAGCCTAGAAATGAGATCTGGATGGAGAGTAACTCAAAAGAATACAAATGTCCACTATATCTCTCATTCTCATCATCATTTGGGGTTGCCCAAAATCCTTAATTTTAAGGGTCCAGGCTTTCACCAGCATAGTCCAATGTGATTTTGTCTGCCTATATCCCTCTCTCAAAAAGATGGTGAAGGAATGGACCATTGTCCTGCTGGACTCAAGTTCTCTGAAGGACAGGACTGTGTCTTTTCAGCTTTTTAGCCTACTCTATCTCAGTGTAACATTACATTTTAAAGACTTTATTCAAAAGCAAAAAGATAGAATGTGTGTAATGGCAATATTTTTAAAAATACCAAATGAAATTACTTTTTCTATATATATGACTCTCAACTTGATTTTTTTTTTCCCCTGAGTTAAATGCTTTGGCTTTTGCCAGAACACAGATAACCCCCCCTGCTCCCTTGCCGATAGGAGGCAGCAGGGCAAATGGTAAAAGGATGACTGAATACAACCACTCCCATATTTCACTGGAAGGTTGGGAGGAGAAGAGGTGACACTCTCCAGTTCAACTCAACTGTACTGAGCAGGATGAGTCAATTGCTTAACGGGAAGAAGGTAGGACTCAGAGGCCTGGAGGCAGGAAGCCGTGGATTACAACTAGAATGCTAATACCTTTCAGAAAGCATCCTTTGTTTCACTGAATGTTAGAAGTGAAGAGAACATAGATCATTTTAAGGGTGACTGGGGTTCAGAGAGGGAAAGCAATTTGTCAAAGGTTACGCAGTGAGTTATGGCAGAGTTGGCATTAAAACTCAGGTCCATGTAATTCGAACGTTATTAAACCTTAGCTCAATTCAAGAAGAAATAAGTCATCCATAGAAATGAAGTAAAATTGTCTTTATGCATAGATGATGTGCTTGTCTGAGTTCAATATCTGATTGAATCTATAGAAAGCTCCTAGAACTAAAAAGAAAGTTTTATTTGGTAGCAGAAAATAAGATCAGTAGTGTTTCTATATACCAGTAACACACAATTGGAACTTGTAATAATATATATATATATTATTGCAATACAAATAATAATAATATAAGCAAATGATATACATAAATAATATAGATGTGTGTATATGATGCACACATTTACATACATACACACTCTTGACAAAAGCATAAAAGACGGGATCCCTGGGTGGCGCAGCGGTTTAGCGCCTGCCTTTGGCCCAGGGCGCGATCCTGGAGACCCGGGATCGAATCCCACGTCAGGCTCCCGGTGCGTGGAGCCTGCTTCTCCCTCTGCCTGTGTCTCTGCCTCTCTCCTCTCTCTCTCTGTGTGCCTATCATAAATAAATAAAAATTAAAAAAAAAAAGCATAAAAGATTTTGAAATGCTTGGGGATAAATCAGGCTAAAAATGTAAAAGATTTCTTCACTTTTCTTCACTGTGGCACCTGGGTGGCTCAATTGGTTAAGTGTCTGACTCTTGGTTTCGATTCAGGTCATGATCTCAGGGTCATGAGATGGAGAACTGGATCAGGCTCTGTGCTCAGTGGGGAGTCTGCTTGAAGATTCTCTCCCTCTCCCCCTCCTCCCTTGTACTTGCTCTCTCCCTCAAATAAATAAATGAATAAATAAATATATCTTTAAAAAAAGATTTCTGCATTAAAAGCTACAAACCATTGCTGGGAGAAATAAAAGATGATCTAAGTAATGGGAAGATATACTCAAGTATTGGAAGTCTCAAAATTATTAAGATGTCAATTCTCCCAATATTATCTATGAATTTAATGTAATCACTATGAAATTTTCAGCAGCCTTTTTTTAAAGGTAGAAATCGATAGATTCACATTAAAATTCCTACTAAAATACAATAGACCAAATATAGCTTTCTGAAAGAGAAGAACAAAATTGGAGGGTATATAATCTAATTTCAAGATTTATCTAAAGCAATGGCAATTAAGACAGTTTGGTGTTGGTGTAAAAATAGATTGATGGAACAGAAAAGAAGGTCTAGAAAAGACCCACATATTTGTGGGCAATGAATTTTTCAGCAAAGTTATAGAGGTAGCTCAGTGGAGATAGAATAGTCCTTTTAGGAAATGATGCTAGAATAATTGGATATTGTATGGAAAAAAATGAACTTGGATCCCTTACCTTACTCGGTATATAAAAACTAACTCAAAACGGACCATAGATCCAAAGATACAATCTATTAAAAAAATAAGCAAAAAATTTGAGCAGACACCAAAGAAGGTAAACAAAACAAAACAAAGACGCTCAACGTCATTTGACATTAAGTAAATGCAAATTAAAACCACAATGAGATACCACATCATACAAACTAGAACAGCTAAAAGTATAAAGATTGGCCACACCAGGTGTTGGCGAGGATGTGGAGGAAATGAAGCAATTGTATATGCTGCTGCTGGGGTTGTAAAATGATAAAACCACTTTGAAAACAGTTCAGCAGTTTGTAAAAATGTGTGCAAATATTTGCCATATGACCTAGCCATTCCACCTCTGTGTATTTACCCAAGAGAAAAAAAAAAAAAAAGAAAAAGAAAAGCATAAAAATCATGTACCCCTATAAAGACTTGTACATGAATGCTTGTAGCAGCTCTCTTTTAAATAAAATTTTGAAACAACCTAAATGTCCACCAATAAGTGAATGGTTAATGTGGTGGATATGTTTGTTATCTTGGTGGTGGTGATGGTTTTACAGAAGTGTGCATATGCCACAACTTACCAAATTGTACATTTTAAATATATGCAGTTTCCTGCATATCAGTAAAGCTGTTACAAAATAATTCAACGTGAGGCAGTTTCTCTTTGTAGGCGCTGTGGAGGTTACAGGTGTATAAGAAGAGCGAGGTTGGTAAGGTAAGTCACTGTCCAGCAATATATGACCCAATATGGTTAAAGAAAGAAACTTGTGTAGAGAGACCAGAGAAGGCTCTTCGAAAGAGAGATTCTTGAGTTAGACCTTGAAGGATGAGCAAGGATGTCAGCAAGTGGCATGAGAAGACAAAGGACTTCAAAATCCTGCTACCCCAGGCAACTGGTTCAATCTCGCGCTGATATCATTATTTCCTTCTGCATGTAGAGCATATAGCAGTTAAAATGCCCTTATTTAACTTCTCTTATTTACTTACTTTTGTTCCTCCTTCTACTAAAGTGATTTAGAGCGGCTTATAAAGATACATGCCACCCAAGATTTAAGGAAAATGGATGAAACATGTGGAAGGCAGACAATGCAATGAAGGTGAGCTAAGATTTTTCCTAAGCTAAGGATGTATCATAAGAGTGTGAATCATAAATTGCTAGAAGGATTAAAAATTGGCTCTGCACTTTATGCAGGCTGGAACAAATTGGGAAACGATTATTACAAACTCACTGAGCACTTGGTCTACGTTATCTCATTGAACCCTCACAGACTCTGCACGGTGGGGGTGTCTCTCCTCCCAATGGCAGAGCCCAGAGACTTTCCCGAAGCTGTCAGGGGGTGGCGAATATGTGGAAGTATCTTGCTTTTCATCTGTTCTGCATGAAGGAGGAAATAGCTGTTGGCTTCTAGATGAAACTTCTCACTGAGAAGAATCCAAGAAAAAATTGGAAAAATCAGGAAATATGGGAACAAAAACTGAAGGTCTTGGAGAGATAACAAGGTAGACAGAATTAGAGCCAAGACGTGGGAGACGGAAATCCAGTCGGTGCTGGGCCCGCCACTGGGGATGGCTTTTCCCTCAGGGAATCATCTAAATTGAGAAAGGTTAAGGAAAGATTGGGAGGCTGAGAAGATGTGTAGAATTTAACAGAAATTTACAGGATCAAGACCACAACAGTAGGCACTCGGGGCCTGCTGAAGAGGAGCCCTACTAACTCCCTGGCAAGCTTGGGGTTGAGATCCCAAAGGGCTGCCCCTAGGAATCATGGTATTCCATAGACTGGCCCTAACAGAGACAGAAAAATCAGCTTTGAATCATCTCAGTCTATCAAAGTCATCTGAGCAATTAAAGTAATTAAAGTAATCTGAGATAACTAATCCCCTGCTCTCCTTTCAGAAGCAAATATAAATTCACCTCATAGGAAAATGATATTCTAGGCTTGAAATGATAATTTTTCAAATACAATGCCTGGAAATGTTGGGAATAGGCAAACTCACGGGGAAAGAAAATAAACCAGTGGTTTCCAGGGACTACTGGCCGGGGAATGGGGAGTGACTGAGAATGGGTAGGAGGTTTGCTTTTTAGGGTAATGAAAATGTTCTGGAATTAGATAACAGTGCTGGTTGCACAACTCTGGGAATATATCCAAGACCATTTTTATAGAATTTTTTTTCAGATTTTATTTATTTATTAGAGAGAAAGAGCGTGCATGAGCAGGGGGAGGGGCAGAGGGAGAGGGAGAAGCAGCCCCCCCACTGAGCAGGGAGCCCAATGCAGGCTCAATCCCAGGACCCCCGGGATCATGACCCGAGCAGAAAGCAGACACTTAACTGACTGAGCCACCCAGGCGCCCTACCCGAGACCACTTTTAAAGGGTGAATTTTATGGTATGTGAATTACATCTCAATAAAGCTCTTGTTTTAAAAATAAACATGAAATAAAAACATCTTCAGATCAACAAACTTTAGCAGAAAGTACGAATAGTTATTTAAGGCATCATGATTCTAGGACAAGATGATCTGGCTTATCAGGAAATGACTTAGTTCCCATTTGCTTTCATTATAAATGTTAATCAAAAAAAGAGCCCACTCCACAAGTTCTGGTCTTGAGGTTTTTATATAATATTCTCATATGACTTCTCTTGGGGCTGAACCATTATCATTTTCAAGTAACTCTGCAGACATCCTGAGCAGATGATAGACACTGGGATTAGCCACAGTCTATTCTCCCATTTCTATAGGAGGTACTATGATAAGCCCTATTTTTATTCTTCCTAAATGAAAGAGAATATAGATAAAGGGTGACAAGCTATTTGTAGCTGTCTCAAGCAACTTTTTATTAATAAAAGGCATTAAGTGTGTCATGGCAATATATAAAAATAATATTAGTAATAGTTTAACAGCAGCTAACTCTTTCCTGTGCTTACTAATGTGTCGGGCTCTCTCTTCTATGTGTTTTGCATGTACTTTCTCATTTAACCTTCACAAATACTTAGAGGTGCGTTGTTAGTCTCCCTTCGTAGAGGAGGAAACTGAAGAACAGAGGAACTAAGAACTTTTTTTAAAAGATTTTATTTATTTATTTATTTATTTATTTATTTATTTGACAGAGAGAAAGAGAGAGCGGGCGCACAAGCAGGGGAGTGGCAGAGGTAGGGGAGAAGCAAGCTCCCCACTGAGCAGGGAGCCTGACATGGGGCTCAATCCCAGCTCCCTGGGCCCATGACCTGAGCCAAAGGCAGAAGCTTAACTGATTGAGCCACCCAGGCACCCCAGAACTAAGAGATTTATTTATCCAAGGCCACACAGCTAGTGCTTGGAGTCAGAATCCTGGGGTCAAGTTTAGATAGCTCCATTTTCTAGCCCTATGAGCTTAGGCAGATCACTAAACTTCTCTTGGTCTTGGCTTTCTAATCCATAAAGTGGATAAATATTTGCTCTGTCCCACAGGGTTTTCGTAAATATCAAATTGTGGAAGTTCTTCATAAGGCACAACACAATAGGCTGGCTTATTGGACTAGAGCTGAGACCTACCCCCCAACCCCCAGCACAAAGAAGTGATGAATTCCAGTCCCATGCTACCAGAAGTTGTCCCCGAACCAATCATCCCGGCAGGTGTCCTGGTTAGGTGGCCAAGAAGGACTTGCAATATCAATTGGGAAAGTTGTCTTACTGAACTCTGTAACACTTTGGGCTCAACACCCTATGTGTGTGTGGAGGGGGGGGGGATGAGACCCTGTGACATTTTTTGGCTGGAACAAACTGGTGCTGAGAAGCTGGTGAGGAGAATCCCATTCTCACCATCACTGAGGCAGCAGCTGGAGCTTACAATAGCGGGCTCGGCCAGCCCTGCTGGTCCAGACTGGTGCATGGACGGGGCTCTGAGACACACTCCTTTGGGAATTCTCAAAACACTCTGCAGAGTAGAACTCTATAACAGCCTGCTATGTTTACATGAGTCCATGGGACCACAGAACTTTGAGATATTTAATTTCTGATTTTTAATCACAGGCTAATGAAACATGAGCATTTAGGTTATGCTATCCCAGGTTATTTTTACTGTTATTTTAGTGTGGGAGAAAAAGGAATTCGTTCAACCAGGATCAAGCAATTAGATCCATCACATCTCCTTTCTTCTAGGACTCTCTGGCTTGGGAAAAGTCATGATGACTTTTCCAGGCAGGAAATAGTCCACGGAGGGAAATACCCTCTCCTCATTTTCATGAGTAATACATTTTCTAAGAGGATATTTTTCGGAAGTTGAAGACAGAATGGACAATGAGCCCCACCCACTGTTGCTGGAAGCAGTAACCACTCTTCACCCGTCCTTTGACTCTGATGATTCCCTGGATTTGACCATTTATCTGTGGGGAAAGGCTGGAAATAAGGAACCACATGCAAAACATTTGGGATTTATGGGGCTCCTGAGTGGCTCAATGGGGGTCCTGGGATCGAGTCCCACATCGGGCTCCCACATCGGGCTCCTCGCAGCTTGCTTCTCCCTCTGCCTATGTTTCTGCCTCTCTCTCTATGTCTCTCATGAATGAATGAATAAAATCTTAGAAAAAAAATTTGGGTTTAAGAACCCAAGTCATTTTGCACTTCAAGCACCGTATGCAAGGCTTTTCAAGGCCACAATCTCTAATTTCTCATATTCTGGGGCAAGCTCAGACCTGCCTTTCTTTGCCAGTTTTAAAAACCAAGTAGTAAGTATGTGGGTAGAAGCATGTGTCTGTGTGTGTGTTGGCTTATCCAAAACTTTTTACTGGTGCTTCCCAGTAGAAGGGTCCTCTCCATCACTCCTGCCAGGAGCACGAGGCTCTCTCTTGCAGGGAGACTGTCAGGGTTCTTCCATCCATCTTGCATTCTGGAGCTGCTGTCCCATGGTGTGACTCCTAAATGAGCAGCCAGTTGCTGGATCCCAAAGTGGTGAGCATCATGCCAGAACCTGCTGAGTGCCTTGCTTGCATTGTGCTTCAGGAGAAAGCTGTGCTTTCCATCAAAGAATGGTTTTTGAGAATCTCTGACTTATAACGAGCTGTCTAAGTAGCATCTAAGACTAACGATTTTTCCCTAAATCAGGCTCTAAATTCATTTTCTGAGAGTTGAAAGGGTCTTTAAAAATATTTACATTCTTCTCCCCTCTAACATTAGCCAGGTTAGGCCACGTTGTGCTGCAAAAATAAGCAATATCTTCATCTCTCTCGGTGGCTTAATGCAACAAAAGTGATTTCTCATTTATTTCACACAAGACATGTCGGCAAGAGGCTCTGTCCTTCATGGATGCTCAGGGGCCCAGGCTGAAGGAGACACTTCTATCCTGTAACACTATCTTAACACAAGCAGGACGTGAGAGCATGGAGAAGTACGCACTGGCTTTTCATTCTTCCACCCGAAACGACATGTCTCTTCCACTTCAAAATAGTCACATGGCCCATCTAACTCCACTGGGGCGGGGAAGTGTGATTTTCCCACGGCGTGGGACGAGGGAAGCTGTAAATGTGAGGAGGAACTTCAGTGTCTGCCATACTTTAAAGTGGGTGTAGAGCACCTTCAGAGATTGAAAATCTTAATTCGTGTGCTGAGATTAACCCAGCAAAATGCAGCTTTCCAATCATTCTGAACACTTTCCTAGTGAGTATCTTACTACTTATTTAGTCAATAACCTATTTTTCTATGCTGAACAGCGTAAAGGAAAGATAAAGAGACAATATCTATCCCTTTGCCCTCCCGAGATCTTAATCCAGGAGGCGGGGGCGGGGGGGCGGGCAGGAGGGAAGGGGATTCCGTTCCACAAAAAAAAAGGTTCAAATTGCTGCAGTGCTCAGGGGAGATAGAAATTCTTTGCAGCTTTCAGAAATGGTTTGAAGGAAGAGAACTCGAAGAGCAGGTAAAATTTTAAATGCAAAAGTAATAGGGATTTATCAGTTATGCCAATTACACCAAATAGTTTAAAGATAAAAATAAAACTCCACTCAGCCTGTAATCTTACCCCTTCACAGTGTGTGTGTGTGTGCGTGTGTTGTGCACACCTATATGGATATATACATATATATGGCTATATACCTGCGCACATATGTGCAACCTTCTTTTGACAATCAAAAATATACCGTGACCATCCTTCTATGTCAAGGCGATAGGGGGTGGTTAGCGTTTGGCAGGTGGTAAGGACACCCCAGATTGTGAACAGATTGGTAGAGGCAGGAGGTGGAGAGGAGCGGCTCAGCTGGGCTGGGAGCACGTTGTGCGGAGGTGTGGGAAGAAAGAAAGCTGGGAAAATGAATGGACAAGGTCTGCACCTTTCCAGGTCAGGGAATCTCGGTCATCTTCAGTGAGCAGTGGTGAAACCAACGGTTTACTTAAATTAAAAATAACTTTTAAGAAAGATTTTATTTATGTATGTGTGAGAGAGATGGAGAGAGAGTGAGAGAGTGAGTGGGAGGGACAGGGAGAGAGAAGTCGAAGCAGACTCCATGTGAAGCACAGAGCCTGATGTGGGGCTTGATCCCATGGTGGCAAGATCACGACCTGAGCTGAAACCAAGAACCAGACACTTACCCAACTTAGCCACCCAGGTCCCCCAAATTAAAAATAACTTTTAAAGAAACTTGTGCTTATATTCAACATATAGAAGGTTGGAAAATGAAGAAAGGCTATAGAGGAGGGAAACACCCCTTCTCTTACCACGCAGAGATAATTTGGTTAACATCTTGGCATGTGTAGTTCTTCATCATTTTCAACATATACGCCCATTCTTTTTGGCATAAAAACGGGATCATACTGCATATATCATTCTGTAACCTGCTTTTTAATTCTAAAAGGCTATAATCTTTTTTAAGAATTCAAATAGAAATTATTAGTGGCCGAACAGCATGCCACTACATAGATTTTACCCATAAATAATCAATTAAGAATCACACAAAAGCAAAAATCAGTTTAATTCACTTTATCCCCCCCTCAGGTGTATTCCATTTACCCAATTTTGAAATCAACAATTGTTTAGAGAGCAAACACATTTACTGACCACCCGATAAGTAGAGGGCTCTGAGCTGGGCACTGCTGGGGTACAGAAACAGAAAAGTGATGAGTGGAAGTGAGGAAGGGAGAGTTTTCTCCCCAGAAACCAAAGATGATTTGATGGGTGAGGGGTAATACACTTGAGTTGTGCATTTAGAATTTTCTTCTAAAATTTAAATTTAAATTTAAAATGTAAAATTTAAATTTAAAATGTAAAATTTAGAATTTTACATGGTCTCGTTCATTTGGGGAATATAAAAAATGGTGAAAGGGAATAAAGGGGAAAGGAGAGAAAATGGGAAATATCAGTGAGGATGACAGAACATGAGAGACCCCTAACTCTGGGAAATGAAGAAGGCTGGTGGAATGGAAGGTGGGAGGGGAGTTGGGGTGACTGGGTGACGGGCACTGAGAGAGGCACTTGATGGAATGATCACTGGGTGATATGCTATATGTTGGCAAATTGAACCCCAATAAAAATGGGGTGATAGAAATGGATTTGGTGGGGGATTGGGGTGACTGCATGATGGGCACTAGGGGGGCACTAAGGGGGGCACTTGATGGGATGAGCACTGGGTGTTATGCTACATGTTGGCAAATCAAACTCCAATAAAAAAATATACAATGAAATAAACTTAAAAAAAAAGAATTTTCTTCTAGAGTAGCATGCATTCTGTTTCAAAGGATGAGACAAGAGTCTGTAAGACTCCTTCCACTTCCTCCCTTTCTTTTTCCCTTCCCTCCCTCCTTTCCTTCTTTCCATTAAAAAGGAAAAATCTAAAAAAATAAAAATAAAAATAAATAAAAGAAAAAGAAAAAAAATCTCCGTTAGGAAAAGCAATCTGGGATATGTGAGAGACAGAGTGACACAGGAAAACAGGCCACAATCCTGGATCCACACAGGAAACTATAACTATCATTTTTCCCAACCTGTATACTGTCCTGTACTTAAAATATTCATGTCTCTGGGACTCAAACCTAGTGCCTTGCGGGCTGTGGGAGGGTATAGGAGCCTGGCTTCTGCGGAGCAGGGGCACTTCTCGGAACTGGGTGTCTCCTGTGTTTCTGTTTCCTGTGATTGGCCAAAGGCTTTGCTTAGAAAATGAGGACCCTGGCTCTTCCCGTGCCTCCATTCCTGCCTGCAGCTCTGAGGGATCAGCAGCACCCTAGGTCTCTTTTTAGGCTCCTAACTTGTATTTAAATTGCTGTTCTCCACTGGTTTCCATGAATCATTAAGCAAAAGAGCAATCAGTGATGGTCCCTCTTCTAGCAGCTTCCAGATCCTTCTTTTTCTTGGTCCCCTTCAGTAGTTGGATGGCCATGGAATTTGTGAGGGTCACAGTGGTCTCGGGCAGGTGCCCTCCTTTCGTTTTTGCTGATAAACTCCAGCTCAGGCTTCAAGCCTCAGATCAAACATCACCTCAACCGCAAAGCCTCTTTACCCCTTCCAGCCCTGTCCCAAGACCAGGGGCGCTTCTGTCCAACTTCCATGTCCCCATGAGCCACCTAACCTTCTGTTAAGGGCACCTTGCAAGACATAGTGTGACAATTTATCTGTTTGCAAGTGTATCTCCACTTTACCGATGCACTGGAACCCAGAGGACTGCATCTCAGTTGGTTTCTTCACAGCTTTATTGAGACATAGTTTACACACCATAGAGTTCTCCGGCTTAAAGCGTCCAATTTAATAGCTTTTAGTATGTTCAAAGAGTGCATCACCATAATCTAATTTTAGAATATTTTCTTAAGCCTCCAAAAGAAACCTTAAACTCATTAGCAGTCACACCCAAACCTCCTTACCCACCCAGATCCTGACTCCAAGCCCTAGGCAACCACAACTCTATCTTCTGTCTGTATAGGTTTGTCTTTTCTGGACATTTTTACAGAAATGTAAAATACAGTAACTCTTTTTTTTTTTTTTTTTTTGGATAGGCTCTTCTGGCACTCAGTAGTGCTTAGGAAATATTTGTTCAGTAAATGAATGCTCATTTGCATGATCGAGAAGTGGCACAGAAAGGGCAACGAGTACTCGACTCAAAGCCAGAGGACCTGCCCTCCAGTTCTGGTTCTATTATCGATTTATGTACCCGAGAGAAAAATCACTGGACTCTTCTGACTCTCAGCTTTCTAATCTGCAAAGAAATAATATCTGTCCTCCTTATCCCAAAAGGTCATGGTGCCTATCAAAGGGGAACGTTTCCTTGGAAGTGTTTTGTATTATCTAAGCATGCCGTACGGATGTAAAAAGAATTTGTTTGTTTTTACTTTCATCTTTTGAAACGGCTGGAACAAGAAACCATTTACTACACCAAGGTAGAATGGCCGAGGGCCAGCCCCAGGGGCCAACCAGTAGATACAAGCACGTGTCATCTCTGCTCCTGGGAATGGTGTGCAGGGAAGACAGGGAAAAGGCTGACAAAAGGCCCCGGTAACCCACATCTATTACCGCATAAGTTTCCTAGCCAAATAGGGAGATAAAATCATTTTTAGAGAGAAGATTAAATTTGCTGGAAGAAAAATGATGATGTAACTTTCTTTTATCTCTTGGCTATCAGGAAATCCTAGTTAATGGGCTTATTGCTTCTCTCCTGCAGGGCATTTCCATCCATCAGAAAGAGGAGGTATTCAGTTCTAAGAGTGAGCCCTTTACTGCTTCACCTGAGAGTGGAGATGGGACCCTTCTCCATCCTGATTCAGGCCCCTTCTCTCCCTGTAGGTTTAGGGGAATTTATAGGAGATATGGGAGTAGGAGTAGATTTATTTCTCAAACGTAAAACTGAAATTCTGTAGAGAGTTATACATGACAGGTGGTATGGGATGGAAAGCATAAACCCCCTAAATCTAATAAAGAATATTTTTTGGGGGGGGGGGAGTGGCCTTGTAAATCAAAGTTTATTCTCAGGGGAGCTTTTGTCCCGCCCCATATTTTTGTAAAGGAAATCCCCCAAGTTCCAGAGAGCATGGAGTTTAGAGATATTAGAAGAACCTCTGGTCTTAGTCTGGTCTAGGATGGAGTTTGGGTAGAAATATGTGCATACAGACCGAAGGACCAGCCCCGTTTTCTCTGCCCTTGAAGTCAGAGACTTGGAGCTTCCCCATGGGTGAGCCAGTGGGGTGGGCCAGCCCTTGCCCATCTCCTCGCTGCCAGGAGCATTTGGGCTCTGCCTTCCAAGTTGCCATGTTGCTTTTCCCACTCCTGCCCATGTTATCTGTCCACTGCCCCTGCCCCAGTAAGGGCTCCCTTCTTGTCCTACTTTGGTGCTATTCTAGCTCTTTCCCCCACAGCCACTACTTGCCTCTAGCTCAGGGCTTCTTAGCCTCAGCACTGTTGGAATTTAGGGGTCACCTCCTTTTTTGGTGATGAGGGGCTGTCCTGCGTGCTGTAGGATGTTCAGCAACAGCCCTGACCCATTCTATGCCACATCTATAGCACCTCCACCTCCCACACCGCCCAGTGAGGACGACCCAAAGTGTCTCCAGACATTGTCGCATGTCCCCTAGGGATAGAACTGCCCCATGGAGAATCACTGTTCCGGTCCTTCCGCTTACCCTTGAAGCCCTAATTTGTTATGCATTTACCACGTCAAAGACCCTGGGTTGTGTCCCGTGTGTTTTCTCAAACTTTACTATACTTCAGAATCCCCTTGGAGTTTCTTAAAATGCACGTGCTGGCTCAGCAGTTTTGGGGGAAGGGTTTGAGAGTCTGCATTTCCAATGAGCTCCCAGATATTGCTGTTGCCCTGGTCCACGGACCACACTTGGAGTAACAGGCCCTACATCATTGCGTCTCGTGACCCTATGAGACTTGACTCTATAGATAAGGAGGCTAAGATGCAGACAGCTCAAGGCAGCTCAGTCACGTCTTGAACCTGAGTCTGCCTGGGGGCCAGCCTGGTGCTTATATCCCGCAATCTCAGTTGTTGCTGGGCCGAGTCCTTGAGTTCTCCCTCGCCCTCTCTTCCAGGGAATTGTGCTATGTTGAGCTCAGGCGCATGTTTGCCTGGAATATCTGACTTGTATTATCTTTCCCTTAGACAGAAGGAGCTACAGGTGACCCCGGGGGGATGTCCTGGAACCTCTTGAGCTCTAGCATGACCTCATGCCTCTGTTCTAGCCTGCCCTGCTAACAGCTCATTCCTCTGCCCTCCTGCCTATCAGTAGGCAGCTGTCTAGCACCGCAGCTGCCCTGGGGCTCACTTTCCCTCTCAGCTTCCTGCCTCAGCTGTCTCTCCAGTCGTCTCCGTCCCTCCTCCCCATCCCCCCCTTGCTGCCACATTCTTAGCCCATGTTCTTTTTGTCTCATGAATGCCCTCTGGGCATCTTCTTCCCGTAGTACTTGGGGATTTTTAGTAATGCCCTGGATCCCCAAGGGGGAGGAAAGGGTGTGGTGTGGGCCCCTGCCATGGACTGGAGGGCAACACGTAGGTTCTGCAGGAGCGAAGGACTCCAGCTGGGCCCTCACGCAGGCCGAGGCAGCAGGGCCAGGTGCTGGCCAGGGGACTGCGGCGAGCAGTTTGTCTGCCTAAGGGAACGAATGCCAGTGAATGAATGAGTGATGAAGGGCAGTGGTGCTGGTGCCCCAGAGGATGAGAAGGGCCTGCCAGCCGGAGAGATGGGGAAGGGCCGAGTCCTTCCAGGGTCCCCTGGTCTTCCTTCTCCCACCCCTCACATCACAGTCTACCTGAACCCAGATGTTTGTGCAGGAGGGTAATTCGGAGCGGGGCTCAGCAGCCCCTCTCTGTAAAGGGCAGAGGGTAAATATTTTGGGCTTTGTGGGCCAGAGGGTCTCTGCCATGAGTACTGGTCTCTGTCATCATAGCACAAGAGCGCCCATACACAATATTAAACAGGCTGGGTGTGGCTGTGCCCCGGAGAAACTGTATTCATGGACACTGACATTTAAATTTCATGTACTTTTCGGTTTCTGATTTTTTTTTTTTTGTCATTAGCAAATATAAAAACCATCCTCAGGTCACAGGGTAAGCCATCCTTAGCCTTTTCTTGGCCCACAGCTTGTCAATCTCTGATTCAGGGTCCAGCGTTTCCCACAATGTGTCCCAGGGACATGGTCATACTCATGGGAAATGCTGCATTAACAAAGTCACATAAAGCCATGTCCCCACCCCCCTGGCCCTCGGGGGACTTCTCAGTCTTCATCATTCCTGGGAGCATTACGTGTTTCCAAGTGGGGTGCTGGCACATGCCAGCCTTCTGGAATCTCCTACCTACGAAATCGCTCGTCCCTCAGCCCACGTGCTGTGCGACCTGCTTTGGGAGCACTGCTTGGGCCTACCCTCCATGCTGTAGGCGGCCCGAAGCCCGAGCGCCTGGCCGGCTGCACACATGCTGGGGTTTGTCCGCTGCACTGGCTCCTGACAGGCCGCATCCCTCGGGGATCCCCCGCCAAGCAGCAAGGCCGAGGCTAGGCCTCCAGGCCCCGGGGTCCTTCTGCCTTCCCGGCCTGGCCATGCACACACTGCCTCATTCTCCCTGCACTGGAGACACGGCCATTGGTGGCTGTGTGCGAGGGGACACGCCACCATTCCTGGCCCCGAACCATCACAGAAGTGTGTGTGGGCAGCCTCGGTGTCCAGGTCACTGTCCCAGCACCAGTAGGGCATAATCATTGAGTGATTTTGCAATAAGGAGACCGGGGTATGGGGCAGCCCCGGTGGCCCAGTGGTTTGGCATCACCTTCAGTCCGGGGTGTGATCCTGGAGACCTGGGATCGAGTCCCACGTCTGGCTCCCTGCGCCTGCTTCTCCCTCTCCCTCTGCCTGTGTCTCTGCCTCTCTCTCTCTGTCTCTCTCTCTGTCATGAATAAATAAATAAAATTTAAAAAATATATATTATGAAAATAAAAAAAGGAGGCCAGGATACTCCACACAGCAGTGATGCGCTTGCACGTGTGTAGAGTTCCCAAAGCACTCCGACGATGCGCTTTCCCATCTGCTCCTCGCACCTGCCCTGGGGCGGGGGGGGCGGGGGGGCAGGTCGTCTGTTGGTCTGTTTGAGTTTCATAGGTGCAAAGCCCGAGGCTCAGGGCAGCCGGGGCACTTGCTCCCGGTCACAGCCAGCGCTCAGCCCAAGGCCTCAGCTCACCTCAGTGAACGGTGAGTAGGCAGTGAAGTAATGCTGTGGGAAAGCATGACCAATTTCCCTTTCTCCACCTCCCCCTCCCTCTGCCCCTCCCCCAGCCCCCATATATATGATCCCCACAAAGCCTGGCCCGCCTGCACACCTTGAACTTTTGCAACAGTGCCGGGAGAACCTTCCGCCCACGGGGACTCCCCTGGGCAGCAAACCTTGGGGGGCGCCTGTCCAACTTGGCCCCCCCCCCGCCCCTGTACCAGGAACCAGGCACCCCTGAACAGAGCGCCCTCAAGCATCACTGCTGGGGCCTGAGGTGAGTGACGGGCGATTCAGGGGTGCTTCGCTCTGGAGCACTGGGCCACCGCGTCCTCAGGCCCGGGAGCCTGGGGAATGGATGAGGAGCTGGGCTCTCCGCTTGGACACCAAGAAGGATCTGGGCTGCACGGCAGGAAGGCCGATAGAGGACCTCGGGCGCTCGCCCTGGGCCCCTCTGGGCCACGGGGTGGCGGTCACTCTAGAGACAGTCTCCTTCCCAGCCTAAGGCTGCAACGGGTGGCTACAGGTGTGAGACCCGTGCCCAGAGAGACAGAGGTTCTTAAGTGTCTGCAGAAGGAAGTAAGGAAGAAGGGGAGGGAGAGAGACAACGGAGAGGAAAGAAGGGAGGAAGAAAAGCAAAGGACAAAGAAAGAAGGGAGAAGAAACTGTCTGCCCGCGGGTATGACAAATAGATGATGGGTTCCCGTCCCCCGGCTTGGGGCTCCTCAGTCATCCCACTGGTGCTTTAGTGGGAGGTTTTGAAGCTGATTCACCTGGAAACCTGATCCCTCCCTCTTGTACGCTTACCTGGAAAGGGGTGAGTCGGTCAGCTGTGGAGGCACAGTGAGCCTGCGACCCTAACCTACTGTCTGGGCCCCTCCCTGGGGGCCAGGATTAATCCCTGGGCTCCCCGGAGATGAGGAGTCAGGAGGGTCCTCTCCCCGGGCAGGAGCAAAGACCTGCCCGAGTGAGCAAGTGAGCGTGCCTGGGGACCTCAGGGTAGGGCTCAGACTAGCAAACGCCTAGTGAGGGTCCCTAACCTCCGGAGTGTAGAGGCTGTTCTACACATGCTCTTTTACACTTCAGCCTCCGCCCCATGTCTTCACTCTTCTTGCTTACACTCCAGTTGGTGGCCGGAGAGAGCTGTCATGGAGCAAGCAAGGGGGTGTTGGGCAGGCCTGGTGGGGAAGGGCAGAGAGAGAGCGAGAGCCGCGGGTGTGGGATGGAGGGGCAGACAGCCATGGGCCCCCCAGCCCCCCCTCCCCAGCAAGGCCACCCGTCAGCAATATTCCACCACTGGGAACCTACTCCGGTCTCAGCCTTTGCACCTGTGTCCCCGAAGGTGGCCGAGGAGAGTGGAGGAGCGTGATCCTGGACATGCCCCTGCAGGAGCAGAGGACCTACCTCAGTGGGATGCCTCCCTTTCTTGCAGCAGGGTCGTCCCGGGCGTTCCTTGGCGGCAGATGGGCTCTCCGGGGCGGACAACTGCCCTCCTCGGCCTGAGTCTGATCCTGCTTCTCCGGAGCCAGGGGCCGGGGGTCCAGGGCCAGGAGTTCAGGTTCGGACCCTGCCGAGTGCAGGGAGTAGCTCTCCGGGAACTGCGGGAGGCCTTCTGGACCGTGAAGGACACTGTGGTGAGTGACGTTCTGCCCAGAGTGTCGTTCTGGGCCCGGCTGTGGGGGTTCCCGTGGGTGCGGGATAGTATTGTATGATGATAGAGCCCTTCGCCCCTTGCTCATTATGTTCCTATATGATAACTTTATAAAGTCCGAGGCATCACAAGGACCCATTCCCTCTTGCACATGAGGCTCAGCAGGATGTGGTCAATCTCTAGGGAAATAAATTAGCCCGAGGGGAATACAGAGGGGGCCTGATTCCCCAGGGCTTCATCTACATCCCAGAGGGGACATGGGGCTCCACCAACTGCAAGTCGTGGGAACTGCTTTAAGACCCGCTGGGGTTTTCAGCACCGGCTTGGCCAGGCTCCTGCTCAGCTGCTCTCACCTGCCAAGGCGTCGGCTAATGGTAAAAAGAATGGCTGAGGCTCAGGTGGCGGAATGTGACTGTGAATCTCTCCGGGTCCTGAAAGTGGTGACCCAGTACTCCCACTGGCAAGCGCACTCCTTCAACAAGGACTCAGATTTGGGGCAGAAAGAGGGAGTGCGGTGAGGTAGCCTGGAGGAGGGGAGAGCGCTGGACTGGGGACAGGACAGCCGGTGCGACCTTGACCTTGAAACCAGGCACAGTACCTGCCCCCCATCACCTTCCTTGGTGACACGTTGTGGGGAGGGAGGACGAGCTCGAAAGCTCCCTTCTCATGAGGATGCTTTGATTATAATCTGAGAATTGGAGGATGTGGCTGGTTGCAGAGGAAGCTCCAAGGGCAAGAGGCAGCTGAGAGGTGCAGCCCCCACCCCAAGCCAACCCCCACGGAATATGAAGGCAGAACATTGCCCCCGTTCGTTCTTAAACCCAAGAGGCTTGCCCCCTCCTGACCAGGGGAACCAAACAGGTCCCCGACCAAGGCTCTGAGAGCTCCTGGGATTCCATCTGCCCCCGAGGGTTAAGGGGAGTGATTTCTGGCTGGAAAGCGGTGCCCTCACCCCACAGGCTATCTCCGCTCAGCCTTTCCTGGGTCCTCCCTTGGTTCCTCTGGCCTCTGAGATCTCAGACTGCATGGATCTGGGGGTCAGCGTGTGTTTGCAAGGTGGGTCTCTGTGCTGCCCCTCAAGCTGGACACATCTTTGCTCTCTGTCCCCAAAGCAAGCTAAGGATAACATCACCAGTGTCCGGCTGCTACGGAAGGAGGTTCTGCAGGATGTCTCGGTAATCAGACGTCGGGGAAGGACGATGCCTCTCTCTGGTGGCCTGTCTTCTACGGGTGGTCTAGGGGAGGTTGACAGAGACCACTTCTGCCCAGGCCGAGGTCTGGGTCGTCACCCCAGTGCCTGGGCTACGTGGCATGGAAGGTGGTGGGGATTAGGGCTCATAAGCATCTTTTTCTCCATTTATCCAGACTTGCCAGGATTCCACATCTGCTTAGGTCTCTTTGGTTGGTTCCCATCCTTCTTCCTCACCCGTTGTGCCTTCCCCTCACCCAGCTAGGCAGTCAGCGAGCATATGCACCGAGCCTTGATCCCTGCAAGGCACTGAGGTTCACCGGTGCTCACGGGGGCTCGAGTACAATCACTGTGTTCCAGGGTGTTAGTTTGCATTTCTCATTTCTATTTCCAGTTCTTTCCCTAGACTCTCAGCTCTGAGCCACCAAGTGTCGGGTACTTTTCAGGCTCCATCACCACCACCCGCCAACCCCAATAGCTATCAGAGAGGCCATGTGGTGTAGGGAAAGAAGACTAAGCAGATGGGGAGTCAGGACTCCTGGGGCCTAGGTCTGCATCTGCCACTGGCTGGCTGTGCGTCCCTCCTCCCTGGGTCAGTGGTTCCTCTCATAAACCACAGGTGCCCCTCTGCTTGCCCCCCCCACCCCCCACCACGATCAAATGCTCCCTTCGGATCAAATGCTGCTCAACATCTCCTGGGAGATCTCTTTCTCTATGTGCTTATCTCGCCTCGTGGGGCATGTGGGCTGTCCATCTGGGGCCAGGGTGGGCACAGGGCTTGACTCCGCAGTAACCCAGACCCTCCCCAGGATGCCGAGAGCTGTTACCTCATCCGTGCCCTGCTGAAGTTCTACTTGAACACCGTTTTCAAAAACTACCTGGATGAGGCAGCTGACGTCAGGATCCGGAGGTCATTCTCTACTCTGGCCAACAACTTTTTTGTCATCGCATCAAAACTACAACCCAGCGTGAGTAGAACAATGCTGCTACCGGGGAGCCCACGGGAAGCGGTGTGTTTTGGGGAGACGCCCTCTCCCTCCCCTTATCCAGTCCTGGTTTTTATTCCATGAAGGGGATTCAGTGCTGTCATGGGAAAGAGCACAGGCTCTGGACGCTAGCAGCTCTGGATTCAAGGTCAGGCCTGCATCTAACCAGCTGGATAATGCCTCGCAAGACAGTCAACCTCTCTGAACTTCAGTTTTTTTACCTATAAAATGTAGATAATCACCCATACGTGGCAAGATTACTGTGAAAATTAAAGAAGTCAGCCCCCACCACCGGTGGGGGTTCAGCAGCGGTTCCCTTGAGAATGTGGGATTCAGAGCTGGCCCTGGGAAGCCCTCTGGCATCACTGGGGGCGGGGGGGCGGGGGGTGCTTGCCTCTGCTGCTACCCAACCTTTGGCACAATTTTTTTCTATTATCCAGCAGGAAAATGAGATGTTTTCTATCAGCGAGAGTGCACGCAGGCGATTTCTGCTGTTTCAGAGGGCATTTAAACAGGTAATCAAGGCCAGGATTGGAGAGCTTGCCTCTCCACCAGTAGATTAGCCTGAACCACCACATGAGGGTGCCATCACACGAGGGTGCCTGCAGAATTCACGGCAGGTCACTCCAGCAGGCATGCCCAAGAGCCACCTAATTTTGCACAAGCACAGGTATATTTGCATTAATTATCATACACTTTGCACAAGCTCCACAAACAACTTGGTCCATTTTTGTGCCAGTTTTCACATTAAAATGCTTCTATATTTCCCTGCAAGATGATTTCATTATTAAGGACTTTCCCTGTGAAAGTTTTACAAATACTTGAGCTGGGCAGCTGGAGTCTGAAGTAGGCCCCCGGCCCCAAACACGTACTACATAACTGCAGAATTTTCCATTATGCTCATATGGTCCAGTTTGTGAGGAAAAAAAAAAAAAAAAGGCATGGGAAAATACATTACTGTTTCCCCAAAGAAAGCCAACAAAGAAAACCCAAACTTCATCCCCAGACTCCCCCCACAAAAATATATACGATTTTGATCAGATATATCAGTCTAAAAATAAATGGTAAAGGGTAATCATATATAGAGGAAGGGGGCCAACTGGACCTCAGTTTCATCATCTGCATAGTAGACTCAGGAGTTGGCCAAATCCAACCTGCACTGGGATTTTATAGTTCTTGTTATCGGGAACTCCAGATGCTTTTCCCTTGCTCCTTACCCACTGCTACTCACTGGTCCATTGGTCCTCAGTGCTTCCCCCCACCTCTGTGAAGGAACCAGGGTAGGTGGGTGAGCTCCTCAGAGGCCATCCCAGAGGTGAGCCAGCTCCAGGAGTGGTGGGTGGGAAGGAAACCTATTCTTGTGGCTAATATGGTAGATCGTCAGCTCTCCTTTCTCTTTAGTTGGACATACAAGCAGCCCAGACCAAAGCCTTTGGAGAAGTCGACATTCTCTTGACCTGGATGGAGAAATTCTACGAGTTCTGAATGCCAGGACCAGGATACCCTCCTTGATCTCCACGTCATTTCCAACGTGCCGTATCCCTTCTTGTGATGTTCTATGGGCACTGCACACCCTTGATGATGGATTTCATTCTTGGCTAGGCTTGTCCTCAAAGACTTCATTCTTTAAATGGCCCCAAAGACAATCACGGAAGGTTCTCTTAGATGCTGTGAATGATCTACAAGGTAGATTTCTGTATTTATTACCACTCTATTTAATTCCTGTCAGTGTTTTAACTGATGTCATATTTATTTGTCACATCGTAAATTCTGTGTAGGCAGCAGGGACAGTGCCCCATGCTTCTTTTTTATTCTCCACAATGCTTGACACCGTGTGGGACAGTGGATGAGTGCTCAGTAAATGCTTAATAAACTGGGTTTTTTGTCTGTATTTGAATTATTGAGGATCAATGAGGGGGTGCTGGGATACGAGGTTGAACTTCATGGGCTAGAAACCATACTGCCACGAGATCTGTAGGAACAGAGCATTGGGGTGGAGGTGAGGGGCATCAGTTTGAAAGGTAAATGATAGAAGATACAACGCAGGCTAAGTGCCCAGCACAATGCAGCCTCACTAAACATTTCATTTCTCCCCACCCCATTTCCATCATCCCTTCTCATTGGGGCCCCTCCTCTCTTACACTATACATTCTTATCAGCCACTTGAGAGGGTGCCATTGTCAAGTTGACACTGCTGGTGGTGTCATCATACCTGGATGGACTGTCCAATCTCTCTGCTAATAAAAGGCAGGAGACTCATTTCTGGCAGCCTCTTCTTTCTAAGTGTGGACAAGTGCCCAGTAAGGCTGAGTTATGCATCCAGGAAAGGTCTTCTTCTCAACAGCAAGACTGGGTGTTCTCTAGTCTCAAGCTCTGAATGGACTTTGTAGTTGACTTTAGTCCAGAGATGCAATGTCTGCCTCTGCCCTGGCCCAGAAAACTGATGAGAAAGTATATGGTGGAGGGCCAATCTCTCTCCTTTCATGACATAAGTGCTATTACAGAGCACCTGGCCCTCCAAGAAGCCACTTTCCTCCCCTACCTTGGCACAGGTTACATGGCAAAGAAATGAGGGGGCATTTCTGAAGCAGAGATGTAATAGTTTGGGGTGACCAAAACAGACCAACATTCAGATAGGTACACAAAGTTAGTGCTAAGCCATGGAAGAAAAATAAAGAGATGACACAAACTATGCTATTTTTAAAACAGGGGAGACACACGGGTCAGGGTACTTATGTGCATCAAGGGAGGGAGACAGTAAAGAGAATTTAGGGACATGTATACATATGATCACTAACACTAACAAGCGTGGTTCTGAAAATTTACATTTCATCACATCAGGAGAAAACGTCCTCACCATCGGACTCAAGATGTACAGAAGCTCACTAGTAAGAGGCTGCCTCAAGATCAGGGCAAAGGAGCAGGGGCATTTCATACCTGACCCTTTCGTAACTCACAGGACTGAGGCATCCCTCACTACGAGGTCCAAGAGCCTTCCACTGGTGTGACGCCCAAGCCTGAGAAAGTCTCCCAAAGCCACAGCCATGCCTATGCTCCAGCCTGATGCCATGAGTCCGGAGCCATGGCAGTAAAGATCCTGTGATCAAAGACGCTCTGCAGATTCCACGGCTTGGAGAGGAAGCTGGTGCAACCAAGACAAATGCTCTGCATGCCCAGAGCCCACCTGAAAACCACAGGGTGGCTGCAGAGGTGCGCAAGAAGAGCTGGGAGGGGGCTACTGAGCTATTCTCTGAAGAGACAGGAACAAGACTTGAGGCTGGTGCAGGAGGTAATGAGGGCTCTGAAAACAGAGCAAGTATTGGAAACAAGCAGCTAGATAGGGCTCATTGGCACCAAGGTCTGGGCCCAGGGGGACAGCTGGATAGGTGAGTCAGGTAAGGAATATTGACATAGTCATCCGAATCTGTGTCCTCCGCGTTGGCAGCAGGCTCACGGTAGCAGCTCACATAGTCACAGCTGGTCTTCAGAGACGGGGCGTGGAGCCAGAGAACTTCAGATGCCTGGGAACAACCAAAGAAGTGTCACTGGATCTGGGGAGGGTGATTTTCGTATCTCTCCAGATAGATTTCCACAGTGGGCAATGGTGGGGGGGCGCGGGGTAAGTGCGGGCTTGCTGATTTCTAGAAGGCAGAGATGCAGAAGTGTCTCTCACTTGGGCAGTTTCAGGGTGGGGTCTCACTCCAGATAACTGGAAAACGCTTAGATCTAGTGTGGGCAGGAAATGCCTTAAATGGGGCTCCAGCTAAAGTCACGTGGCTGAGCATGGGGCTGAAGGAGACTCAGCTGCCAGAGGAGTTTCCCCTCTGGGATTAGATGGTTGGTGTGACTTGTGGAATAAATATGCATCTTCTTAGGGAGTTATTCAGAAGCAGGGTGAGTCATCCCCTGCACCTCTGTGAGGACTCAGAGAAGTTGTGATGTGGCATAACCGTACATTCCAGGAAGGGGCTGGGTAGTGAAGGGGAGGGAGGCGGTAGGCCACTTGAGCACAGTGGTGCTCCTCCTCCCCGGAAGGAAACCGCAGGATCATCTGGCTCGGGAAGGGTCAGTTCTTGGGAGGATGGGGCTGTGCCCTGACTCCAACACTGCACAGTTATTATGGCATCCACCCAAGAAAGGCTTCAGTGGGGAGAGTCGCCCTATTGAAACACAAGAGCTGAGGACAGAAGTCCAGCCCCATGAGCACAGTGAGCACTCGGGAAGTGCTCAGCCATGGAAAGCAGCTATTACTTTGTGAACTTTGCCAGAGAGGGAATGAGCTGCAATTTGCTTCAAAAACACATCTCTGGGTGCCTGGGTGGCTCAGTCCATTAAGTGCCTGCCCTCAGCTCAGGTCATGATCCCAGGGTCCTGGGATTGAGTCCTGCATCAGGCTCCCTGCTCCATGGGGAGTCTGCTTCTCCCTCCTCCCCTCTTCCCCTCACCCAGCTCGTGCTTCTCTCTCTCTGTCTCAAATAAATAAATAAAATCTTAAAACTATATACATATATATGTATATATATGTATATATCTTCTACTGCTTGTTACACTTCATCATTTAAGATTAATTTATCCTGCTTGAAAAATCAAGATGCTCCCTGTGAAGGCTAAAATATCGAGGCATTAACCATCCACACCTTGTGGTGGACTGGTTCCATCAAGACTTTTGCCGCTAATAGTGGGAATGAGAGTTTCAAGCAGGGAGGAAGAGTAAGATTTGAGCGAGGTACAGGCTCAGGCGAGGGTGTGTGCGGCTGCAGGGAGGTTCAAGGGGAAAGGGCTGGTGTAGAGGTAGAGGGTGCTGTGGGCCACGCCTACGCTGCCATGAACCTCCTCTGGCAGGGGCGCGGGAGGACACGGTCAAGAAGCTGGCGGTGACTGTGGCAGAGCTGTTACTTGTTACTGGGGATCACAGTCTCTTTTTAATAAGGCACACCATGGCCGGGTTAGGGACTCCATTTCTCAGCCTCCCTTGAAGATAGGTGTGGTTGCATGACTAAGTCATGGCCAGTAGGACGTGACTGGAAGTGATGTGTGAAACCTCGGGGTTATGGTCTACGGTCCCTCTCTCTTTCTCTTATGGGCTGGAATGTAGACATGGATGTTGGTGATTGAGTATGGACGGTGGACCAGGCAAGACTCCAGGGGACAGTAGAGCAACCAGACAAGGTGTTTGAGTCCCTGGGTGACCTGGTGGCTTCCTCCATCTCTTCCTGGCCCCCTGCTTTACCTTGGGAGGGAAACAGGCTTCCGTGTTGTGAGCTCTGTGGCTTAGGGTCTGGTGCATTAGCTTAGTCTACGCCCTAAATGAAACCGGAACATTTGCCACACTTAGTTTTTTCCCAGTTCCTGAGGCAAGAGTAGTAGTAGTGTTTATCTACTGTGGGCTACTTTAGAGAATAAAATACATTCTCTTCATAATTTGGATCAACAGAGATGAATGAACAGTTTGAGTACTTTTTACCCATGTGCCAACGGCCATTGATAGGAACAGGAGCTCCCTATGTCCATTCCTACATTTCCAGGGACTCCTCCTCACCCAAGCCTTGAATCCTATCTACATCTTGACATCTATCTGCCAAGTCATCCTCTAGGCCAGGCTTCCTGCAAACTCCAGTGATGGGCAAACTACCTCCTCTCGTCCTGCAGGGCTTACTAGAAAGTTCTCCCTCCTATTAAGATGAAACTGGGTAGATTCCAATCCCTCAAGGCCCTGGCGATCGCAGCTCTCTCGTGCGCCAGTGCTTGTCTGTAGAGTTGCCATCCATCGCCCCGCTGAGCGCGCGCTCACCCCACCTGCCCCCGGAAGCCGGTAGCGAAGCCCTATTACAATCGCGGGGCAGCCCGGGGAAACTGACGCCACCTCTTCCCAGACTGGAGCTGCTGGGACAGCCCCGCCCTCCGGCTAACAGGCCGCCCCCGCCCCCCCACCCTCCCCGTCCTCCCCACCCTCCCCACCCAGGTCTGGCGCCGCGGCTGCCAATCAGGGGCGGGGCGGAGCTTACCTGCGGAGCGACAGGTGGCGCCGAGGGTCGGGAGCCTGGGAGAGGAGGGACGCCTAAGGGGACGCGGAGACGGAGGTGAGGGCGTGGCCTCGGGTACGCCCCGCCCCCGCCCGGCCCTGGCCCCGCCCCCGCCCGGCCCTGGCCCCGCCCCCTCCCCGGCACGGCCCCGGCCCCCCGGAAGCCCAGGGAAGGTCGAGCTGGCGCCCAGGCGCGGGGCGATCCTGGAGGCGCGGGTTTCTGCGGCTGCAGCGCGCCCGCGGGTCCTGCCCGCCCCGGCCCCGCCCCGGCCCCGCCCCCAGCCGAGCCCCGCCAGGCCCCGGCCCCGCCCCCGCCCCCGCCCCGCCGTCCCCGGGGGCGCGCCCAGCGCGCAGCTCACCCTCCGCGTCCGCCGCTCGAGCGCGCCGCGGGCAGGCGGTGTAGATGTTGTTCTGCGAGCGCGGCGGCTGCGACCCGCGGGGCCGATGCGGCGGAGGCCGCTGGGACGCCTCGAGGGCGCGCATCCTCACGGCCGCGCGGCGGGCCCGCCTGGAGAGGGCTGCCCCGGGAAGCCGGGGCGAGAGGAGAACGGCGTCAGGGGCCCGCGGCCACCGCGCCCGCCCTCGGGGCTCCCTCCCCGGCCCGGCCGGGTCTGCAGAGGAGGTGCTCGGAGGGTGTAAGGCCAGCCCTGCCGCCCTCTGCAGGCCGGCGGAGCCAGGCGCCCTCCTGGCCCCCATCTCCAGATCACGCACCCCCTCCCACGTTCCTCCTGCCCCAGGCTGCTCAGCTGAAGCTCCCGAGTGTCCCCTGCAAGGGGGAGGGGGGGTCCAGCGGAGTCCGAATGTTCTGGGCCCTCCCCGAGCCCGGAGCCGCTCACCTTTCCTCCTCTGAATGACCCTTTTCATCAGCAGCCCCAGCAGTGCCAGCAGGATGAGGGCCAGGGTGGTGGGGACCAGGATGTGAAATCCTTGGTCTTCCAACCCAGGCACGGGGTCCTGGTGGAAGGCCCTGAGGATGGAAGCAGAGCGAGAGGGAAGATGAGGTCTGGGAGGAGGGAGGTTTAAGGCAGCACTCCTGGGTAGCCAGCTGTTTTGGAGATGGCTCACAGGTCTGTCCCTTGGCTAACAAAACCTCCCCCTCTCCCCCAAAGAGCCTTGTCTACGGAGTCACGAAACCTGGATTCAGATTCAGGTTCAGCTGTCTACTGGCTGTGTGACCTTGAATCAGTCCCCGGACGTCTCCGAACCTCATCTCCAGGGATGGGTGTAGTAAAACCTATTTCACAGAACTGTTAAAGGGCAAAACAAAATTGTAGATATAAAGAAGTGAAAGCACCTGGTCCAGGCGGCAATCGGATGTCAGTTCCCCTTCTGATTGTTTGCATCTCACTTTTCTTACAAGATTAGTGCAAAGACTAAACAAATTAAGTTTCTTATAACCGTGGAAAAAGATGTTTCTCTCATGGGGTGCCCTCATCTTAGAAGGTCTTCCGTCTATTTGCTCTACAGGTTGAAACCTCAGTACATCAGTTCTCTTTTCTTTGCAATCATGACAAACTAGAATCCATTTTTTTTTCTCTCACTGTCCTCAGTTCTTGTGTTTATACCAGCTACCACCCTCATCACAGTCAGACTGGCCTTAGTAAGATCAGACCTGGTTATGGCATGTTTTCATCTTTCTTACACTTTCAGGATGGAACACGATGCCTGGCAGGTAGTAGAAACTAAGCAAACATTGGTTGAGGGGCACCCAAGGGTCCCACGGTTGGTTTCAACTCAGGTCATGATCTCAGGGTCGTGAACTTGATCGAGCCCCATGTCAGGCTCCACGCTCAGCAGGGAGTCTGCCTGAGAGTCTGTCTCCCTATCTTTCTGCTCCTCCGTTTGTGCTCTCTCTCTCTCAAATAAATAAATTAATTAATTAAAAAAATGTTGGTTGAATTGACTTGGATTCTGGTGCAGTCTACTGAACTAGGAGTCAGGAGTCCTGGTTCTATATAGGCCACGTAGTTCTCATGACCTCAGTTCCTCACCTCTAAAACCCAAATGACGTTGGAGGTCTCTTTTCTTGCTAACATGCTTGTCTTTGCTTAGGCAAAAATAATTCCAATTATTATAGGTTTTCTTTGGAGACTGGGCCAATGCTGCCCCCTGGGGGTCCATTGCAGCACTTTCCTGGGTGTGCCCCAGCCTTGAGGCCAGTGCTGCTGTTCAGTAGAAACACTAGGTCACAGATGCAATTTAAATTTCCTAATAGCCACACTGAAAAAGTGAAAGAAAACAGGTGAAGTGGATTTTAATGGTTAATAGTTTCGTCGTTGGTTTTTATTTTTATTTAGATTCTCCCTCAAGGCAGATCTGAATGAATGCTGAGGGACTTAAAGATTCGGGTCTCATTTCTACAGGATCTCCTGCTGGGCATGGACAAGTGTATTCTTGTCATTGGACGACCGAGGTAACGTGCTACACTCATGGGTAGTAGAGTCCACAGTGGCCTGGAGCCAAGAAGGGTCTGGGATGGCGGGCGTTGCAGGAAGACTTCAGGGGATCTTCTAACTCTAGACTCCTTTGCCTGACCTCTGGCCCTTCCTGGATGGGTGGAGACCTCTTACCTCTGCCTGTGAAGCCTGGTGTGGTAGTTGTAGCTGGCCGTCTGGGGCCTCGGCAGTGCCTCCGGAGCTGAGGTCTTTGAGGCTATGGTGGAGGGCAGGAGGGTTGGGGGCTTGGAAGCTGCTACTGAAGATGCTCTGGAAACTCGAAGGTGGTGAGAGATTGGGATCGGGGGGGAGGAGTGAACTGCTGGAGGGGCCTCAGTCCTTGGAGCTGGTGTTACCACTGCAGGAGATAACAGGGAAAAAGTGACCTTCCCTCCACACACTCTGTAGTCTCCAGCAGGATTGGGTCACCCTCCCTTTCTGGAACACACTCTTTCCCTTCACCTAGACTGTCCTCACGGCCTGAAATGCCTTCTCAATACGTTCTCTACACCAAGTAAATTCTATGTATATTTGCTTCAAATGCCATTGCCTCCAAGAGGCCTTCTCTGACCTCCCAGGCAGAGGAGCTTGTCCTCCTCTGAGCATGGAGAAAACCCTATTTGTAGTTCCATCCCTCCTCTGCTTTATGCTGTATGTGTGTGCTTGGCTATTCTCCTTCATCCCACGCCTGACAGTCATAACCGTGGGTATATGGGATGCTCGGTTACACTATCCCTCTTGGCACTCAGCAGAGTCCTCTAGTGTGACAATTGTTCAATTAATGTATCTACCCTCACAAGATAGACGGGAGGATATGATGGAGATAGTTGCCTGTCAAAATGCGTTTAAGACAGAAAAAGAATGTAGGATGTAAAAGTACCCTTGGTAAGGTCATCGGTCTTTTTATTGCAAAACAGAATTGTTAAAATCACCGTATTCCAGCAAACGTAGACAACCCTATGGGCAGGAGGCATGAGGGACTCTGGCTGGAAGAGGTCGGCCCAGTCTGGGTTTCCACAGGTCATTCATAGAGACCTAAGATTTTGTGAATGAAGCATGAACTTCATTCCTTGTGGTGCCACCTGGTGGTGATGTGTTCAGTCCTGCAACTAGTCCTGACCAGGCTTTAAAGGTGGGCGGGAAGCACATAGGACACTAATCTCAGAGAGGTACCCTCTCCCAGGACAGGGAAATACCCATCTGAGACTCACCTGTGCTCTGCAACCACTCCGCGAACTGAACACATCCCCCCTCCTCCACTGCCACAATGCCACGTCATCTCTCCCTCCCCCTCTCCTACCCTGGCTTCGGTTGAACTGACCTTTAGGGATGAATTCGAAAGAACTGGGAGGTGGGGGCATCTTGAACCAAGGGGGCATCGGCATGTGTAGGAATTTATGAAACCAACTTGGAGGCTCAGGCATCGGCTCCTCTTCCCAGAATAGGTCATACTCTGTGGAGGCAAGGGGAGGGGGAAACACTGGTGGGTTCCGAGAACAGGCCTGGGAAAGGGACGTTGGTAGGAGTGGAAGCGGGCTCAGCCAGGGTGGATGGCGGTGAGGCGGACGAGGGGCTGGGGGCAGAGTCCAGCAGGAAGAGCCGAATAAGCCATGGGCTGGAGACTTCCCTGAATGATAGGCTCTTTCATGATACCTTCCACCCCCTCGGTCAACCTTGGCACCAGAGGCCACTGGGATTCTAGGTTGTTGACTTGGTGCTGCCTAGGAGTTGGAAAGTCAGTGGAGGCAGGGAGAAAGATGGGATTTGGAAGAAGATATATGGAAAGGATCAGATTATCAAGTGCCAAGTCTGGTCTACAAATGTGACTTGAAATCCCTGATATTTCTCACGGGACAACTATGTAGGACAATTATGCCCTTTTGCTTCCGATTTCCTCCTGTCTCGGAGCCTCTCCTCGATCTAAAGCCCCCAGTGCCCTCAGACCTTGGGTAGGGTGGATCCGGAACAACACTAGGAGAGCGCTTGTCTTGTTCCTTTCCTATGGTTTGGATAGGAAATTTTGGGGACTGTGAGGTTTCAACTCTATAAATCCCGATCATCTTTGGACTGGCTGACATGGCGGTAGCAGGACAGTCTGGGGACTGCTCTACTTTGAGGGCTGTGCCAGCCTTCCCAGGTGGGGACATTTGCTGGGAGCACTGAGCCGGGGGTACCTACCACTGTGGACACTCAGGGTGACTTGTTGGGTCTTGCCCCGGTCTGTGTTCATGCCGGTTCCACAGGCATAGATGCCACTGTCACTCTTGGTCAGCTCGGTGACCTCTACTAGGAACAGCTTCCTATCTGGACAAGGCTTCAGGGTGACTCGGTGCTTGTACTCTTCCTTGACGAAGTTCTTGTTGGATACCACGGTGGCACATACTCCGGATTCGGCTATTTCCCGGCACAGATAGAGCCTCACGTGCATTTGGGGAAGTGGGCACTCAATGGTAATGGATCCACCAAGCATTCCCTCCATCTTTACTTCTGGGAGGATCCTCAGAGCCCCAGCCACTGCAGGGAGAGGGAGTTCGTGTAGAGGAAGCCGCAGGCCCAACCACATCCCCAACTCCAGGCCCCAGCCCAGCCCCACACTCCTCCCCAGCTCCAGCCCCAGCTCCATCATCACCCCAAGCCTCAATGAGCCCTCAGCCTCGGCCCCCTCCTGCTCTCTTGCCCTTGCCTCATCCTCTGCCCCCCTCTCATCCCTAACCCTACATGTACCCTCAGCCCGGCTCTATGCCCTGGTCCCTTTTGCCCAAGCCTGACCCAGCCAGACCTCTCCCAGCCCAAGCCTTAACCTAACCCTCAACTTCATTCAGACCCAAACCCATAAGATCCCAGACACCAACCCCCTAAGAATATAGTCAAACCTCCTGGCCCACCCCAGGATGAGATGCTGTGCCATGGTGGCCCCAAACAGCACATAGCACCCAAGTGACTTCAGTGTGGTGTTGGGAGGCACAGTGCTGTTTTGCTGCAAGAGGTTTTCTATCTAGCTTTATTTTGCTCAGATCCACTCAGCCAAAATGACTGTTCAGCCTCGGATTTTATTTTTTTAAGTCATTAAAAAAAAAAAAAGCATTTATTGAGTGCCTTTCATGTGGCAGGAAGGTAGCTGGCATCCCTGCCTTGCACATAATAAATCATTTAGCAGGTGACAGAAGTGAACAGTCACACAGCACAGGGTAATAAATTCCACGACAGAGATACACAGTGTTCCTTGGAAACAGCAGAGACCCCAGGACCAGGTTGTTGCAGAGGAATAGTGCAGTCTGAGGAAGGGTTTCTGGAAGAAGTGATGTCTCAGTTGTGCCCTGAGTGTGGAGGGCAGTGGAGAGAACTATGGTCATCCTCACTGAAGTAGGGAACACAAGGGTGTGTGTGAGTGCGTGCATGTGTGCATGGGTGTACGCATACTGCATGTGTGCTAGGGAGGGTGTGAAGCAGGGAGGAATAAATGCATGGTTCATGAGCCCCTGAAATCAAAAAGCTCACGCTTTGGCTGAGAAAAGGCAGGTCTAATGCGGTTGAGTCAGCTGGAGAAGAAGGTAAGTCCAAGTATGATTAACTATCACCTAAGTGGGTCCCAATCAGTGTCCACATATTTCTGGGAAGAGGAGCATGGGGTGACATGTGTGTGTTGGAGTGAGGCCCGGGGACTTGAGTGGAGGAGGAAAGACTCTTCTGGGCAGTGAGTACGGCCCCCAAAGAGGCTGGGATATGAGAAAGAACATGGCATGGGGGGGGTGGTGGCAAAGAGGAGCCAACAAATGTCTTGAAATTCATTCACTGACCACACATTGAGCATAGCTCCAACGAGTTTAGAGAGATGAGGACAGTCAAGGAGAGAAGCAGAGCCTGAGGCTCCCGGGTGAGCAGAGAGAGCTGAGGAGGACGTCTGGGGAGAGGAGGACGTGTGGGCAGCAGTGAAGAGGTAGGAACGGCCGTGGGCGGGCCAGGGCAGAGGGGCCGTGAAGGGAGCATTTGCTGGGGCACGTTCAAATCTCAGAGTGTAGCTGGTGTTAACGTGGTAGGGAGGAGCAGAGGGGCCACCGGACACGAAATAGCTGACACGGGAGCCTTCACATGCATAATCCAACGCTGCTTCTAATCTGTTAGAAACTGAGGTGTGTGAGGCAGCCTCATGGGTAGAGCGTGACCCATTCAAAAGACAAAGACGCAATCCAGGGGGTGGGGGAATTACCCTGTGCGTCCAGACAGCCCACACCTGGGTGCAAGGCCGTGCACCTGCCAGTGAACATGTATTTTTAGACCAACTCCGCCAGCAAGGGGAGTAAATACCACTTTCCCAAGTGCAAGATGCTACTGTGTGGGCAGGGGTGAGATGGAGCAGGGGAGCGAGGGGTGTCCACCTATACAGACACCTCAGTGACCTCACTCTGCTCAGGGATGATCTGGTAAAGCCCTGGCTGACCCAGACCCTCCGTCAAAGGTGTTGAAGCCCTACCCCTCAATGTGGTGGTGGTAGGAGGTGGAGCCTTTGGGAAATAATCAGGGTTAGATGAGGTTCGTGGAGCCCTCATAATGGGATTCATGTCCTCATTCCCTCCTTGTACACAAGAAGAGGCCACGCGAGCACCCAGGGAGACAGTGGCTGTCTATAAGCCAGGAAGAGGACCCTCACCAAGTGCAATATTTGCTGGCATCTTGATCTTGGGCTTCTAGTTTCCAGGACTGGAAGAAAGAAATACCTACTGTTGAAGTCACGCTGTCTATGGTAGTTCACTGAAGCAGCCAGACTGTGCAAACTCTGAATGGATGAAACACAAGAAAAGCTGCTGGGTACACTGAGCTCTGGCCCCAAGGAAGCACGAGTTGGCGGGATACGAAATGATCAGACCCCAGCTCTCCTTGGAGTTCGTGGCACCTTCTAACCCATACCCAACGCTCAGAAAAGCAGATTTCCCAAAGAGAGAAAAGTGAGAATATCTCCTGGTTTGGAACTTAATGCACAGTGTGCTCAAGATTCATGTGGGAGGAACTCACTAGGCTACAGATGGCTTGATCTTCCCTTTTGGCAAGGTGGTTACATCCAAGTAGGGTGGGGCCTGTGGACCTGCATTTCATGTATTTTATTTTATTTTATTTGAATTCAATTAATTGACATAAAATGTATCATTGGTTTCAGAGCTAGAGGTCAGTGAAAACAGTCTTACGTAACACCCAGTGCTCAGGACATCACGTGCCTTCCTTAAAATAAGCATCCCAGGTACCCTTGAATTTTTGCAATTCTGAACTATGTGGTTATTAGCTCCAAATGATTCTGGGGACTAAAGGGCGGGGTGGGAGAGATACCCAAAGGACCCACCCTGCTTACTATTGGTATTTTAGAGAGGCTATTGTAATGTAAGTGACATTAATCTCTAAATTGGTGACTTGGTTTTCCATGATGATGGTAGGGGACAGGGATACATGCCGTTTAAAAAGTCACTCTCAGTACGTAATTGGATATAAAGATATATATTTGGAACATAGGGAAAACCACAAAATTTCCATATTTCCATAATGAGAATCATGGCAAATGCCCACAGGCCTTGGCTGGGGTGGTGCTCTGGAGACTGGGCTTTGGATTCTATGTAGCGATGGTTTTTCCAGGAGATGAGAACCCTGTCAACTTAGAGCAGAATTATTTCTGGAAGAAGGAAGTTAGCTTGAGGTTTTTAAGTTTATCACATGGAGTGTGAATTTCTAAAAAAGAATGAGAAACGTCCTCCCCAACTTCCCACCCCCACATATGCCAACACGTGTGTCTAGGCCGGCTGTCTGCTCTTTGTCCTGTCACAAGAAACGGAGTGTCCCCTCTCCCCCCAAAGGCAGTCCTTCCTTCTGCGACCCGAGTCTGTCCTGAGTCACATTCTTTAGACCTTCTCCTGCGCCGCCGTCCCTTTCTCCTCCGTGTACCAGTGGTCTCCTCTCTGCCTGCACGGCTGTGGCCTACGCGCTTGCTCTGATGTTGCGCATATTGAAAAAGCCCTCCTCTTACTTTTTGCCTTCCCTTCAGCTGCTGTTCTCCCCTCCTCTGTTCGCTCTCCCAAACGCGTCATTGTGATCATGGAATCCACCTGCACACCTCCCACTTCCTCTTCACCCTACACCTGTCAGAGTTTTGTCTCCAACATTCCACTAGGATGGCTGGTCAAGGTCAGCAGAAATTTCCTTGTGGCCACATTTGGTGGCAAGTCATTGACGTGCCCTCTTGGCAACATCTGAGGGAACTGCTTGAAATGCTTGCTTCTTGTGGCTTCCCTGATGCCACAGTCTTTTCTTCTCCTTCTCTATCCGCCTCTCAATGTTGGGCTGCCCCAGGGCCTGGAACTTGGGCCTGTTCTCACCTGCATCTTCCCTTCCTCCTCCTGCACTAGCTCGTTTACTCCCATGGCTTTAATGCCAACTCTACATAGATTTCACCAGAATATTTTTCTCCAGTCTTGTCTGTACCTCTGAGCTCTGGAATCACCTTTCTGATAGCTCCACTTAGACTCGACTTGAACATGTAAGATATATTTCAAACTCACGAAGGCAAAACAAATAGACAAACAAAAAAGAAGAATTCTTGGTTTCTCTTCCAAAACCTGTTCCTTCTAAGCTCTTCCTATTTCAGGGGATAACACCAGCATCCATCCAACTGCTAAAGTCCAAAACTCATTCCCATATCGTATTAAAGAATCAAGAATAAATTTTAGGATTGTGTGTGTGTGTGGATGCGCGTGCACACGCATGCACACATGCACAGACCGGGTCACAACATCAAGTGTATGTATTATCATTTTTTGAGTCAAGGTAAAAAAAAGATTTGAAAGTCCACACCACGTAACACTGCCTTGCTTTATTATGGAGCTTCATCTAGGGCTGCAGCCAATGTGGTCTACGGCTTGGGCCCCATGCACTGGGCCCTGGGAACCAGGACCACCCCCCAAATTGGTACAAGCTGGGGCAGAAATACAGGTAAAGGCCCAAACATCAGACATGTAAGTATTTTAAAGTTATAAACCAAGTTAATGAACTGTTGAATAAAATGTGTTCTATGCCCTGTCTTGGCAAATTCACACACTTTTTAGATGTCCACTCCAAATCATTTCTAGGTGGGAAGAATATTTCCTGTTCCTAGCCTCTGTCCCCTCTGCCTTCTTTTCTCAGCACCACCTCCTGCCCACACCACAAGGATCCTGGTACGCACACAGCAGATAACCCAGCTAACATGTATTAGCTCCACCCATCTTATTCCAAATGATCACCTGTGGCCACCCTTTTATAGAATTAGAATTCTAGGATAGAAGACCTGGGATAGAGGTCGCACAGTCATTAAAAGTGGGCCCATAGTCATTTGGACAAGAAACTTGAGGTCTAGAAGAGGGGACATGGGTGCAGGCTCAAAGTGGACAATCTCCTTGGGCCTGTGAACTCCTCACCCTGTGGGAAAGGCTACAAATGGAGACGGACCAGACCTAGACCAAGGATCCCTCTGGCCCAGCTAGAATGGAGGTATTGCTCAGGACAGACTGCGGTGGTACAATTTAAGTACTCTTCATTCCTAGAGTCTTTGACCCCCACCAACCCCTCTCTCCTCTCAGGCCTATGTTTAGTTAACCATCCACTGGGTTCACATGAGCCCTACTACCACCTCTCAGTCTGACATTTCGTTAAAGCTGCATTTCCTTGGTCTTTTAGGGATTTTTAATCTTCCACTCAACAAATATTTGACTTTATTCCATATTCAAGACATCAGGAAGAAAGCAAATAGAATTAAAAAATAATTTTGACCCTCAAGGAGCTTATCGTTTAATCAACAAGATGAACAGATGCCAAATCACAACATAAGGCAGAATGAGGCCCACTACGGGGATTCAGAAGATAGGGCTCTGGAAAGTGTATGAGAAGGAGGTGGAGGCTGAGGTGGACTTTCAAGGATAAAAGGTGGCGATGAGAGGAAGGATGTTCCTAGCAGAAGGAATGGCATGAGTAAAAACACGGTGGCAAGAATGTCCTAGCACATGTTCAAGGAGAAGTCCTCTTTGGCTGGAGGTTAAGAAAGTGCAGGGGAGGGTGGTAAGGTCGGAGGGTAAATGAGGAGCACAAAGGAGGAGTTTGTAGGCAGTGGGAGCCACTGAAGGTTGCTGGGAAGGGCAGTCCTGCGATCAGAGTCAAGCATTAGAAAGCGTAAGCTGGAGCCACAGGTGGGTCAGGTTGGAGGAAGTGGGGATGACTGTTCTTTTCCTTTCCATTCCCTTGAGGGGAGACTGCCACTGCTGCTCATTCTGGTAATGCTAACCCAGAAACTACATGAATTGGCCATTGATTGGGTCACAGTCTGGGTGGGGATAAATGGGGAGACATGGTGAATGGAATACTACTCAGCCATCAAAAAAATGAAAACTTGCCATTTGCAATGACATGGATGGAACTAGAGGGTACTATGCTAAGGGAAATAAGTCAGTCAGAGAAAGACAATTATCATATGATTTTACTTGTATGTGGAAATTTTTTTAAACATTTTATTTATTTGACAGAGAAAGAGAGAGCACAGGTAGGGGGAGTGGCAAGCAGACGGAGAGGGAGAAGCAGGCTTCCACTGAGCAGGGAGCCTGATGTGGGGCTTGATCCCAGGACTTCGGGATCATGACCTGAGCTGGAGGCAGCCACTTAACTGACTGAGGCACCCAGGTGCCCCTCATATGTGGAATTTGAGAAATAAAACAGAAGAGCATAAGGAAAAGGAGGGAAAAATAAAACAAGACGAAATCAGAGAAGGAGACAAACTATAAGAGACTCTTAGCTATAGGAAATAAACTGAGGGTCGCTGGAGAGAAGGGGCGTGAGGGGATGGGGTAAGTGGGTGATGGGCATTAAGGAGACCCTGTGATGTCATGAGCACTGGGTGTTATGTAAGACTGGTGAGTCACTGACCTCTACCTCTGAAACCAATAATACATTATATGTTAATTAATGGAATTTAAAATTTAAAAAAAACATTAAAAAAATATTCTGGCATTTTTCAGCTGATATTAGAGATAGTTAAGATGGATAGGAATTTGAAGTGAGATTTTAGGCATGTTGCATTTCCTATCTTGGTGGAACATAGAAATGGAAGTTCCCAGAAGACAGCTGTAAAGTGGTATGGAACTTGGGGAACGGATGAGGGTTACTGAATGGGAGAGGGAGTCTTCATTTAAAGGTGAAGCTGTGGGACGCCCGGGTGTCTCAGTGGTGGAGCCTCTGCCTCCTTGGGTCCCGGGATCAAGTCCCACACTGGGTTCCTTGCAGGGAGCCTGCATCTCCCTCTGCCCATGTCTCTGTCTCTCTCTGTATCTCTCAGGAATAAATAAATAAAATCTTTAAAAAAAAAAAAAAAGCTGAAGTTGAAAACCAGCAGCAAAAGAGATTCAAAGAAAGAGAAGGTAGAGGTAGGAAGAAAGGAATTTGGAGGCACTTGCCTTAAGATCCCCTATTATCAGGCTAAGATGTCTAGAAGAGGTGACACCTTCAGCCCTCATGAGTCAACATCGCCCCGCAGGAGATGTGTCTGGAGTGGAGAGAGGGGCTCTAGCAGAGAACGGGGGAGGCTCCCCAAACTTCACGTGGTCTCTATCCAGATCCCATCCTAGTCTGGTCTGCCACTGGTCTGCCACTAAATCTGTCCAGGGACGTCAGAGCCAGAGATGGCCCGCAACTCCCCTACCTGTGGCCAAATTCGAGCCTCATAAACCGTGCACAGTGCTTTCCCGTGGCACTTACCTGGCAAGAAGCAAAGTGACCAAAGCCAGAGGTCCATGGCTCCTTCCAGAGCAAGGTCCCATCCAAGAGCCCCTGGAGATGGGAACAGAGACCCCCTGCTCACCCAGGAAACCTTTACAATCTGGAGCTTGAAAGAGATCTCTGGCCTCACGAGGAGCAAGGCTTGAAAATGAGGAAATGACAACTTGTCTTGTTTGCT
This sequence comes from Canis aureus, assembly GCF_053574225.1. Lineage (NCBI taxonomy): Eukaryota > Metazoa > Chordata > Mammalia > Carnivora > Canidae > Canis > Canis aureus. Next base: position 75,083,405 of record NC_135616.1, on the reverse strand, counting down.
CTCTTGTCTTAGACTAAAAAAGAAAATCGCAGCAAACCACAGCGGAAGTTAGGAATTAAGAAAACATGTTATGTTGAGTGCAAACGGGTCACCAGGGTTCAAAGGGCTTCTAGGCAGCTCCTAAAAACCATTAGAAACTCTCAGGTATGATATTTCTTTGCCTTGGGCACTTTTTCTTTATGTAGATTCGCTAACTTGTGAGCTCGCGTCACTTGCTCTATCCCTGTCTTCAGGACGAAAGAGACCTGTCACCAATTTTCTCCATCTGAGGAAGACCGGGTGGATAGAGGCTCAGGCCTGAAGCCACAAGATGCTGGGGGTAGCCCTTGAATTTCTTTGATGGATTATTTTGAGAACCTGCTACGTGGGACTACTAACCACAGGTTTTGAGGAATTCCCTCCCTTTCTCTAAGCCTAGGTCCCTTTATCTAAAAAATGAACGTGGGACTAGATGGGAATAACATCCCCACCCATTGGTCCTGGAGTCTTAATTAACCCCAGTTTCCCCAGCACCTCATATCAACCACCTCCCATCTCCCCCAGCTGTGCCCTAAAGGTGTTGCCCTCTGGCAGGCGCCCAGGCCACCGCCCAGTGCCCACAGGTCCGTGCAGGAGATGATGCGACAGTGCTTAGGGTCACAGGCAGCCTGGCAGAGACGGCCTTCAAGCCCCTGACGGTCCACGGGGCAGGCCCAGTGACTGACGGAGAAGAAACAAATGCTGAGGCGGTCGGTCGTGAGGTATCACAGGAAGAGCTTTGGGTTCCAGTCAGATTGTGTGGGTTCTGGTCCTGACTCGGTGCTTGCTAGCTTCGGGCCTTAGTTTCCCGGACGTCCCAGGGCTCCCGGGAGGCCCAGCGGAGGCCATGGTCATGGAAGTGCTTGAAGGGCCCTTTCACGTGGAGCCGCACGGGGCTATTCCTTATCAGGAGATCCCCCGGGCTCCATTCCTGACGGTTACATATCAGGTGGCTTCCCAGCGTCCACGCCTCCAGGCACGGCAGCCTCTGAGCCCGTGGAGGCCGGAGGCCCTTTCCACCCCCTTCCTGGGAAAGCTCTCGGTGGTCCTGCGCCCACTGCTGCCCGCCGGCCCCCCCACGCCGGATTTGTCACATGCTCTCCAAAACATAAAACGACAACATCCGCAGTACAAGTAGCGTGTGAGGCCCAGAGCAGGTGCAGAGGAAACGTGTGTGGGGGCGGGCAGCCTGCCCTGCCCTGCCCTGCCCTGCCCTGCCCACCCCCACCTGGGTTTCCAGCAGCCCAGAGCTGAGGTCGTCCTGATTTCCTCCAACCACCAAGTGGCCCAAGGTGGAGGGGGCAGGCCTGAGGCCTGGTCAGGGTGAGTGACCACCAGAGGTCTCGGTTCTGGTCAGCCTCCACCTTTCCCTACTTGCAGGGCTCTTCCAAATCCCCGACAGCTGTCCCACAGTGGACATCTGCCACCTGCTGGGCTCCAGGCCTGCGACCGCCTCTGGAGGGAGAGAGAATCCATGAGTGAATGTGCCATAGGTGTGCCAGTGGGCGTAAGAATGTGTGCGGCGTGTGTGTGTGTTGTGTGGTTGTGAGTGTCTAAGAGTGTGCGGGTGTGGCGTGTGAGTGACGAGGGACATATGACTGTGCGCGTGTGACTGAGCGTGAAGGACACGCCATGTGGGACGCAGCGAGGGTCGGCCCGGGAACGCGTCATGTGTGATATGTTAGTGTGCGGGTGTGTGGTGTGTGGCGCAGGGATAGGTGTGTGGCGCGTGAGGTGCGACTGTGAATGTTTGGAGTCTGAGGAATCAGAATTCGGGCCCCGGGCGGCCCTGTCCCTAGCATCCCCAGGCATGACCCCAGGGTCACCGGGCCTGGGCCCCAGGGGGAGGCGGGCCCCTGGCTAACCTCAGAGCCCGAGACCTTTGCTGTCTTCATCCTCTCCCCCCTCTCCTGGCTTCCTCCACCGAAATTTCATGTCTCCCTTCTGACCCCAGTGCCCTGAGTTCCACTCCCCGGAGAGGGTGAGAGGCCGGAGCACGCCGGGAACTCGTTGGCCTAATGTCTTCTGGGGCCGGTGCTGCACCAGAGGGGATGAACCCCAGGGGGAAAATCCCGAGTGTAATGACAGGCAGGTGGATAGCACAAATGACACCAGGTACCCCGGGAGCTGTTCTAAGTCCTCCAGGTAAATGCACTTAGTCCCCATAATAACTTGGGTTTTATCATCCTCCCTATATCACAGGTGGGAGAAGAAAACTACTGTTTTTTTTATAAGATTATTTATTTATTTATTCATGAGAGACACAGAGAGAGAGAGAGAGAGAGAGAGAGGCAGAGACACAGGCAGAGGGAGAAGCAGGCTCCATGCAGGGAGCCCGATGGGGGACTCGATCCCGGGTCTCCAGGATCACTCCCTGGGCCGAAGGCGGCACTAAACCACTGAGCCACCCGGGCTGCCCGAGAAAACTACTTCTCACGAGGTTGCTGTGAGATTGCCCGAGGGAAGCACCACAGAGGGTCTCGCACGATGCCCGGAAGGTAGGGTGAGTGCCGTGGAGAGCAGCCCTGTCGTGACGGTGGACGTTGTCCTTATGGGTTGTGCTTGGTTGTAGCATCACCTGACTTTGACCTCCTACGTCACCAGACTTCGAACAGCCGCCTCCTGGGCCTTTCCAGACTGAGCGCTGAGATCCTAGGTGGCCCTCCCCATGACCCAACACTGCTCTCCCCAAAGACAGACTGTGAGAACCTCCACCCCCACCCCCACCCCCGCCTGCTGGACTCACCAGAGAGCCCACTCGGGTAGAGGTACCTGGCTCAGGCATCCTGTCGTTCCCGCTTTCCGAGAACTTGGACCACAGGCTTGCCTGTGAGCCACTCTGCAGGAACGGGGCTTCGGGAAGGTTCACTTTACTGCTAGCCTACTCCTGGCTTTGTGGTACAACAAGTGGTAAGACTTCTGCCCTGAATATGGCTCTACTTCTGTTGGTACTCTAAGGTTAGAACCCTGATCCGTAGGATTTGGCATGAATTTTAATGTGACTTATAAGAAAAATCTGGAATTTAGAGTATTCCCCTCCACACATCTAATCAAAGACTTTTGACTCTAGTGAGGGTGGATTGGCTGCCCATTTTTTAAAAATCAGCCTTATGAGGGACATTTCCACTCGTGGAATCTTACAGTGCCATCTTCCTTCTCCTACCGTTTCAGCTCCCCCGGCCAGCTGGGCGCCAGAGGTCTCAGTTTTACGTCACTTCTCTTGGTGTGCCCCCTGTCTCCTCAGATATGTGGTCTTTCTGAGGTGATCCCTTATGTAATTTTTATTGTGTAAGACTCCCCTGTAGAGTTCATCATTTCAGAGAAGTTGATGGGGTGGGGTGGGAGGACTGTCCTTATTTCTCTGCCTTGGGGACCAGCTTCAAGACCTTCCCACAGTCAGCTCCTCTCTGCTGTCTCCTCTCCTGAAGAGAAATGTTCGGTCCTGACTCTTGGGAAAGTCTTGGACAAACGACGTATACATCTTTACACACCCAAACCAACGACTATCAGCAGATATTTCAGCCACTATTGGGTCTTAGTATTATGGAATCATTATATTACATAAAAGATTTTTGAAAAGAAAAAAAAATCAAGATAATTCAAGGACTTGAGGTTTTTTTTTTTATCATCAGAAATATTTCAGTGGTTTTCTGAGTGTTTGCTGGATACCGATCGCTGCTATTTGGTTTATCATTAATCCCGCAGTTGATTGTTATTCCCCAGCACTGGGCTGAATAGTGTCCCTCAAAATGTACACCCACTGGAATCTCTGAATATGACCTTATTTAGAAATGGGCACTTTGCAGAGGGAATTCATTAAGATGAGGCCAAACTGGATTTGGGTGGGTCCCAAATCCAATGACAAGGGTCCTTGCAGGACACTACACCACGTGAAGACACAGAGAAACACAGTGGGAGAAGGCCAAGGGGGGATGGGGCAGAGGTTGGAGCAGTGCAACTGTGAGCCAAGGATCTCTGAGGATTGCTGGCGGCCCCTGGAAGCCAGGAGAGAGGCCGAGCCTCCTCAGATTCCCCCTCACATCTCCCAAAGGGCTCAACCCTGCAGACATCTTGATTTCAGGCTTCAAACCTCCAGGATGGTCAGACACTAAATTACGGTTATATTAAGCCACCCAGTTCATGGTACTCGGTTACAGCCACCCTCGGAAATCAATACATTCCCCCAAACTAGTGACTTTTTAACCTATGAGATATCCCATTTCAACTACAGACCAGCTCCCTTCTTCATGAAAAGATTTAAGGTGGACTTGGGGTAGTATGTGATTATACTGCTATCACCTATTTATAATATCAATTCAGAATCATGTAAGATTGTCTATGGCTTTAGTGGCATTTCTTGGCCTTTGATTCTAGGGACTGGGATAGGCTATGTGAGCTCAGGATTGGCTTGTGGGTTATTGGCATTAATACGGGCGCTGCATCTTAATACTTCTGCCCCAGGCATGACGCTTTGCAGGTCGGGGAGCAGCTTCCAGGGGAGAAAGGAGTGATAGGTTCTGATGGACCTTGTAGTTTTGTTCTTCTGGAATGATGGTCCATTATTATATGGAATGATGGTCTATCGCCATTACAGAGAACAGAGAAATAAACATTTCTGACGACCACCTCTCTGGGTCGGGGTGGAGCCGAAGGCTCTGAATGAGGTCATGGTCCGGGAATCAAGCCCAGGAACTGCAGTTGGTAGAGCAGGAGGGGGGACCAAGGAGGAATCTGAAATCTGAGTCTTGTCAGGGGCAGGCTTAGAAGCACAGCGTGTCTGAGGCAGTATGTTCGAGATCAATGTGGAAGTAAAGTTTCTGCCCCACATCAGGCAGGATAGAAGCCTGAAAAGAACTTTCTCCCAGAGGGAATTCTCATGTACAGAGGCCCTGAGGATGAGTCTGGCACGGGGTTGGGGCTTACAGGACATGACAAGGTGCAGTGCCAGAACCTAGGAATGGCCTTGCGGACATGGGGGTCCTTTATGTAATTGCTGTTCCCCAAGACACTTTGGGTTGACTGTTCTAAAAGCTTGGTTATCATTTAACTAGCTTCTAGTTAATATTTCTATGGAGGGAGTTGACTCATTTGGTTACTTGATTTTTTATTAATAGCCTCTCCATCTGGGAGGGTACCCCAGGAAGTTATGAGATTCAAGGTCAAGTATTCCATGGATGCTTAGCAAAGATTTTTTTTTTTTAATGCCAAAGAGAAGCACAGTTACATTTGCTTTTGGTGTATTACATTCTGTAACACAGAACTTTAAGGTCCTGACCATTGGTGGAGACCCCAAACACTTCTTTTATTGAAGATCATCTTGGTCCCAGTTGTAGGCAGTCTGCTAGCCTCCCTCAGCCCAGCATTGGAGGTGGGGGGAACTTTGACTAAGGGCCACAGCATGGGGGGCCTAAAAGTGGGACCAAAGCAAAATACTCTGAAGGGGTTGTCTGGGAAATGGAAGGTATGGGGACAAATGCAGTCTGAGCCTTCTTGGTGGCAATCACGGTCTTTAATTATCAATGAAGTCACATTTTTGATTTGTAAGCAACTGTCAGCTGGTAGGTGCTGGTGGAAGTACAGAGCTCAGAGGGGAAAAGACCTTAAACCTTAGCTCTTTGGAGATCAGCCCCTCCCTGGCATCATCAAACACCTCCTTTCCTTCCCTTTGCTTGGAAACTCTTGGCATAAGTGGCTTCACATAAGTGGCTTATCCACGTAAGTGTATAAAAGAGTGGCCAAACACTCTTTTGGGTCATCTGAGTGACAGAAAGGGAAAAGAGTCCTCCTCCCCGGGGGGGGAGTAGGGCATGTGAAAGACCAGTCTCCATTATGTTTTTCTCTTCCTCTTCCTCCTCATTATTCTAAAACTCTGCCTCCATCAGGAGTGCAGGGGCTCTTGTAGAGAGATTCCTGGCCAAGAGGACAGGAGACGCCACCCCTGGTTTTGACACTAGTTTATGATACATGGTACCTTCGAGCAAACCTCTCCACCTCTCAGGACCTCAATTTTGTCTGCTGTGAAGTGGTTAGCATATGTGTTTATGATTCCTTGTGTGTATGCCCATGTTACATGATCCCTCAGGCCCTAGGACTCCAGACAGGTTATGATTTCTCCCACTATGGGCGGAGGTGAGTGTCCCTGGTGAGGATTTCAGGCCTTGGTGAGTATAACTATACTGAGAAGAACTGCAGCTTCCGAGGATTCAGTGGTGTTTACCTAAAGGCTGTTGGCTGGGTCTGTGGTCTGTGTCCCAGTGTCTAGAAGAGCACCTTGATTCTAGTGCGTATCCAAATATGTATTTGAAGGAAAAAGAAGAGAAAGAAGGAAAAGATGGAAGGGAGGAAAGAAGAGAAGATGGAAGGGAGGGGGAGATGGAGAGAAGGAAGGGTGGAGTGGAGAGGACAATCCCGTTGAGGATCCCATTAGAAATGTGCAGAAAAGCCTTCTTTCTGAACTTAGCTCCCCACCCATGTGATCTCTTTTTTCTGAAAGGTGCCTCTAAGATCTTAATTCTCCTATATCTTGGGTTCTCTTGGTAAAAGAAGCTGCAGAGGGAACCCCTCTGGACCCCTCAACCCCACCAGGAACAGTTAGGCCAGGTTTGAGTACTAACTGAGTAGGGACCAGCAAATCCTCTGAGCGCAGGTAGGAAAGTGGAGTGTGAGTGCAGTGAAGCCCCCTGGAGCTGAGGTCCCCTGAGGATCAATATGATTCTGAAGGCGATTGTCATGAGTGGTGGGAGAGGACAGAGCAGCTGGCGGGCGCCTAGGCTTCCCCGTGGCCCTCCTGGACGTCGGCAGCCATGTTGTTGGTCTGGAGCAAGAAGGCGGTGTAGGCCATGTCGGCTTCCTCCTTGGAGGACTAAGGGGGCAACAGGACAGGAGTCAGTGTTTGGGACACTGGCTCAGGGGGTGGGGGTGGGAGGGAGGGTAGGCACTAAATATCCTGCATCCGTAATCTTGGCCTAAGCACTCCAAGCCTGTGTTGCCCTATTGCTCTCATTCTAGTTCTCTGTGCTCACCAAGGACTAATTTTGAGAAGCGGAAAGTTACAGTTTCTAAAAATATCTCCCCTTGTCTCACTACCGTCTTCTGACACGTAGAGTGGAACCACCTCTGTTGCTTGGGCCTGTCCCCGGAAGCTCTGCCCACACAGTCCACAAGCGAGGTGCTCTAGACTGGTGTTAGCCACATTGGTTCATGTTTTTCTTTTACCACCTGCTCCGAGATGGAGCTTGGCAACGACACAGAGCTGGAGGGGAAAGCCATCTCCAGGACCAGCTTAATCCCCTACTTGTTCCAGATTTGGGGGGCTCTGCTGCTTCCAGGGAGAGTGGATATGATAGCAAGCATTAACACCCTGGGATTAAGGAGGCACAGGGGGTAGGAGGAGGGTGATATGTGACCCAGTGCCAGGAGTCACTTCTGGTAGGATTGCGAGTTATATGGCACTTGGTTGGGGCGGGGAAGGGCTTCTGGTGACTACCAAATTGCCCAGTGCCAGCAAATGTCTTTCAAACCCAAGCAGAAGGCTGGTCCTGAGCAAATGCTCAAGGGAGGCTGGGTGGCGTCAAGTGCACCGGTTCCCTCCGCAGTCCAGGAGAAGGATCCACCTAATCACCAGCATTTGACATTTGACCTTTCCCACCCTGTGTCTGCAAGCGTCTATGCACTTTCTTCTTAACCCTCAGCCTCGCTGCCTCCCACGTGTTCGCAGCCCATCAGCTCACCCCCTCCCCCTGCCTCAACCACACAGGTGCCACAAGCAATAAGACACATCTTGTCCTCCAAAAGTTCTCCCGAGCACGATTTCCACTACCTTCCCTATTCTGACATCAGCCCCCACCCACGTTGAGGTAGTTTCTTCTGAAGTCTAACTGCTGTCCCTCATGTTGCACTTCCTTGTCACACAATGAGGCCTCCCTCCCCCTCCTCACTCTTACTCGTTTTGCCTTCTTGGGTTCTTCAGACTCCATGGTCTTCTCGGTGGTGGTGGTGGCAGCACTGCACTCTGAGGAGCAAGGTGGGGAGATTAGCCTTCACTGGCCTTATATTCCCACCCCAGAGGCAGGGTCAGGTCTAACTCTTGCTCTCCCAGGGAGGGGTGTGGTGAGGCATTCCCCTGAGTGAGAGACCTACCATCATGTCCTTCGAGAGTTGTCTCCTGAATGACTTGAGAGGCTCCCATGTTGTCATTGGCACCAAAATCCCTGGAGTTCTCAAAGTCTGACATGCTAATGTCGGTCCTGTAGCTTCTAATCGAAATCCGGTCTGTCCAGGAGAAAGAGGAGTTGGCGGAGGGACAGAGGACATAGGCGGGCAGGATGTGCTGCCTCTGAGGGAGCCCCGCAGCATAGCTGGAGGGGGCAGCACGGCAGGTCTCTCATCTCTGACTCCGACCCAGAGCAGAATGGAAATGATCAGAGTCTCCTTCACCCTTCCCTTCTCACGGAGAATCAAGACTCAACAACCCCTGACCTTTCTTTCTCTTTTCTTTATTTTTTTTTAAAGATATATTTATTTACTTATTTATTGAGAGAGAGAGCATGGGAAGGCGATGGGGCAGAGGAAAAGTGAGAGAAAGGGAGAGAAGCCAAGAGTGATGCCCAATGTGGGGCTCAACCCCATGACCCTGAGATCATGACCCGAGCTGAAACCAAGAGTCAGATGCACAACCGACTGAATCACCCAGGCACCCCAACAACCCCTGACCTTTCAAAGCATAGTGCTTCCTTCTGTCCTTGCATCAGCCCTGTGAGGCACTTATTACTATTATTACCCCAAGTCCTGGGGAAACTGAGGCATGAAGTGGGGATACCCGAAGTCACACGGCCAGCCAGTTCTCAAAGTAGGCCAGAAGCGTCATTCCCCCTGCATCCTGAGTTCCTCCTCCTGGCCTCTGAACGTGGGCCCTGAGCCATTACAGGTGGCCTTCCAGAGAGAGCAGCGCTTAATGTGAATTTCGAGTACGAGCTCATCTTTGCCCACCCCACTTTCCCAGAACGCTTTCTCAGGGACCGTGGCAGCCCCACGCTGAAGGCAGCTAAGCACCCCGGTGAGGCCCAAAGGCTCAGGACTGGAGATGGAGGGTGGGGCAAGGGCATCCCGGGTACTCACCGACATTCTTCCTATGCCGCGCTCTGAGCACTGCCACTACCACGGCCCCCACTGCCAGCACCAGGCCCAGGGGCACCAGGGTGGAGAGAAGCACTTTGGAGCTCCCGCTTTGTCCTGCGGAGCTGGAAAAGGGACTGAGTTAGTCACTGGAAGGGAAGCCTGGGGTCCCAGGATGTGCCAGCAGGTTGGGTCCCACTAGCTTCCGTTCCCTCCTCTTGATACAGCCCCCAGCTCTCCTCTTGAAAGGAGACTTTCCAGACATGGCAAAGGTGGGGACTGGGCCTTCTCTGCGTCTCAGGCCTGGGAAATTGAACTGAACGGTGGACACCACCTAGGCCGCAGGAGAAGGGTAGAGAGCACCACCGGCCCCTCCTGCGCACACACCGAGGCAGTGAGGGCTGCCCCACCAGTGAGAGGCACACAGGCTCTCCTCTGTGGTCCCCACGGCCCAACCTCAGGCCCCCCTCCTCTGGGAGGTTCTCTCTCACCTGCTGGTGTCTACGGATGCTCTGTTCCCACCAGCAGCGTCTCCAGTCTCCACTGCTACGTTGTCCACCAAAAGCCTGGGATTCTGAACGACTTTGCTCTCAACCTTCCGGACATTTGACTCTACCGCCTCCTCACCAGGAGCAGCATTCACCTGGCTGACATCTTGGGACCCTGGAAAAAGACAAGGCGGGCTGGATTATTGTTCTTTCTCTGTTTTCACTCCTTGAGGTTAGGGAATCCGAGGAGAGGGATTTCATTAGCAATCACCGTGCCAGGGTGAGGTCTCGAGGCTCTTAGAGTCCAGGAGAACTAGAAACAGATGGCCTCTGTCCCATTCGCACCAAATTCACTTCCGTCTATAAGGCTCCACGGCATAGATCCGGCTCTGCCTAAGGGCTGACCCATCATTTGGAGACAGGGAGATTTTTCTGTTTTTGAAATCCTGCCCCCGGGTCTCCTGATGGCAGGGCTGAGTGCAGTCATGCTGCCCCCCGCTGGTAGCTTGGCAATGGGCCCCTCGGTGAACCAGACCAGTGGGACCCAGACACAGTAGGATTTCTAGAGGGACTAATCATACCCTATAGGGATAAAACATTTCATGCGACGTATTAAAAAGAGCCTTAAAATGCAAACATGCTAGAAGAAGTTGCCTTAATTTTCTCATCAGATCTTTTTTTTTTTTTTTAATTTTATTTATTTATGATAGTCACACAGAGAGAGAGAGAGAGGCAGAGACACAGGCAGAGGGAGAAGCAGGCTCCATGCACCGGGAGCCTGACGTGGGATTCGATCCTGGGTCTCCAGGATCACGCCCTGGGCCAAAGGCAGGCGCCAAACCGCTGCGCCACCCAGGGATCCCCGTCTCATCAGATCTTATACATGAAGATATCTGGCCCTTTTTTGAGAGTAGGCTTTGGCAGAGTATAGTGCATGGGATAATGACTTTGAAATTCCACTGTGTAGAAGATTTCTTTTATAGAAAGGGCTTCAAAATAGCTTGAAGGGGCAACCATTGGATTTGTCTTGAAGCTGAGGTTGTACGGCAAGCCCATTTTTTTTTTTTTTTTTTGGTTTGTACGTTTATTTCAGATGCTCCTTATATAGGGTAAATGAGACTAGATAGAGGATAAGTCTCCCCCTGCTTCCAGTTTCTTGTAGCCAAACCTGGGAGCCACCTCCGTTGGAATAGCTGGTAGGTAGGAGGCTGCTCTGGTGTCCTGGGGAGCACAGACCATCTTGTCTTCAGAGACTTACCTTTTACCTTCTCCTTGACTGCCACGTAGACAGCCATGGTCTCTCCGTATCGGAGGCCGTTCTTCACTCCACACCAGTACCAGCCTTCATCCTCCTTGGAGACTGGGTCCAAAGACAGAGAAACGATCTGGCTATTCTGGTCACAGTTCACAAAGGCGTCGCTGGGCCCTTCGCCTTGGCTGGGCAGGATTTTGCAATCTTTGTTACTCCATTTGCACCAGTATTTCTCATAGGAGTAATATTTGCATGGGAAGTGGCAGGGGAGCTTCAAAGTCTCTCCCACCAAAGCAGTGACATTGTTGGGCACCTTGAGGCTCGGTTCTCCTAGAGCAGGGAGGGAGAAAGAGATAGGCACACAAGTTGGCATTGGTGATACTGCAGGAAAGTGGGTATGGCGGGGACCTTTGTCCATGGCCTATTTCCTCTCTGGATAGCATTATAAATAAATACATTATACTGGATGCATAAAGAATGTAATTATGTGCCCACATAATAATTATTATTGATGACCCTCATGCATGAATCCAGACTAACACACTAATCTAGACTCTCGCACATTGACCTCAGTTTGCTTTCCTTGTTCTTCTCTTCTAGACTCAATACAAAGATCTGTACTCTGCTTCAGCTGGTGGCACATATACTGTAAAAGAGGCCAATGTTTTTGATAATAAAAGGTGCAACATGTGGTAGTTCGGAGAGCGCGGGGTGTGCATGGGAAAGGGTACCTGTTACAGTCATGAAAACATATGTCGACAGGTGGGCCCTCTCCTGAGGTCTGTCCCATCAGTGAGATGGGAAGAAGGTGGTTGAGGGAGATGTCACTTCTGACTGGTAGGTCCTAGGGCTGCCCACCCCCCTTCCCTTGGCCCAGTTCAGCTCTTACCTTCGACGACCTGGAGCTTCACCATGGACCTCCAGTGAGTATCGCCGTTGGTCAGACACCAGTAGAAGCCAGCATCGTTGGCGGTGAGCTGGTTGAGGATGACCGTGTAGGTGCCATTGCCTGGCTCTTCATGCAGTGCGAGCCTGCCCTCGTACTGCTCCGTAACCCCCCCATCACTCTCCACCAGAGATCGGCAGAGACCATTTTGAGTGTCTTCCCAGCGACACCAGTACTTCAGGCTGTTTGTTTCCTTAGGCTTGTAGGGACAGAACACCGCCACAGAGCCTCCGACCACACCTTTCACCACAGAGGGGCTAGGAGGAATTACGGTCTCTAGGAGTACAGGCAGAGATGGAATGGAACATTACCAACATGGTATAGGCCGCCTCCCCCCCCCATGGTCTCTGCGAGGGTGGAGAGTCAGGGGTCGATTATTTGCCTCATTCTGCTCAGAAAATGAGAAGGAATTTCCTAATGTCACAGAGCCTGGAGCTGGAGACGTGCAACCAGACTCCAGTGACCTTCACCACTCGTCTGGGTCTCTTGTTTCCTCTCCCCACCTTATTCTGTGCAGAGAATGGGAGGAGTTTAAGGAGAGACCATCAGTTCTTCTCTTTGGGCTTCTTATAAAATCTCTCTCTATCTAAGTTTTTGGCTGTTTATTAGCTCATCCCGTAACAATGACCAGATGGTTTTTCTCCAAATTAAGAAAATACATTTACGATTTGGTGCGATTTAAAATATAAACTGTGTAGCACAGAAGCTTTACTTGCTGAAGACCCCGAGGGCCATCTCAGAAAAAAAGATGGCCATTCTCCAAAAAACTAAAGCTGACATCCGGTGGGAGCACTGGATGACTGAAGATGCTGAGGAATGTGGTGAGGATCAAGCTAGATATACAAGTGACGAGCAAGGAATGGGAGCCCCTTAAGCAAAAAGTCACAAGTGACAATCAACTGCAAGTACTGGTTTGCTGTTTCTCATGAGGGTAACTATGCAGGGTGCTCCCAGGTGAGGGCAGCAGGGATCCAATGACTTCACCACCTTGCTGGCTTGCCAAACTAGAGCTGAGTAGGCCAGGTGGTGGAATAACAAATACCCCTGTGAGATGTTGAAAGGGAAAGTTAGAGGCTGGGGCATTGCCTTCCTGGGAGAGCGCTAAGACCAAGATAAGCCAAACTTTCTCCCATTCGAATGTGAGGGATGAGGTGCCATCCTGCTCAAAAGACAGGGAGAAGGGACAGGTGGCCCTTGCAAGCTCTGCCATGGCACTGGGATTCCATGCTAAGTCCTCATAGTGGCTCTCTGAGCCCCAAACAACCTGCAGCCTTGCCTCAATGAGGAGTGTCCCTTTCCTTCTCATTAATCAAGGACAGCCATCAAAAGACCTTTGACAGAGAAGAATTAGTAAATAATGCAAGGCTGAGACTGTGTTTTCTTGCTCTCCTGTCCAGCTGTCCACATAGCATGTAGTTTAAGGCTCGATGGGGAGCAGATGACATTGGCGACTGTTGGATATTGGATAGACTCACAGGGTGTGAGCCAGGCACCCACCTGCTGGGCTGACTCCCCTCTTCCCCTCCCCGTCTCAGGTCTCACCTTCATTGACAAAGAGTTGCCAGGCCTGGATGGGTGAGCCTTTTTGAGGCTCGCCATCAGAATGGGCACCACACAGGTAGTTCCCTGCATCCTCTTTCCTCAGGTTGGTGATATGCACGCTGAAGGAGCGCTTGTTCTTGGGAATGAGCAGGATCCTGCCCTCAAAAGACCGATCCTTCTTCCCCAGGGTGTTGATGACCACATCGCAGGCTTCCTCATTGCTCATCCGGCACAGAAATTTGGCCATATTTTCCACGTCGGAGCCCAGGGCACAGTCAAAGATCACGGAGCCCCTCAGATCTCCATAAAGCAGGTTAGGCTCAGGCTTCAGCACTTGGAGGTCAACGTTGCTCTTCTCACCAATGGTATCTTCCCCAATCTGGCAGACGTACCTCCCAGCATCACTGAGCTGGACTTGCTTGATAATGAAGCTGAATGCTAATTGGTCGGTGCCCATAATTTCAAGCTCTATTCTGCCACCATAGTCAGAGTTGACTTCTCCAGTGGAGTCAATGACTGTGACACAGCCCTTGTCTGTCTTCTTACACACAGACTTCTTCTTCTCAGAATTTTCAGGCTTGAAAGGGCAGTTGATGGTCACTGTGCCACCCAAGTCAGCTGTGTAGACTTCAGTGTCACCTAGGGGCCCAGGACCTGCAAGATAAGGGGTGATTTCACTTTCTTGCAACACAGGGCAGCTCAGTATTCCCAGTGGAGGTCTGGGTGTGCCTATCACCTTCATTGCCCTCCTTGCCAGAGGGACACTGTCAGAATATGTCTTCCAAGACCCAGCCTTATTGCTGTCTCCTCCGTGAAGCCCCCCCACAAGCTGACACTAGTCTCTTCTTCCTCTGGGCTCTCATGACACTTATATCTGTATCTCTTATTACAATCTGATCTCGCATATAGTTAATTATGTTCCCCACAGTCTGGCAGTCCCTTGAGAGCAAAGACACGCTTTACACAAGTTTGACTCCCCTGCAGTGCCAGGCATGATGCTAATACAAAGTAGGTGCCCAAATTAATGTGTGTTGAAATTACACAGAATGGATGTTCATATAGGGTGATGGATTTCAGTACATTGTGATAGAAATTTCTAAAATTTACAACCATCCAGACATGGAATGAGCTGCTTTGTAAAGTAATGAATTTCTGCCACTTAAAGTGTTTAATCAGATGCTGTATATTCATTGTCCCCAGCGTTCTTCCAAGCATCCTGTATAGGGTCAATTCCAAGCTCTCCTCAGCTCTTAAAATTCTTCCTTTTTATGACTCTCCATGACCACCTGAATGAACTCTTTATTCAGTTCACAGATAACACTGGGCATATCCCAAAGGAATAAAACATATCTTTGAGTATCCTTCCAATTTTCTTCTCTTAAGACCTCTTTCTCTCTTAATTTCCCTTGATTATCTAAAATGCCCTGTGTTGTTGAACACTTGTCAGAAAGATCTTCTTATTTTTCTTTTTCCTCAACTAGAATAGGCTTGTTCAGTGGACCACTCCTTAGGAACTGATCATTTAATTTATGCTGAGGGTGTTGATGGCCTAATGGGTACCAGGTTTTTAAAAAAATGCATTTCGTAAGAAGCCTTCTGGTGACCTAAGGTCTTAATCTGAAGGGTGCACTAATGGCAGGAATTTGAGGATCTCTATAAATCTCTCCCTGCCTTTTCTGTCTCCCTCAGCTCAAAGACCTCTTGCCACACCTACAGCAAACACAGTGAGAGAACTTGTCCTCCTGATGCTCTTCTAAGCTACTGCCTTGGTAAAACCCTACGATGTTATAGGCCTTGAAGACCTAGAAAGTGTACCCATCACCCCCAAGGAGGTCCCATCTGTCTCATTTCCAGGTTCTATTATGAAGAGTCCTTGCCTCTGGGAAAAGAACTCACAGCCTTCCCTACCCCGTGCCAGACACTCTTCCCTCTCAGGAAATTCTTCCTCAAGCCCTCCCATTGCAACTGAGATGAGTCCCTCTCACTCTTCCAGAGGAGTCCAGGGAACCTGGATTCTTACCCTTGCTGACATCCAGGCTCACATCAAAGGACAAGCCTCGGCTGTTAATGCCCAGACCACACTTATAGCGCCCAGAGTCATTCTGGGTGAGGTGGTCAATGTTCATCACAAATGTGCTGCTGTCTGGGAAGTTGGTGATGTTGGCTCTGCCCTCGTAGTCCTTGGAGACGTAGCCGTCCGAAGAGATGAGGGTTGTGCAGCGGCCCTTGGCTCCCTGCCGGCACCAGTACTTCCGGGTATGCCGGTTGACAGAGGTGGCTGGATAGTAGCATGTGATGGATGCTGAGCCACCTTCCACAATGTTCACTTCCTGGGGACCGAATATGGGACTCTTCGTGGAGACCACTGTGGGGACAAAAGACAGAGGTTTTCTGAGGCCCTGGGAGGTAAAGCCTACTGAAAAGATCCAGATAGCCTGCCCCAGGAGATGAATATTCCCCCCAGCACATGTGCCTTCTGTGGATTATTTGCTGTGTTCTACAGTGGGACAACTGCTACTAGACAACGCTACATGATTTGCTGCAATTGGGTAAAATGGTTGATTAATCATTATTAAACTCTAACTGTAACACATTAAAGATCACCATTTTAAGGACAATGGAACAGCAAACTTATTTAGTGATATCCTTGTTCATTAAAAAAAGGGCACTTTGTGGGGACTACCCCATTGCATTTGCTATTTTTTCTTTCTTTCTTTCTTTCTTTCTTTCTTTCTTTCTTTCTTTCTTTCTTTCTTTCTTTTTTCTTTCTTTCATTCTTTCTTTCTTAGAGACACACAGAGAAAGAGGCAGAGGCATAGGCAGAGGGGGAAGCAGGCCCCCTGCAGGAAGCCCGATATGGGACTCGATTCCAGGACCCCGGGATCACGCCCTGAGCTAAGGCAGATGCTCAACCATTGAGTCACTCAGGGGTCCCTATTTTCTTATATTTCCAAAAACATTTTGTAGGTTCTTTTCTCTTTTTCTTTTCCCAGATTAAAATATTGACAGCCAAGAAGGATAAGTCATTTCCTCAAAACCCCAGAGCAACTTATAGGGATGTCTGGTTCGAGGTCAAGGTTTTTTTTTCCACCCTCCTGGGGAAGACCTGGTGAAGACTCCTGGCCTTGAAATGAGGAATTGCCATTCCTGTTCCAGACCCCCAACACTTGGTCATTGTGGGTTTTTTTGAGACGTGACCTTTCTGCATCGTCTGTGTGACTCCTCCTCAAGGGAGTGCAAGTTTTGAGAGTGACATCTCTGGGTATAGGCATGATTTCAGTGTTCCCAGGGAACTGGGTCCTGGAGGGTTGGGCCAGGGCCTGAAAGACGCACCTGGAAAGACAGCCAGCAGGCAGGCGAGGAAGAGGGGCCTCATCGCTAGTGGCTCCTGAGGGGGCTGTGCCACTCAGGTCAACTTCTTTGTGGGAAGCTGAAAGACAACAATACAAAAGATGACAATCTTGTATTTTCCAAGGCCAATTAGGCCGTCGAGTTCCTGTAACACCTGTTTGGTGTTGTACCTCCAGTAACTGACATAAATCCTTTTGAAAGAATGAATGGCTCCGCCTTTCCCATTACACTTCCAAGTCCCATTATCCCACAGTGCTTTTTATTCCTTAATAGTTATGTGTCGATATTTGTCTTCTCAACTAAGCTGCACGTTCCTTTTGGGGTAAGGACACAGGTGCCATTTTTCCTATGTCCCCATCTGGGAGGCATGGTCCTAGGCAAGATCTGTAAGATCTCAGGAATAGCTCACTGGATGAATGGTTATAGCCACAAGTGGCCCCATCTCTCTGTTTCAGCTGGGGCAGGGGGTGCAGTCTGAGGGTCCCAGGGATCGGCCTCACTGCAGCCCAGAGGAGGAAAGAGGGGGACAGAGGAACGCCACTTTCCCACGGACTTCAGTAGGCTTTAACCTTGGAGTGGACTTGACAATGAGAGCATTAAGGGAGAAAACCATGTCAACAAGCACGGGGCAGTAATGAGGACCTATAAAGATAAGGAAGCTCTAAGCACTAGGAAGCTCAGGGAGTGATCTCCCAGCTTCCCCTTACCACCCTCACCCCTGCTCCCGCCCCCAGAGACTCCCTTCATTTGCTTGAGCCAAAGGCAATAGAGCTGTTTGTCTTGGTTATTTCTTTTCCGTGGGGGAATTCCCCAGCAAGGAACCTTTTTATTTCCTTGTGCAGATAAAGGCATTCTGTTTCTCCAGTTCTTTGGAAGAATAAGGAGTGTGGGTTAGGGAAGGAGGGCACAGATATGGGTGTCAGGTGGCAGCCTGACGTTTTCTTGATTCTAGTTAATTGCCCCGGACCTTTCATTCGAGGCCAATGATTAACTTCTAGGGTAGGTTCTTAGCCAAATGCCAGCATCAGCTCCAAACTGGATACACTCGGGAGATGCTGGCTAGGGAAACCATCTGAGGGGACACTACGGGTCACCATGAGAGAGACTTCCAGGTGGGACCAGATGTCAGAAGGCTGAGAAGTCTGTCTCCTCTGGAAGGCTTGGAATGGGCCGGCTGCAGAGACCCAGGGAAATTACCACCTGCAGTTTGCACTGGCCTTGAGGGCAATGACAAAATGCCACTTGCTTTTAAGAGTCAAGCCAGAAGTGCTTTCCTTAGTTCTGGTTCCTCTTCTCACCTTTAGATAAGCAAGCTCCTTAATATTTCTCTGAGACAAGAATAGGTCTTCCCATGGGCTGAGCTGAGGGATGCAGTACCTCGTCTGGATTGATAAAAGTGATTTGCTTGCAGTTATTGAGAGGCAGATGCCTGCTTTTCCCAAGTGGGGGGCAGGCCACAACTTCTGGCCCAGGCTTCCTCCATTTGTGACCTGCTTAAATGGCTGGGAATGTCCACCTGGGGAGAGGATACGCACACGGACCCATAACCCTTTGCACAGCCTCAGGCCAGGGACAAGAGCATCAGGTGTGCACAGCTGGGAAGGCAAAGCAGGCAGAGAATGACTTTGGTGAGGAACACAGTATAATCACAGGGGAGATGATGGGAGAGCGAGGGCGCCCCCACTCTCAGGACTCTGTTCAAAGTCAAACTTGAAGCATAGTTTCTCTGTTTCTCTGAAAGGACCCTGGGACTTGAGTATCATTAGAGATCCCTTCCTCTCCAAACCAGAATTTTCTCTCAAACCTGGGAAATTCATGTCCCAGGGTCCATGGTGGTTGGAGCTGGTTTAAATAATTTGCTTAAGGAAAGAGCATAAAATTTATTGGGCACCTACTATGGCACCATTTGGCTTTGCTAATTGCTTTTCTTTTATGACTTCATCCATCATCACAGCAACCCAAGAGGTAGATATAATTATCTTCATGTTGTAGATGGAAGAACTAAAGGTTGGAGAGATTTTTGGCCCCAAGACTCACAGCAGAATTGGGTTACTTAGATGAGCAGAGGGACCTGTCCTTTGGGGAATCTACATAGGCTAGGGTATCATGCATGGAGGCACTTTTTCTTGTCCTCATAACCGGAGTTGTTCTTTTTCCCAGCTAGATGGGATATTGTAAATCATTCTCGTGTTCCCAAGTTACTATCTCTGACATATTTATAACATGTCTACACAATTGTGGATTGGGACAGAGTTGTAAGCTATGCTGGAGAACAGAATTTGTTACCTTAAAAAACTAATCTAGCTGATTCCCCTTCCATTATTAGAGTGACTGAACTTCAGCTCTACTAGCTTGGGATCCAAAACTTTGTCCATCGAATCTATAGTTTCCATTTTTATTCAGAGGGAGAGGGATCTCCTGGACTAGGGCTTAGCATGGCTGCTGGTGGACCACATGGCCTTTAGCCACTCTGAGCTTTTCATCTGTTTGGTACAGAGCAGAGGGTCAGTCAAGGTTCTCACAGCCCCACAGGCTTGAGGGAGGACAGAAAGCGTGTACTACAGAGACTGAAGCCAAGTTGGCAGTTTCTGGTGACTTCCTGTGAGTGTGAGCTTGGAGGAGCAAGAAGTTTGGAGCTCAGAGGAGTGGGGAGTGACTGGCCTGGCTGGGGATGGGGCTTTCCTTGGCCTGGACTGAGAGGTGTCTGCCTACTTCTAGGAGAGGCACTGCCTGAGTCCATTTGGGACTATCCCTTCTATCTCCCTTGGGTGCAGGAGCAGAGCATATACTAGAGTGATCCCAGAAACTGCATTGTCACTAAGGGAGAGACAGCAGTCTGTGTGGTTTGGAAGGGCCTCAGGCTTGAAATGACAGATAGGAGCTTAGGAGAGTTTATGTGATTTATAGAAGTCCTAGAGTGTGGGAGACTCTCCAAGTAAAGGCAATGTTGGGGGAAGGGAATAAGAATTCTAGAAGGCAAGAAAATAGAGAGAGAACAGTCAAGGGGCCTGAAGAATGTATGAGCTAGAAAGATCCAAGACTTTCTAGTCTGGTCCCTGTCTAAAGTGGCCTGCATTTATGCAAAGTTTAAGCATAAATTAAGCATTTGAAATACCAGCTCCATAAAGCCCTGGGATTAAGCTTCGTAGAATTCCAGACGATCTTTCTGCAAAAATTTAGAACTCTGTTCTTGATTCCATCCCATCCTGATGTGTAGATACTTCTCTCGTCTGCTCCTGCTCCTGGAAGCCAGGGCCAACGGAGATCGACCTCTACAACCCTGAGGGGCCTGCATGAGAGCATCTGGCAACGACCAGCTGCTCAGCAAAGTCAAATAGGATTGGAAATGGTTACATCCCCATCCTGTCTGTGGGAAGGGTAAAGTCAGGGCTGATTTCTTTCACTTTGCCAAATGCCTTCTTGGTTTGGGGCATGCAAGGCAGAGTTGCATGAAGAGGAGCTTAGAAGATGGACGAGAACTCAGAGGTCCTGAGAGCTGTCACAGCCCCCAGGAGAGCTGTATCACTTGGGCAAAATATGCTGGCTCAAATCCTTCATCTGTAAAATGAGCATCACGGTCTCTTGAATCTTTTAGAGAGAAAGGCTTCTGTGGGATGCGGGAATATGGAGGGGATAATGGGATATGCATATGGAAGTGCTTTAAATAGCATGAAGTGCCCTTCAATTGTAGGAGGTTACAATCACTCTGAAGCACAAGGGAGTGGGGGTCTGTGCACTTGACTTTCACGGTTGCTGTGCACGTGAGCGTGGCACACAGCATTAGCTCCACGGCTTGGTTAACAGCTCTCTCACTTGGGGGCTGTGTGATTTGGGGGCAGGATATTTCAACTCCGTGAGCCTCAAGCCCTCATTTGTAAACTGGAGACAATTATACCGGGTATAGAGAATCATTATAAGGATTAAATGAAACAGCATATGCAAAGTCCTTAAAAAATGTTAGTTCCTTTCCCATCTCCCTCCTAAAATCAACACGGTCTTCTCCTTTCCCTGTTCTAGAGTGAGAAGACAATAGAAGTCTGTTCAGTGGGTGTCCTTTGAGGACTGGGGGTGAGCTACTCTGATTGGACCAGCATGGTCTGAAAGAGGAGAGTAGGTTCGAAACGGGAGATATAATTATAGCTAGCATATATGGAGTTATTTTCACGTGCTTCACCCTTGTTTCCCTCACTTATTCTCCCTCCTAAGGAGAGAGAATGAAATGGGCAAACCCCTTTCACTGATGAGACAATTGAGGCAGAGTGAAAAACCTGCCCAGAGTTACAAAGCTGGTAGGTGACTGCCATGGGATTCAAATTCAGGTACTCTGGACCAAGAGTAGAGGCGATGCTGTCTTGAAATGGAGAAGAAGCGCTCAGGAGAGGAGGGAGCTAGAAAGCCACTCTTAGAAAAGTTAGTCCGGGTCTCTCCTCTTCACTTTTCACAGGAAAGATAGTTCCTGTGAAGAGACACCTAAACCCAGAGGTAGGTGCCAACAGGGAAATTTCTTCCTAAAAGATAATAATAGCTGCTATTTATGTAGCCCCTACCACGTGTGAGGCATGCTATGTTTGTTTCCTGTAACTGGACTCATCGCCTCTAAAACTTCTTCCTACGTGGTCAATGCCAGGGACTTTGGGATCCCAGCCCCAGCCCACCCAGAGACAGGGCAAGACATATCTGAGGAAGGTCTCCGTCAAGTACATGCACGGCTAATATTACTTTTTTTTTTTTTAAGTTGGGTATTTTGTCTTTTTTTTTTTTTTTTTCACATGATGTCAAAAGGTCCCCATGACCATGGCAAAATGGTTATACCAAAATGTCACCTCCATACTTGCTGGGTGAACTTATACCACTCACAGTCACCCATTCACCCATGGAGGATTAGTTTCTTCAACTATAGATGGGATTGTGACACCTGCCTTGCCTACCTCCTAGATTTGTTTCAGGTGGGAATGAGGTGAAGCTGTGAAAGCTTGGGGTGCGTGACTTCACTACATGGAATTTGTGGTCTTCACACTATCGATAAAATAAAGCCACAGAGGTCTAGAGGTGATAAGAGGCCGGCAATGGTCACAGAGCTAGTGGCTCTCCTGACTCCTGGTTCATTGCTCTTTCTGTTACATCACCACGTCCAGGGCCAAGGAGAAGGCTGGATGGATGAAGAATCCACAGCTGGCTCTGGGGGAGCAGACGGCTGCCTTCTACCCTAACCCATGGACGGGCACATCTCCTCTCCAGAAGCTCAAGAACCCACCATTCCCCTAGTGAAGGGGGAGAGCCATGGCACCCGCAGTTCTGGTGGCCCCAGGCCTGGGCCAGTTGCCCAAGCGGAGCTGAGGGCGCTGGGAATGGAGCTTGTGCAACCGCTGCACTTGGGGCTGAGGGTCCCATGGCCGGCTGGGGATGCTGTCGGGATGGGCAAGGGGGGAGCATGGAGGGTGGGGGGCCTCCTGGCTGCAGAGTCGGGGGCCGGTGGAGAGCGGACTCAGAAGGCTGTATGTGCCTGGGAGGGGCTCGACCCACCTCACCCTGGGAGGACCTCCTTCCCCCACCCTAGCGAGGGCAGGGCGATATGATGGGGCCTATGATGCCTCCGTATGCAGGAATCAACTGGAACAAAGCTAGGTTCAAACAGGAAAGGATCCCAGAGCCCCTCTGAGGCCCTGAAACAGGGGTTGCAGGCGCCCTCCCCAGAAAGGAGAGGTGGAAAGCCTCCAAGACCAGAGGGGCAACTGCTACGCGCCAGGCACGTGGGATGCAATATCTTATCCAGGTCTCTGGTGCTCAGTGAGTCCTGGGGTAGCTGAGCTAACTTGAAAAACACCCAACAATTGTCATTTTGCTCCGGAGGTTACAAAGCAACGTGACACCTATTTTCTCATGCGAACCCCGCATACCGGAGTGAGAGGTATTATTTGGATCCCCATTTTACAGATGGAGGAACTGAGGCTCCGAGAGCGATGGGGTGACTTGCTTAGGGTCACAAGGTTGAACTGCGGAGGAGTTAGTCAGGAATTCAGGGGACGAAGTGACTACACATGCTGACCACGGGCATTCCTCCTTCCCGGCAGCTGACACTTTGCAGAGAAGGGGTGGGGGGTCCCACGCACACGCGCGCCCTTGCTCACCTCTGGACGGTGACTCTCTGCTCCCCGACCGCTCGCTTAGCCACGCGGGCTGCGGCCCCCCAAAGTGCCGAGGGTTGCCTAAGCCACCATCCCAGGCCCTTCCCAGATGCATCCCTTCGCAGACCCCGGAGCAGCCACACTTACTTTATGCCACTTTCTCCTCTCCTGGCAAGTCGGTTTCGGGGGGCGCAGCCCACTGGCCAGTCCACAGCCTGGGGCTTTCCCAAAGTTGCCAGCAGGACACCAGATGGTGCTGCCAAAACTGAAACTGTGTGCAGGGCTTCACCCACACCTGGGCTCTTAAAGGGACACTCTCCCCGAGGCCTGGCGGCCGGCCAGGGCCACGTGACTCTCACAGATCCCTTGCTTTCCTTTCCTTTCGGCTTTTCTGACTGGTTCCATTTGCTCCCCTTGACCTTGGGGAGGCCGTTCCCAGGGAACCCTCCATCACTGCAGGATGCAAGACAGAGTATCAAGCATGAAGAGCCTATTCCGCCTTTTTCTAGCTGCAAGATCCTAGGCAAGTCACCTTTATATATATGTTTTTTTTTTCCCTGAAAAATGGGATAGTAATCCCAAACCTGCAGGTCGAGGGTGTAACCAGATATTAGATGTAAACCCCTGGTCCAGGTGTGGTATGAGGTTCCTGTGCAGGTGATGGGGCACAGGTGGCAGAATGGCTCGCAGTCCCTGGCCTCATGTCCCCCCACCAAGTCGGGAACCCTCCACTTCCTGGGGTATTTCGCCCGGAGGAGGTCTTCTCTTCACACATCTTCTGAAGAGCCCCCCACTTTACCAGCCTCAGTGCTTCCGGGAACGCGTGGGACTGTGGCTCTTCCCACTTCGCTCCCTATGCAGGTTAGAGACGGGCTGCTTCTGGGCTCGCCTGCAAATGGTGGACCTTAGAGTTCCTTTGGGACCCGGGCTCTGGGCCACAGCAAAGTCGGTGTTGGTGTCCCGACCTGGGGCAGGGGGTGGAGGGGATCCTCCTTCCGTCTGTCAGTGAGTCCTCGGTTGTCTCCCCGACGTGATCCGGTTAGGCCTCCCAGAGGTGCCCCAGATGCTCTTAGCAGCCCCATGTCACACCAGTGAAGCCCACTCCCCAACACACACGCACGTGTGCCCCTGCACCCCTTGCCACACACCAGCTCCCGCACCGTCCCGCCCCATCCTACCTGTGCAGGATGCCCCAGGCTCTCCCTCCAGTGTCCCGCGGGCCGCAGCCCAGAAGGGGAAGGAGGAAAGGAGAAATAGAGTCCCAGAGAAACACAGGCGGTCAGAGCCCCGGGTCTTATTTTAGCTCACCCCTCCCTCGGGAGTGGATGTTAACCTGCAACCCTACAGCTGATGGCAGGACTAGCAATTGTATTTTCAAGCATGGAGCTTGATTTCAGACCCTTCAGCGCACGATCTGACTAATGTAAGAAAATAAAATTCCTTAGTCACTCCCGGGCAAGCTCGGTCCAGTTCAATGAGCTCCGGGTCGTTGTCACCGGACTCCCGATTTAAAGCTGAGTCTCAACTGGGACTCAGTTTCCCTTTCGTCTCCCTTCTCTCCTCTGGTTCTGTTAAGTCTGGGGTGAGTGGGTCAGGGGCAAGGGGGTGGCTCTACGTCACTGTCGGGGCTCTAAGAAGGAATGTCCCATTATTCTGACCCGGCTCTGTCGCGGTTCTACACTGGCTTCCTGCTGGGGCACGAACAGCCCTGTGCTCTGAGATGGGACTTGGACTGCTGGTCAGTGGCCCTGGGCCCCGCTCATCCTGAGACTCCCTGTGGTCCACTCCGTGCCGCCCTTGTCCCTACTTCTGGGCTCCTTCGGGTAGGACTTTTGCTATCTCCCAGGCCTCCGTTGCCTTTCAGGTGGATGCCGGGGCCTGGGGCTGGCCTGTACCCTCCCGACGCCGTGGGGGGTCCTGTGCAGCAGGCCTCGCGCTCCCCTGGCTCCTCCTGGCCTCCGTCCGTGTGTAAGTGGAGCAGCAGCGCGAGTGGCCAAGACCGTGGACCCCTGGCCGTGCTCGCAGGACAAGCAAGGCGCAGGTCCCTGGCTCTGGCGCCTCCCAACCACTCGGGATACCTCCACCCCTGTCCATCTCCCGACCCCTGAAAGGCCCCACTGTGGGGCTTGGGGGGCACCCGGGTGTGCAGTGGCTGGGCAGTCTATCTCCGGGGCGCCTAGCAGCGGGCACGTGGGAGGGGAGATGGGGGTGGTGGGGGCACGGGGCTCGGGCAAGCCTGGCCTGCCAGGTGGCAGCTCCTTCCACAAGCCCCCCTTCTTGCACTTCTCTCCTTCCAGACCCAGTCGGCAGGTAGCCGGCTGTTCTCTTGGTTCTCCTTAACTCACTTTCCCAAGCAGAGGATGACTCGGATCTCGTCGGGTGGACTGGAGCAGGGGGCACGGGAGGCCCCCCTGGGTGCTAGGGCTGAAACGTGGTCAATGCTTGCAGGGCTGGGGGAGGCACTCCCAGGAAATGGTCACCTCTCTGGCTGCCTTGGAGACCCCAGATCCCCCCCACCCCTGGTTCTTTGTGTTGTACTGGGGAGAATAGGTCACGTCCCGGTGCGTGCTCCCAGGAGTCCCCAAAACTGCCTTGGCAGACCGTGTCAGGCACACACACACGTGTGCACAGCCCACCTGGCCTACCGATCCAGCTCTGGGCAAAGAGAAAACCAGAAGTAGAACCTAGGGAAGAGTCGGGAAGTCGAAACCCTGCATCTTATTTTGGGCTCAGCCACATGCTGGTGGTGTGATTGGAGCTCCCCAACTTCCCCTCTGGCACTGTGGCTTCCCCATCAGGAACTCGGTGGCCCTAAAGCATAACCCCCCAGCCTCCCTGTCCTGCGTGGGAAAGGACTGGCCAGGAGGGGCCCACGGCCCAGCTCAGCACTAACGACGATGAGAGCAGTAATCGCACCTTCTGAAACTCGCGTCATATCATGTGCTTTAAACTTACTGCCCCCCCCCCCCCCCCCGTGAAATAATAACACGAGAAGAATATACCAATAATGAGAACTAGGGCTTCTCGTCTGAAGGGACTCAGCAGGAGCACTGGCCTGGGCTCGGAACACACGTGTCCCGGTTCGGGCTCTGCCTCTGACTTGCCAAATGACCTTGGCCACGTTGCTTCCTCCTCTAGGCCTGCAGTTGTTTCCTCTGCTAAATGGGAGGACTGGGCCACGTGGTCCTCAAGGCTTCTGCAGTCCTGGGAGTCTGGGCTCGGGTGAGCACGGCCTCTGATTCCCGGGGCTGCTCTAACACATCGCTGTAGCTCCGGCCGCTTGAAACCGCAGAAACGTGTTCTCGGTTCTGGAGACCCAAAGTCAGAATCAAGGTGGACAGAGCTGTGCTCCCACCGGAGGCTCTGGGGGAGAAGATCCCCACTCCCGCCTCCCCCGGCTTCCGGCTGCTGTGGGATCCCCAGGGCAGCCTTTGGCTCCTGGCTGTATCACCCCAGTCTTGTTCTTGTGCTCACGTTGCCTTCCGCGTGTGGCCTCAGCTGTTTCTCTGCTCTCTCTTACAAGGACACCTGTGATGGTGTGTAGGGTCCATTCGGATAATCCAGGATGACCTCCTCATCTCAAGTCCCTAGACTGAATCATATCTGCAAAGACCCTTTTCCCAAATAAGGTAACATTTACAGATTCCAGGGATCAGGGGGGTGACTGTGTCTTTGGGGGGCCACTTTGGAGCCTACTGCAAGCATCTACAGTGCCCATGACCAGTTTGGGTGAGGTCCAGGGAGATTCCAGAAGTGTGCATCCGTGTTCTCCAAGGCTGTATGCTCTAACTGAGGAGGCACGACCCCACACACCGCTGCCAAGGAGCAACACCAGCTGGGCGGTAGCCAGCATGGAGAGGCAGGCCGGCTTGGGGATAGCTCACGGGACCCAGAATGCCAGTTTCATATCCAAGCCCTGGCACCTGCTGGCCCCAGGGGACCCTCGACAAGTTCCATAGGGTCTTTGAACCTTCGTTTTCTCATGTATAAAATGGGGCGAATTACACTTACCCTGTGTATTTGTTACAAATACTAAGTATATTTATTATGTGCAGGGGCTGGCATCACGTAGGTGCTGAGGATTCAGCTTCAAACGAATGGGGCAGCCTACGCTCTCAGAACAAAGAGTGGTTCCCGCTGATCGAGGAGGAACCAAGGGCAGAGAAGTGGCATGATTTGCCCACGTTGCCCCGATGAGGCAATGACATAGACCGGTCAAGCACCAGGGTCCTCCAGCATTAGGAAGTTTCTTCCACTTCCCAAAGCCTCTACTCTCCAGATGGATCTTTTGAATTGTGCTTCCACAGGTGGCAACAGACTTCGATTTGCACCTTCAGTGCATTCAGGGAAGACTGGAGAGGACCAAGGATAGAGGCCTGTGCAGGTCCAACCCTACGGGCTGGTGTCATCAGCTGGATGCTCCAAGTCCCTGGGTTGACCCCATAGAGAAGGGGAGGCCCAAGCTGTGGGCTCCTTCCCCAGACGTCCCCTGCTCTCCTGGCATTCTGGTGTCCCTCGCTGCGGATGGCGCTTATGAACGCAGCATTTGCCAGCCCAGCGAGATAAGAGCGGACAGATGAAGCAGCCTATCACTGCTGTTTACTGCCCATTCTCTGCTCCCATGTGCAGATCTTTGGCTGAGTCAATGTTTAACCCCATCTGGAGTCAATGTTTAATCCCAGGCCAGCCAGCCCCAAAATCCGGCATTCCTCAGCAAACCAATCATAAAGAGCACACAGCATGTGCTCTTCCTGTCCTGGGCGGTTCCCCCACCACCACAAGCCCCGGGATAGGGACTATTACCCTTGGTGCTTAGCTGAGTGCTGCTGGCTGGGAGGGTGGGTCCTAGTGTGGTCGTGCCAGGAGTCCCCCTGTGGAAGTGGGCGCTCCAATAGTCTAGTTGGTTGGGCTCAGGTAGGCTTTGGGGGAGTTCTCGAGCCCAGACGTATGTTCGGAGGCCTGAACCTCTTCCCAGGTGAGCTTCCCTGTTAGGGAGTAGGTGGGGTGGGGAGGAGGAGATTAGCTATAAATACTCTGTATTTGCCTGGCTATTGGGTGATTTCATAGAGGCTCCCCAGGCTGTTCTTAAGGAGCTGGGAGCATGACATCTGTGACTGGCCAGCGTCATGTCAATGGCAAGAACAACCTCTGTGAGGGACAAGCCGGAGGATGGCCAGCTGGGTGGTGGATACGTGGAGAGCGGGAAGGAAGGTGGTTCTGGTCACTGGAGAGTGTTGGGGAAGGCAGCTTCCTGCACAAAATACGCATGAGAGCCTCAGAGCTCTTCTTTCTCCTATGCACACTCACTGAGCCACCTCGTTCTCCCTGACTACCTGCCTCCCTGTGTCGTGGCCCAGATGTCCAACCCCTCACCTGTTTCCCTAATTCTGTTCACTCCCAATCAGAGAGTGAAAACAACATTTCCTCAGAGGCTCCTGGGGCGGGGAAGGGGGGGGTGTCTTCATCATTTGGGTGGTGGGGCAATGAAGGCAGAAACTGTAGTCGGAGTGTCTTGCCCCGAGGAACCTGCTGTGAAGAGCAAGGGGTAGTGAAGCCGGGCTGGAAAATTGGCCGTGATCCAAAGGCTGTCTCAGTTTCCCCGGGGCCAATCCCAGGGCCCCAGAGACTTTCATTCTCTGCTTCTGAGAGGCAGGAACAAATGAACAAATCTTTTCAGAGGTTACCAAACTGCTCTCACTGCTCTCTTGGCCTCTCCCACCTCCAGACCCTGGCCAGGGAGGGGCGGAAGGAGGAAGATTTTTAGAGCAGACATCCAAAGTCAACAGGCAGGGTGTCAGGTAACAGGGCCCAGCCCCTCTCATAAGCCACTGGGGTCCTCCTGTGGACTTGCAGTTTCCTTGTTCCTGGTCCGAGCCTGGCCTTCAGCCCACCGTTTGCCTGTCGGCCACTGGAAAAATATCCTCGGAGATCCCCTGCAGCCCATGCCCATCGGAGCCTTAACATTCCCATCTGTGCAATGGTGTACAATCCGCTTTTTTCTGGTGCTGTATACCACGATTAATTTTTAGTTGTCTGCACTGCACAGGTGGTGTAGTGTGCTGGCAAAATGAAGAGCTTAGGCCCGTTGCATTCACTCACCAGTCTGTCCTTCCAATGCCAGGCTCTGAAGAAGCAAAACTCCCCGATGTCCTCTCCCTGAACTCTCTTGTCCAAAGTGCAACGTCTACACTTGCGGGGCAACTTGGAAAATGCCTTTGGTCATGGTAGTCCGGGCTCTCCTCCTCTTAGCTAAGATACTCAGGGTTGGGGAGGCAGGAATTTACAACATTAGGGAGAGAAGTGGCCCTTTTTTGACCTTCTAGACTCAGAGCAGAGCTGATAGATCTAGATCAAGTCAGCAAATAAGCAAAGGTTGGGAACTCGGACAGAGGTTAGAAACGGTGGAACACAGAAGAGGCCAGATGCTAACCAAGGAATGTGTGTCTTCAATAAAATGGGACCAGGGTGGGAAATAATGGCCCTACTGGCCTCGTGCCTCAGTGTCCCTGATTTCTACATGCCTCCAGAAGTGTGGCATAGTGTCCCTTCCTGCCTCTCTGCTGCCCTTCTGGGCTTCAGCCGACCCCTCGGAGAGCAGGTAGCGGGGTGACCATTCATCCTCCTGCTGATAGTGAAGGGAGCACGCCAGAAGGCCAGCACCCGAGAGCCAAGTTGCATCCCTTCCTGGGGAGGGGAGAGCTTGGTGGTGCTGGACCCTGCCAGAGGGCCAGATTTCCTTGTGTGTCGAATCTCCATTTCCATTCAACATTTGTCAAGCTCTTAGCCCTAGAGTATCCATCCCAGTGGAAAATAATCACACGATTCACGTCTACTTGGCTGAAGTGCATTACAGATCATTCCATGGAAATACTTTCTTCTTCGAGTCTGACTGAAACTGGTTTTAAGCTGATTCTGAATTTCCCAGACCACACTGGCTGCTGGAGGAGAGGAAGAAACCCCCCAAAATCTTAGTGGAGAACAGTGACAAGTTGGGGGGGAGGAGGGGGTCAAGCATTTGCCCCGGGTCACCTGCGATGGATAGATATCCTCGCAAGGAGTTAAGGATCTGAGCTCTATTAGCACAAGGCCGGTGAGACCTCGGGGTAGTGACCAAATATTTAGCTCCCAGTTCCAGCTCCCTGAACTTTTATACTTCATTTAGCCAGAATAGGAATAAGCCAGTTGGGTGACCAAAGAAAACAAGTTACTGGAAATGATTATAAAACCTTCTACACACAGGCCTAACAGAGGAAAACAAAGAAGGCTCTAGAACGCTAAACAGGAAAGGACCTGATGAGATGCCAGGGCAATGACCCAAGTGCGGAGGAAGAGGGCAGTGTGGGGGTCAAGGATTTAACCATGGAGGTAGACGGCTTTGTGTTCAGTTCTTGGCTTGCCCTCTCCCTGGGAGTGTAGCTGGCTTCAGTGTTTGCATGTGTAAAGCGAGAATCATCAGACCTGCCTGACGGAAATGTTGCATCCAATGCAATGTGAAAACCGAGGGTAGGGGCTGCTGTGTGGAGCTGCTAAAGCAAGAAGCCGCAGCATGAAGAGTTGCGCCCTTGCAGGGAGGATCTGTTCGATCTCAGGAAAGTCCGTGCTCCCTGCATCTTGGATTAGAAATCTCCATGGAGAAGGACAAACATTATATGGTTTCATTCATTTGGGGAATATAAAAAATAGTGACAGGGAATAAAGGGGAAAGGAGTGAAAATGAGTGGGAAATATCAGAAGGGGAGACAGAACATGAGAGACTCCAAACTCTGGGAAATGAACTAGGGGTGGGGGAAGGGGAGGTGGGCGGAGGGTGGGGTGACTAGGTGACAGGCACTGAGGGGGGCATTTGAAGGGATGAGCACTGGGAGTTATTCTGTATGTTGGCGAAGTGAACACCAATAAAAAATAAATTATTCCCTTCAAAAAAAAAAGAAAAAAGAAAAAAAGAAATCTCCATAAAGACTTCTCTCATTGCAACCTAGTGATGGATGTTTCCCTGCCCCGCGTGACAGTGATGAGACTAGCCTGCTAGCTGGGGATAGAAAATGAAAAATAAAAATAAAAAAATGAAAATGAAAAAAAAAAAAAAAGAAAATGAAAAACAAATCACAGACAATCCCAAGTTGGTCTACTTCGTCTGTTTGACTCCTGCCCCACTCCAGGCACCAGTTAGGCCATAAAGGAGAGCAGTAAAGACTTGGGCTGCCCCCATTTCCTTCCAGGGGAGAGTTTGACTCACATCTTATCTCTGCCCAGCTCCCAACCGTAGGCCCTGAGACTAATCTTGGCTCTGCTCTGACGCTTTGAACTTGTACTGGCTCTTCCTCCTGGCAGGCCTCAGCTTCCCTAAAGCACCCTGACGTGGCAGCCGGTTCTACTTCCAGAAGTCACCCCTGACTCCTGCCACTTGGGCAACACCCTTGCCAGGTGGGTCCCCTCCTTCCCCAAGATGAGATAGTTGGGCAGGGCACCCTAGCTGCTGGACCCCAAGAGAAAGTGTTACAGGACTCGGGAGGAAGGAGAGGTCCCCGAGAAGGGTGGCCAGGGGGAGGCTGGGAAGCTTATGAGGAAGAGTGGGGTCTGATCCTTGACATGAGAGCGGGAACAGAAGGTCTTGTATGCTCTTGTGGCTTAGTTCAGGGATCGGGATTGGCAAATCATGGCTCTAGAGCCAGATCCAGCCTGACACCTGTCTCTGTAAGTAAAACCGTGTTGGCTCCCAGCCAGAGTCCTTCCTTCACGTGTTGCCCCTGGTTGCTTTGGTGCTACGTCGGCAGAGCTGCGTAGCTGCGACAGAGGCTGCTTGTTCTACAAAGTCTAAAGTATTTACCATCAGGTCCTCTACGCAAAAAAGTTTGCAGGCCCCTGCTCTCAGTGCATCCAGCTTTCCCAAACAGAGCGATCTGAGGAACCCGGTCCGGTGAGGTTGCTCCACCAAGACGGGGGAAACAGTCATGGTGCCTCCACACCCCAGGGCTAGTCACAATGCCCCTTAGTGTATTAGGGCCTCCAAAAAAATCATACACAGAAGAACCTTTTTACTGTTCAACAAGCATGTCCCAAACCTGTTTGATCTCCCGAAACTTTTTTTTTTTTTTTTTTTTACCTCTTCACAATCTTGAGAAGCTAGCATTCTGTGGACGCCCCTGGTAAACACTAGTTGGGTGGAATGACCCTGTACCGCCTGAGTTCTCAGCCTGACCCTGCCTCTAATGGGCCAAGTGACCTTGGCTGTATTACATACACCCCGGGGCCAGCTTCCTCATTGGTTGAATGCGGTAGTGTGGCTGTCCTATCTCGGCCTCTTGCAGGTTTTTCGGGTAGGTCACTGCGATAGCGTTCATGAAAATGATCTGGAGCAAGATGACTGTGGTGTCATTGATTTTTTTTTTTTATTTTTTATTAGTTTGGCTTCGATACACTGTTTAGCAATGGCAAAGTGAGGAAAGCACAAGATCAAGGTTATGAGGTCCCTTTTCTGATCCTTGCTCAAGTACCCACTGGGTTTAACCAAATTCTTTTCCCCACAGGGCCTCAGTTACTTCCCCTAGACTCTAAGGATCTATTAGCTCTGAAAGTCTACAATTCCATTTGGCTAGATACATTCAACGCCCCCCACCCCTTATCCAAAAAAATGGGGTCTCTCTCACCAACCTTAAAGACCAAACTGCCATGATTTTCTGTGGACAGTGTCTGTGCTCGGTACCAGCTGTGAGGAGGTATTAATGAAGGGTTTCTACTGTGGCTGACAGCATGGGAGGAGGCAGGGCTGATTCTTCTGGAAATGTCGACCCGACAATTCTGAACTCGATATCAGAGTCTTTCTTCTCTTTCTCTTCCAAGGCTCAAAGGCTGCTTTGCCCAAACATGAAGCTTAGACAGCTGATTAACAGATTTGACAAAATAAAAGAGCCGTGGGACCAAGGGTAGAGGGCAAGTTCCCCAATAGGCATGGGATGAAATGGTCATAAAGCAGAATCCACATAAAATTCCTTCTGGCCACCTTTTCTGTTAACACCTCCCTCCCCCTAAAATGACCATGTCTCAGCTTTATCAACAGTCCTTGATATCAAAGATTTATAAGCAGTTGAACAAGTGGAGCTTTATGAACAAGGTGAGGATCTACTGAAAAACACCCTCCTCATCCATGAATTTAGGAAAACCCCAGAAAATTTTGCCTGGGTCAAAGGTCTAGAGCATAGTGAGTGAGGGCTCCTGGGGAGGAATGATTTGAGGAATAGGGATTGTTCTTTTTGGTTTCCATGGAGAAAGCACCTGCTGGTGGAGTCAACCAGGGGAACTTCCAAGTGTGGGGGGCTCAGAGTATCTCAGAGGCCACTGAGCCCATGCCCTCCGGTCAGCCCTCCAGTCACAAATATTTACTGGGACCCCCACTGACTTGGAAGTTGTCTGGGGACATAGTGAGGCGGATCCAACATAATTACTGCTCTAAAGGAGCTTAGGATGTACTTGAGAAGGCAGCCTCGTGTACATGAATATGATTAAATGTGTGCAGCAGGTCGAGTGCTAGCAGACCTCAGGAAAGAGGGCAGCTAGCGAGGGCTAGGAGTGATGCCTAAGATGTCACAGCAATTGGCAGCCTCTTCTATTATCAAATCCCCAGGTATGGAAATCCCACTTTCCCTGGGGACCACCACCAGGGTTTAATAAATCCTTTCTTGAAGCCTCTTTTGAGTCAAGCATCACCTTTGGCTGTGGGAAATGCTTGCCTTCCTAGGCCCAGGGATAGCTAGCCCCTGCCTCCCCAGATGGAGCCCCAGCTCCATTAGCTCCCCTTCATGCAGGTGGAGGAAGGATGAGAAAAGGCTGAAGTTACGGTGTTTGGTCCTGGTTCTCCTCCCATGGTGACTGAGCAGCTTACTCTTCTATTCCTCGGGGTCCGGGGTGCCTCTCCGGGACTGTCAGACTGGCCTGGGGAGGACAGTCACCCCGGAGCATCTTCCTTTCTATGAGAGGCAGCTGGTCTGGCTGGAGGCTCAGTTCCAGGAAATATGTCATCTGAATCAAGGTGACCCCTGCAGTCCTCTCTGTCTCCTGAGCTGCACACATACAGAGGATGTTGTGAGGGGACTGGGGACTGAATTCGATTCCCTGGGAACCCCAACCCCCAACCCCCACAGACTTTGGGAAACTCCTGACACCAGAAGAGTTGCAATTGAACCCTTAGATTGAAAGGGGTTGGGCCAGACCTTTGGGGTCCTGGGTGTGATCAACTTAGCCTCTTGCACTTGCTCCCAGAAATCTCACCCTCTCTTCAGAAGTGCTAAACACCATAGAGCCCTCATTTTTACGAGTATTTAAAACTGGGCTGGAAGAGATGCCCAGCTAGACCGTGTAGGGGACGCAAGTGCTGTCTGCTCCCGTATCTGATCCCAGCCCTGCTGCTTGCTCTTGTGGCACACATGCCTACCAGTAGCATGTGTCTTGCCATCCCCTGAAGAGCTTCTCCTTCAGCCCTGGGAGGTCGCTGAGGCATACGTACAGAGATGATTTCCCCATTTTATTGATAAACCAGGAGTGGTTCAGTGGCTCAGACGAGAATTTAGCATTTCTACATCCAAAGGTCCTGGCATCAACCCTGACCCCACCCAGTCCCAAGGTGTCAGATGGGAACAAGCACTCCCTGCACCCCCACCCCCACCCCGGGGGGCTACTGCAACTCAACTCACTCATCCTCTTTCTCCGGAGCTTCTTTTGCAATAGGCCAAGAGCCACAAGCGTAACGGGGAACAGCATAGATACCGGAATCAGGATCCAAGATTTGTTTTTCTCTCCTGGAGTAGCGCTGGAGTAGATGTAGCCAGTGAGTCGGGGGGGGGGGGGGGGGGAGTGGAAAGAGCACAGGGGAGTGGAGGTTGGAGTTGGACGGGAGACTGAAGGGCGGCGTTTGACCCTCGCCGCTCACTTTACAGGTGAGAAGCTGAGGTGGGGGAGGTGGGCTGCCCTCATTCCCACAGCAGGTTAGTAGAAAAGCTGGGACCAGAACCCAGCCCTCAGGTTCCCAAGCCCTGCATCCCTGTCACTGCTGTCTTCCCTGCCTGGGTACGGGCCCCACCATGCGCCCCAGTGGGAAACAGCTGAGTGAGTCAGGGAATCTACCCTGGGCATTTGGCTCCACCACAATCTTTCCTTGTGGCTTCAGCAAGGACCTCCCATGTCTAGATTTTTTTGTTCCTCATCTTTTAAAAAAGTCCCAAAGGTTCCACCTAAATAGTCTGTTTTCCTAATGTTTAGATTTTACTTGAGAACCACATGAAAATACTCGGGGTTTCTTAGCAAGGACCCTTGAACAGGCAAGGGAGGGTCTGTGATTTTGATGGTCTTTGCCCTTCACTGTCCTGGGCTTACAAAGAGGAGTGAGCAGATGGAGGGGGGCACAGAGGTCAGCCCACAGAGGAGCATGCGGAAAGTGGGGCAGAGGCAGGGCCCCAGCCGAGACAAGGGTCTGGGAGTTTACCTCTTCATGGGGGACCCCTTGCCCCAGGGCCTCATGGACCCAGCAGCTGGGGCCTGGCTCGGTGTGGCTTGGGGATCGCTGTCTCCAGCAGGCCTGTCTAGGTCCCCTTGGGTGGTTCCTTCCTCGGATGCCATCTCTCTGCTGGTGGGGCCCAGGGTCCACACACCTGCAGCTGGAGCAGTTCCTTCAATGGAGCCCAGAGCTTGTGGCTCAGAAACAGTTGTTGCTTCTCGAAGGATTCCCTGCACCCATTTTTCGGAGACCAGAGTTGATGGCCTACGGGTCCCTGTGACCTTCGCAGCTACATCCGGGGCTGTTCTGACCCTCTCTGTTTCTTCCTCTGCTCCATCGGCCTCAGTAGTTGTCTCCCCCGCTTCCTCGCTGGGCCGAGCCCTGTTGGCTACCGAGCCTCTGGGGTCCCACACCCAAACATCTTCTGTTGTGTCGGACACGCCTCCGATCGCTGAAGCCGGACTCTCTGGAATAGGGACCGTTGCCCAGACAGAGGCCGCTCCCTGGCTGTCCGTCCCTAGAGCTCCTGCCCCTGTTGTTCCCAGGGTCTGCCTTCCCTCAGCTGTTGTTCCTGGAGTCCCAGCGACTCCGGCCCATCCTGTCCCCTGTCTTTCTATGGTCTGGGTGGCTCCTGGGGTCCGTCCGTTGGCCGCTGGTGATGCTGTTCCAAAGGATCCCGTGACGAGCTCAGTGGCAGCCGGAGTGGCCGTGGGGATGGAGCCGGAAGGGCCTGCGAACGGCAGGGGGACACCCCATGGGAAGGCTACCCCGGCTACCCGCAGGAGTCACCAAAGGGCGCCAGGCCTAACGTGTTCGCTCCGAGGAACGCGGCCCCACGAAGCAACAGCCTTTGCTCAATATGTGGGATAGGATAAAAAAATTAGGGAAAACCAGGTGTCTTCTCTAGCCTGTTGCAAACATTGACGTGCTTTGGTCCTTCCTCCTCGTGTGGTGCCCACACATGCCCTCCCGAGCCGTCCGGCAGCCCCTGGGCCCCAGCCCGCCACGTGGGGCTCTCGCCAGATGCTTAGGCAAGTGCGGTCCCAGGCACTGCCCCCTCCCTGCCATGCCCCCTCCCTGGGGCTGCCACTGCCTGGGCGCCCTTCCGTGGACCCTGGGTCCCCAGCTCCAGGTCACTTCTCTGGAACCTTCCACGCAGAGCATGGACCTGGGAGGCGCCAGACGTCTGCTCAGGGGCCCGGTCTCAGGAAGAGCCTCTTCTGTGCTCGTGTCTCACCTGCTCTGCTTGTCTGAACAAAGAGACATCGTGAGCCCAAGTGGCCAAATTATCCGATTCACTCCCTTCTCGAGTCCTGTCCAAATACGCCTGCCACGAGCCGTGGGGGAGCTCGGGTGGGATGGCCCGCCTGCGTTCCGCTGGGAAGGGTTGCTCAATATCTACCTTCCTTCTGAAGGTGATTTTTTTTTCTGAAATGAAAGCCTGCTTCCTAGAGGTCTGGCCTTACCCCCAGCTTTTCCTCATCACCCCCCCCCGGGGGGGGGGGTAAAGCCCTCTTGGACCCGTGCAGCATCTCCTGCACCTGCCTTCCCTGCACTCTCTTCACCGGACTTGACCCGCCAGCCGTGAGCGCGTACCTGCAGAGACGGTCAGGTTCATGCTAAAGAAGAACATGTTGTTCGTGTTTCCAATGCCACAGCGGTAGCGCCCCACGTCATCTGGGGACAGCTGGGCCAGCGTCACCACAAACAAGCTTCTCCGCGGGAAGTCAGCGAGAGCCACGCGGCCGCGGTAGCGCAGGTGAGTGTAGTGGGTGGTGGACACGATGGTGTGGCAGATGTGTGTCACGGGGCTTAGGCGACACCAGTACTTCCTGTCGTGCATGTTGATGGTCAAGGGGGCGTAGTGGCACCGGATGGTGACTGCTCCCCCAGGCTTCCCGGACACCAGCCTCGGGCCCTTCAATGCACCTGCAGCTGCAGGCAGAGAGAGGGGGAAAAAATCAGAGGAAAGGGGGCGTTGAGTGTGGTCACCGTTTGGGGAGTCACGAGCTCCACGCTCTGCCAGGATGAGGGGACAGGTCGGAAAATGGCCTCATGAAAGTGAAGAAAGAAGAATCAATATGGACATGTCAGAGCTTAGCCCCTGGGTCCAGAGCACCCCAAGATATGGAATGGAGCTGCATCCAAGGCCCCATCTGAGACACAGAAATGCAAGGATACTCTTACCAGCTATTAGCCAGCACCTGTCCTGTGCCAGGTGCCAGGTGTGGTCACACAAGTCCACCCAGAGCCTGTGTCAACATGTGCAGGTCTGTGGTGGGTTTGCTGGACCGCAGAAGAGAGAGGGTACGCGGGAAAGGGAGGCTGGGCTGCTTTCCTCTGAGAGGGGAGGGTGCCCTACACACAAGAATCCCGGTCCCCCTGGGGGGCCGTCCCCAGACCCAGGATCGAAAAATGTTCGCTCCCGGCACTCTTCTGTAGAAATGTCACCGTCACGTGCCCCCA
Organism: Canis aureus; assembly: GCF_053574225.1. Taxonomy (NCBI): domain Eukaryota; kingdom Metazoa; phylum Chordata; class Mammalia; order Carnivora; family Canidae; genus Canis; species Canis aureus. The sequence continues at coordinate 75,045,616 of NC_135616.1, read as the reverse complement.
TCAAAGCACAGACTGGGACCATGTCTGCTCTGGCAAGTGGCATAAATCACGCCTGACCCAGGCTGTGGCCTGTCTACCAAATGGCACGAACTTGACCCGGTGTGGGCAGAAGCAAAGCTTGTCCTTTCACTGTCTCTTCATATTGGCTCTGCTCCTTCACGCATCTCAGGCATCCTTTTGGGGACAGTAGGTTCTGTCGTCTCACCCGGAGAGGAAAAAGTCTGGTCCGGCCGAGAATGGCATCTCCAGGGCAGTGCAATGACCGGTTGCAGCTCCAGGCTCTCCGCGTTCCTCCTTCCTCTGTTCAAAATCGCGGTGTAGGCCCCTTGGGGATCGCATACGGAGGGGCAGAGAGGAAGGTGGGGGGAGAGTTGTGGGCTGTTCGCCTTGCTCTCTGGGCACACGCATGTCCAGGGCCCTTCCTGGGACTTTGTTCCCCCAGACTTTCCCATGCTCTCTGGCTGCTGTTCCTTTCTTGCAAGAAGTGCCTGTCCTGCTGGCCTTTGGGCCTCCTCCACCTCCACCAAACCTATGGCTTCTGGCCACCCGCCCTTCCTTTTGTGGTCATGGTCCCTTCTGGGGGGCCTTTGTGGTGGAGTCCCCAAACCAGCTCTTTTCGTAGGTGCCACATTTGGTCACAGGAAGCATAGTTTTGTCCTGCTGTCCAGAGAAGCTGGGACACGGGACAGCATGTTGCGTAGCTTTCTACAAGTTTCCTTCTCTTGCTGGACTGAACGTGAAGGGGGAAGTAAGCCCTCCTGTCTGTCTCCTGGGGGTGGGGAGGGGGCAGGTGGAGGAGAGCACAACACGCTGACATCTCTCTCCAAAACAGCTCTTACAGGGAGTGTGGCCACCCTCTCAGGATTCCTCAGATGGGGGGGGGGGGGGGCTGTTGCTCGCACAACCAGCTGTGCCATCTCTCCCCACAATCCTACACAGGCGGTTAAATATCTTGCTTTGGGATGTCGGTGCCTGGCATCTATCAATTTGTTCTATGTCTCTAGGGCCTCTGAAGTCAAGAAGGTTCAGTTTTTGTTTGTTTTTAAAGATTGTATTTCTTTGACACACACAGAGAGAGAGAGAGAGAGAGGGCACCAGTAGGGGGAAGGGCAGAGAGAGAGGGAGAAGTAGGCTCCCCACTGAGCAGGGAGCCCGAATTGGGGCTCAATCCTGGGACCCCAAGATCATGACCCAAGTCGAAGGTAGACATTCAACCAACTGAGCTCTCCAGGCACCCCAAGAAGGCTCAGTTTAATATCTAAGCTTAATAATATCCTGTGGCCAGAACTGGCTACAGAATCGCAAAGCCCAGTGCAAAACGAAAATGCAGGACCCCGCTGTTCGGAGGCTATTAACCCCCGTTCTTTATGGTAATAGCAGGGCAGTAAACCAGGGGTCTTCTGAGGCTGGAGCCCTTGTGATGCATAGGGCACGCGCTCACGGAGCTGGCCCGCCTGCTGCGTATGTCTTGAGGTCTAATCATAGGGAGACTCAAGGCCGTACGTGCCACGACTGTAGCAATGTTCTCACTGTAGTTTTAATTAAGTGACGTACGTCCAACTAGGCCACGATCAGTAAAGCTAAATGGCAATTTATCATTGAGAGAATTTTCAGGATTATAAACAAGGACCGTCTTGGGACAGCGTGTTGGGGCCCTGAGTAAGTGCTCACACTCTAGCTTCGGGAATTCTTACGACCTACGGGGCGCACACACGAGAGGCTCTCTGCCCCATTAGTCAACAGGATGGGGCAGTCTGACTGCTCAGGAGAAAGCTGATTGAGAATCCTTAATGAGGGGTGCCTGGTGGCCCAGATGGTAAAGCGTCTGTCTGCCTTCAGCTCAGGTCATGACCCCATGATCCTGGGTTCGAGCCCCGTGTGTCGGGCACCCTGCTCAGCAGGGAGCCTGCTTCTCTGTCTGCCTCTGCAGCTCCCCCTGCTTATGGCCTCCCTGTCTCTCTCTCTGTCAAATAAATAAAGAAAATATTTTTAAAAGGAATTCTAAATGAGCTCTCGCAATGAACATTTTTTTTCTTTTATTAATACCAAATTGTCCTTGCCCTTGAGACTCGTTTTATGGATTACTGATCAGTAGCTCTTAGTTATATGTAATTAACGTATATGTATATATATTATATTATATATAATTTGGAATATATTTGGTAGGTATTCTAAGTAATTTGGAATTTTTTATTAGTCACCTGTGGGAATTAAGGAAAGGGCTAGCATTTTAGGATGAATATGGTGCCCCCCTGGGGTGCCTGCGCTCATTCCCCCATCATTTCCCTGCGGTTGTCTGTGGCTATGGCTCCCCCTGGGAAAGAGCGAGGGGGGGCCGGCAGATGGAGGGAGGCCAGGGATTGGAGACAGACTTGGTCTGAGAGAGCAGGAGAGGTCTGAGGCAGGGCAGAGGGAGAGGGGTTGCACCTGCGATGGATGTCTCCTCCATCAGGCAGAGGGGCGAGAAAGGAGTGAGTGATTCATTGGCCCAGAGGTGGGCCCCGGAGGGGACAGGGCCATTCCACAGGCATCTGAAATGGGGTCTTCTGTGTGGAGGGGTCAAAGCAGAACCTGGGGCAAAGGGAGGAGATGGACCATCAGGGGGCCTCCTAAGTTCACAAATGCACCCACGAGAGACAGAGCCAGCTCTAAACTCCCTGCCAGGCCAGATTGCTGGACGCACCCCATGGAGTAAGAGCTCCCTGCCTCCTGCCTCTCCTCCCTTTTTGCTCCTGTGACCCTGCTGGGGTCCCAACATGGGGATGAGAGGGGAGAGAGGAACAGAGCAGACAGTCACCACGTCCCCTGCACTGCCTCCTGACCGCAGGCCTTGGGTGGATGAGGGGGCTTGTCTTTGAAAAAAGATTGAAGTCCTGACCAAAACATTTAACTACATCCTTTAAAGTATCAAATTCAGATTTGAGACCTAAAGGAATTAAGTCAGGACTCTTACCTACGTTAACATGTTAGCAGAAAAATCACGGGCCTGCCTGAGTTTTCATTTGGGGGCAGGGGGATGCCTGCCTTCTACTGAGAAATTTTATTTTATTTTATTTTATTTTATTTTATTTTATTTTATTTTATTTTATTTTATTTTATTTTATTTTATATTTTATTTTATTTATTTATTTTTTTTTCTACTGAGAAATTTTAAAGGGGCGCACGGGAGATTGAAATAAAGAGATGGTATGATTATATCACAGAGAGTCCTTGCTCAAAATGAACCTTCGTTTCCTGAAAATTCTGATTTGTTTATAGGCCAAACATAATTATTAATCTTTTTTTTTGTATTACCATAGCATTTTTTTATTCATTCATTCAATGGTTATTTGTTCAGCGTGTACTCAGGACTAGGTTCTAGGTACCAGATGCTCTGGGCAAACAGTCACTACATTTCTCAAGGGTTCCCCATTACCATTAAAATAAAATCTAGACACCAGGGGTGCCTGGGAGGCTCAGCAGTTGAGCATCTGCCTTTGGTTCAGGGCGTGGTGATCCTGGAGTCCCAGGATCGGGTCCCACATCGGGCTCCCCATGGAGAGCCTGCTTCTCCCTCTGCCTGTGTCTCTGCCTCTCTCTCTGTGTCTCTCATGAATAAATAAATAAAATCTAAAAAAAAAAAAAAATCTAGATACCGCAGCACAGAGACAGGGCTATGTGTCATCTGAGCCTTGATCTATCCAGCCTCCCCACACCAGCCTGCCAGGACCCGGAGGGCAAGGGCTGTCTTCCCCCCACTGTCGCTGTGGCTGGCGTGTCATCCACGTGTCCTCCGTGGATGTGTGTTGACTAAACCAGTGGATGCAGAGATGTAATATCATCTACCCACCTAGCTTCTTAGTAGACTCAGCACTTTGGGGTAGGGCAGGTCTGCATTTCAAAGTCCTCAGTATTGGGCCTGGTGCTGTTTTTCTTTCTTTTTTCTTTTTTTTTTTTTTTAAGGTTTTATTTATTTATTCATGATAGAGAGAGAGAGAGAGAGAGAGAGAGAGGCAGAGACACAGGCAGAGGGAGAAGCAGGCTCCATGCCAGGAGCCTGACGTGGGACTTGATCCCAGGACTCCAGGATCAAGCCCTGGGCCAAAGGCAGGCGCCAAACCGCTGAGCCACCCAGGGATCCCTGTTTTTCAAATGAGTGGGAACAAGCAGCGCAACTTCCATCTGTTGCCTTCATGCCCTGGACCCGTTATCTTGCAAACGCAGCTGACTTTCAGTCAGCAATTTGAATGGAAGAGAGCAGAGACACAGGGAAATGTCAAAACAGTGATTATTCTAGAAATGACCAAAGCAGGCATATGCCCTCTCTGGGGAGCTCTTGCCTGTCTCATTCCCCCTGGAGCCAGACCTGACCACCCCCTGGATCTTGCATGGCCTGGGGTCCCAGGAGGGAAGGCCAGGGGTAGGCCCGGACTGCCGAGGGAGCTGGGCGGCCCGCCGTGCATCCCTGCAGCCTGGAAGCCACGGGGCTGGTTTTGTAAGCTCTGAACCGGGGCTGTGTTGGGGTCTCACCTTGCAATAGGCACACCATGAGGAGGACGGGCATTTTCCATCCTGCCCTCCGGTTGGTGACCTGCAAAGAAAGCACTATAGTTGAAGAAGCCTGAGGGGGACCAGTGAGAAGCTGGGGTGAGCAGCAGGGAGACCTGGGGTGAGCCCTCTCTCACTGCAGGACGTCCGCTCGCGCAGTGTTGTGCTGGGTGGGCCATGCCTAACCAAGCGCAGGACGTGGACTCCACCGCGCTCCGAAGCATGTGTGTTTGGCCCAGGGCCCCATCACCAGGCTCCAGTGTCCCTGCCCTTGGGGTATCTGTGTTCAGCAGAGTGGGGGGCTCCCTCTGTAGGATCCCAGCCCCTGCACCCACACGGCGGAGCTGGGAATCCGGGGGAGCCTTGTGTCGCAGAAAGGCTACAGGCTTGCAGTTTGGACCCAGGCTGGGTGGTGGGGCCTGGCAGGCTGGGTTCCTGGCCCGGGGAACGAGCAAGTGCGTCAGGGGGCCGTTGTGCAACTGGAACTCGACTGTGCCAGGGGCGCGGGCAGTGTGCAGGGACCGAGCAGTTCCCGCCCCCCCCACCCCTTCTTTTTGGCCGAAGAACAGCTGATTCCCTCAAGGGGAGCTGCTGCTTTGCTGGCGGGGTGCCTCCGCTCAGTCACAAGGACTTAAACATTGGCTCACGGGACGAGCAATTGCACAAGGGCCCTAGTTCATTCTCTTTCTTCTCCAGGACTTCTAGAAAGCCCTCCCTGTCCCCTGGCCAACGCTGATCTCCCCCGCCAGAGACTCGAGGGTGGGCCTGTGTGTGTCACCCCTCTACCCCAGGGCTCTGGACAGGAGGCCACAGGGTGTGGGGGCACCGCGGGCTCTCGGGAGCGGGACTGACCACTCCTGCGACAGACGCCCTGCCTGTCCCCACCAGTCGGCTTTCATCGCGTGCTGATTAGAAATGCCTGCTTTATCCGTGTTCCCCTAGGGTTTTCACGGTTGCTAACTGACGGATCCCAAATCTGTGCTTGAAATCTATGTACTGCCTGCGGTTCTTGGGACCTAGAAGGAAGGAAGGGAGGAAGGGAGGGAGGAAGGAGAGAAAAAGGAGAGAGGAAGGGAGGAAGGAAGGGAAGGAGGGAGGAGAGAGGAAGGGGGAAGGAAGGGAGGGAGGAAGGAAGGAAGGAAGGAAGGAAGGAAGGAAGGACGGAAGGGAGGAGAGAGGAAGGAGAGAGGAAGGGAGGAAGGAGGAAAGGAAAGGAGGGAGGGAGGAGAGAGGAAGGGGGAAGGAAGGGAGGGAGGAAGGAAGGAAGGAAGGAAGGGAGGGAGGGAGGCAGGGAGGAGAGAGGAAGGAAGGGAGGAAGGAGCAAAGGAGGGGAGGAAGGAAGGAGAGAGGAAGGGAGGAAGGGGGAGGAAGGGAGGGAGGGAGGGAGAAAGGAGAGAGGAAGGGAGGAAGGGAGGGAGGGAGGGAGGCCGGCTGGCTGTCCTGGGGTCCTTCCCCCTCTCGTCCCTACCTCACTAAGGTTGAGAACAGGTGCACAGTCAGCGGTCTGGCCCCGGGCAGGGGACTGTCACCTCCCCAGGGCCCAGCCGGAGTAGGGGAGGAGAGGGAATGGGAGGGAGGCCCTAAGGAGACGGGGCGGGGGTGGGGGGCGACAGCAGGGGGGTCGCTGGAGGCCGGGGCTGGGGCTGGCCCCGAGGGAGCCCCGAGGGGGCGGCCCTGGAAGAGGCCCCCGCCCGCCCGCTGGCTGCTGGCCGCCTGCCTCCCCCGCCGGCCTCTGCCAGGTGCGCTGCCCTAATCTGCTGCTTGATTACCGCCCACCAAGCCCAGGTCCGCGGGGGCGAAGTTTTTCTAGCACGTTGGGTGCTGACTCTGCGCGCCGAGGCCAAAGTCTGCCCCCCCTCCCCCCCCAGTGCGGGGAGGCAGCAATCTCCAGGCTCAGGAGCAAAGGCACCTGCCCCGAGGGGCAATGAGGAAGCTCGACCGAGATAAGCGGCCTCGGGTTATCGGCCTTGACTGGAGGCTGGCAGGGGAACACTGCAGGAAGTGCGCCCAGGCCCCTGGCACCCGCCCCGCCCGTGACCTCCGAAAGCCTTTCTCCGGAATACCGGGAGCTGCAGGCCTCGCTGGGATTGGGATGAGGGCCAGGGTGGGGCCCGTCCTCTCCTGCCGGGAAGAGCATCTACCCCATCTCCAGCACGGCGGGGGGGGGGGGGGTGGGGGGGTGGGGGGGGGGACTGCGCCCCAAATCCCCACTGCCCCCCTCCTCCGGTCCCCCCAGGCCACTTATCTCCTGTTCCCTGCCCCTGGGGACAGCCCACACGAAAGCCAAGGAGCCCACGTCGGGGTAGTGCAGCCCAGAAGCAGGACTCAGGAGCTCTGGCCCTGCCTGTGGCTGATCGAACCATAGAATGACCTAGAGCAATGCATCCTGCTCCAGAGCTCTTTGTGACGTGTGTGGGTCCTATGTGACTCAGGGAGTCGCGTGTCAGGGTGAGCAGGAGAGCGGGGAGGCAGGAGGGACATGCCTGCCCCGGGAAGGGCCCCCACTGCACACGTGAGACTTGCTGCTGCGAGTCACCACCCCTCCCCGGGGAGACAGGACCCCAGCCTCTGGGGACAAAGCCAAGGCTCACCTGTCCTCCTGGCTTAGCTGAGGCTTCTGCAGCCATCTCAGTCCAGAGATAAGATCCACCCGGACTCTCCTTCTCTGTCTGTCTGTCTGTCTTTTTGAGATGCTGGTGTTGGAACACCGTCTAGCTTCTTCTCCTTAACCTTGACACTGAGAAGGTAGCACCGGGGGCTGGAAAGCAGCTGGAGCTGCACTGGAAGCTCCAAGTGCAAGAGGGGCTCTCTCTGCCCCCCGCCGCTCTGCACCTGCAGCAAGTCGCTGCACCCCGCGCCTTGGCTTCTAGGTCTAGGAAGGAGCCAGGAGCTGGTCCTTGTGGTCCTCGCTGTCACTTACTCTCGCAGAACTTTTCCAGGGGTGGCGACCGTGGTGTCAAGGATCTACATTCTCCAACCTCTCGTTACCCCTCCGGCCCAAGGCCCCATCCTGATCTTTCAGGATGCCCCAGTGTAACTGGCCCCTTGAGGATAAGTAATGCAACCAACAATCTGGGGAGGGGAGAAAATTTGGGAGAGGAATTCCCCTGTAGGCTGGCTGGACAGCGGGGGCCTTCTGCTGGCCTGGCCCCTTCGGCCGCCAGGGAGAGCCAGTTTGGGTCACGGGCTCCAGGTCAACTGCGTGCCTGGTAGTCCCCGATTCATGCTCCAGAGCGAGCACAATACAGGAAATGAGACGGGCTCCATGGAAAGAGAGCACTGACAAGTGGTGGCCCATCCAGGAGGACAACATGCTTAAAAACACCCCAATATGTTGCTTTGGAAAACACATCAGGGGTGGGTTCACTTCCTCTTAAAAGATGTAATGCCTACCTCTGTTGGTTTTATTTATTTATTTTTATTTTTTATTTATTCATGATAGAGAAAGAGAGAGAGAGAGAGAGACAGGCAGAGGGAGAAGCAGGCCCCATGCAGGGAGCCCGACACAGGACTCAATCCCAGGTCTCCAGGATCACGCCCTGGGCTGAAGGCAAGAGCTAAACAGCTGAGCCACCAGGGATCCCACCTCTGTTGGTTTTAAACTGACATTAAAATGACAACTAAGATGCTCCAAGGGATGGAGGTGCTGTAGACTCCAGTGAGGGACTCTCACCAGGGCCCCTAATGGACACCATAGCACCCGTAGGCCAGTGAAAAAGGGCACTTCTTTAGAAAAATCAAGGCAGTTGATATATTGTTGTGCCGTGACCATAGATGGCAGCACGTATTACCTATGCATTCCCCCTTCCAGGTTTGGAGATAGATTGTGGGTAAGATTTGGGTCACTGACAGCAAATAAGAGAGGAAAAGAAGCATTACTGTAGGATGTCCAGGGTGTGGCAGGCCCAAGGTGGTCTTGGGCACGTGTGTATGCCAGTTACTGTGTGCGGAGCGGCGTGTGCCACTATTCCAGGACGTGGTTAGACGGCCCAGATCTTCATCGACACCTGTAGCCTCTCCTATAAGTTAGAATACATGTACCATGGAAATGGCATCCCCTTAGCTGTGGCATGCTGACGCAGTGCACAACCTGAAGAACTGTACGTGATGGCCCCCCTTATCCCCAGAATTGAATGGTGGCAGAGAGGGTTAACGCCCAGCTAGATTCTCCATTCCCAGCTCCGCCGGGAGCAGTAGAGCACTGTGTGGTTGATCACATAGACTTTGGAGTTAAGACTCCTTCCAAGTTAATATCCCAGCCCTACTTTGTACTGGAAAAGTGATATGGGTCAGATTACTTAACCGTTTTTACCCCTTGTTCTCCTCATCTGAAAACAGGAGATAATAGCACCTACCTCATAAAGTTTGTGGATTAAGTGTGACAATCCACGTAACTTAAAGTTCCCTGCGTGTAGCAAATTCTCAGTAAATGTCAGCTGATAATATTAATAGATAATATTAATAGATTAGTTTATAGCGACAGAGAGCAGGTGTCATTTAATGATCACAGCCTCAAAAAACAGTCCTTTCTGAAGCTTTTCCTCTATTCAGCAGCTTATTTCCTTTTTTACTTTCTTCTTTCTTCTTTTTTGCCTTTCTTTCTTTTGCCTTTTTTTTTTTTTTTTGCCATTTGATTATTTTGGCATCTGAAAGATGAAAAATAAATCAATTTCTCTAAGGACATGTCCAGATTGATTTTGTATTTTAAAATAAAAAATGGTCAAATTGTATTGTTTAATAAACCAGGCGGACATTTTACAGCCTAAAGGATATTTTTGTCTAGTTTATCTCCTTTTGAACATTTTGGAGACTTTTTTATTACTAGAGAGGTAAGCCATAGTAAAGCCCAATTAGTTGTAAAGTCTGGGGCCAGTTTTCAGAGCCCTGACCCGGAGCCAAGTGCTCCCTCTCTGAAACTTTATGGGGGAGAAAACTCTGTACTGGCTACTCCTCTTGAGAGTGTAACTGAATTTTTTTTTTTTTTTTTTTTTTTTTTACCTAGTATCAAGCCACGGGAAGCCTCTTTATATAGGTTTATGACACTGTGACCTTCTGATTCCAGGTCCCAGACTCCAGAAAGAAAACGAAATAACGCATAGACCAAATGTTAGGTATGGGAAGTGTTTTTGCCCACTCCCTGCCCCCCTCCCCTAGTTCCCCCAATCCCAAATTTAGCAAAGGATCATTTGCTAAACAGACGCACTGAAGTAAAAATCAGAAATCAAGAAGTTAACCAAGGCAGGGAAAGCTATTTGTGCTATAACACAATCTGTATTGATCTCTTCCGTCTCCAAAACATGTTTTCTAATGAATAAATTAAGAGCAATATGTAGAGATGCTTTATGCATCCAGGTGGCCGTCCTCAAAGCTCACATTCCTCCTTCTGCATCACTGCCGAGTTTTCAGCTGGCTCTACCTACATATGCAAGCTTTTCTGTTCTTTGTTTTTTAAAAAAGATTTCATTGGGCAGCCCGGGTGGCTCAGCGGTTTAGTGCCACCTTCAGTCCAGGGCGTGATCCTGGGGACCTGGGATCGAGTCCCGCGTTGGGCTCCCTGCTTGGAGCCTGCTTCTCCCTCTGCCTGTGTCTCTGCCTCTCTCTCTCTCATGAGTAAGTAAATTTAAAAATCTTAAAAAAGATTTCATTTATTTATTTTAGAAAGAGAGAGAGAGAGAGAGAGAGGGAGGAGGGGCAGAGGGAGAGGGCAAATCTCAAGCAAACTCTATGCTCAGCACAGAGCCTAATGCAGGACTGGACCTCAGGACCCTGAGATCACGACCTGAGCTGAAAACAAGAGTCGGATGCTTAACCAACTGAGCCACCCAGGTACCCCTGCAAGCTTTGTTCTATCCTAGTTATTAGCAGGAGAGACACAGTCCTTCTCCCCCCTCCCTAACTCAAGTCCTGCATGCCCAAGAAAGCGTTGTTTAAAAACACCTGGATTGCCACCACCACTCCTTGACCACTTAGAAATTCACAGAGGAAGGTGAACTATGAGACTTGTCACTCTTCCAAAGGATAAGAGAAGAAAGTATTTGTATAGCACAAGTAATCATTTTATAATGACATTAGCAGGCTTTTACAACGTCCACCATCATTTAGCTGATAGCAAAGATTGCAATCCAGCGACATTCACAGCCCTCCAAATCCAGAAGACATCCCAAAGGCAATCGGGCGAGTGCTGAGTGGTTTAAGTTCATGGACGGACTGCTGGCAAAAGCGCAGGGGAAAGAATCCCCGGGGATCATTTCATAGTTCATAGGAGGAGAGCCCAAGAGCTTGGCATAGATCACCGCAGGAAACCGTGATCAACAACAGCTTCTCGCACAATCCGTCTGGAGTGATGAGTCTGGGAACTGAAACAAATCTATTTCTTACCAGTTGGGATTATTTAATGATGATGCTTTTTGGAATAGACACTGTCCTGTGATCATGAATCATGAGCCCTTGCAGGATGGAAGGGACCCCCAGTAATTAACTTGCCACTGAGGGATGGTGTTCTGCGGTGGGCTAGGGGTTTGCTCTCTTGCTGGCAGGGTGGATGGTCATGAGCAACAAGGCCAAACTTGCCTGGGTTCGGAGGAGCCGATGCTGCTTGTGGGAGCCCAGGCATGGTGGTCCCATCCCTCCGACTGTGGCTACTTCCCTCATGTCCCTTGTGCCAGCACCACGGTGGCCAGTGCCTGGAGTTGGCTGATGTCAGACAGCCAAGCCCTCTGTCTGCTTGGGGACGGACTGCTTCCTCCGCAGAGGGCACTCTCAGTGGGATTTAGCATGTGAGGCAAAGGGCTTCACACCTGATGTCACTCCCACGTGCATCCACGTGCCTCCGACCAATCTTCCACTTTCTCTCCACCCAGGCCTCGGTGCATGTTCTAACGTCTGGCTGCTTTTCCCTGTGCACAAAGTAGGACATCAGACACACTGCCCAAAGTTCTGCCTGTTGGAAGGACTTTCTCTTGCCGCTGTTCTTCAGGGCCACTCCGTTCACGTTCGCCGTGAACCTACATATGGAACCAACTCATCTGTAACTGAAGCTTGGGTTTTGGCTCCTGCCATGTGGTTTATCAGGTATGCTCCTGTGTGGCCCTTCATGAATGGAGGGAGGGGGACGCTCGTGCAACAGGACAGCCAAAGTGAGGGGCCGGCCCACGTGCTCGTGCAGCTTGCTGGAGCCCCACGTCCCCATGGCCTCGGTCCCAGCCATACCACTTCCCATTTACGATGAGCTGCTGCTGGCCTCCCTGACTGCATGACTCCGTGGCCATAATAGCCCTTGGTTCATGATGGGCAGTTCCAGATACACACTCATCTGGGATCCGGCGTCCAGGTGTTATATCTCGGCCGGGCCCGTATCACACCAGGAGTCGTTTATCAATGACACATCCATCTCCCGTGCAGATGGCAGGACTGCGCAGAAGAACCCCAGGGAGTTAGGTTGTGATTCTCCCACTGGGACTGACCATGAGCTCCATACAGCATCGTTCCCAAACACCCCGACCTCTGACCTGAAAAGGCTGCTTACAGGTCAGCCTGGCCCTGCAGGGCCCTGCCCTGCTCCCGGCTCCAAGGTAGGAGCTGTGAACTCCTCATTTGAGATGGAGCCAGGAAACCCTGAGGGGGGCGCTGTCCTGCACTGACTGCATCGCAGCCCGAGGAAGGAAGATAAAGGATTATCTGGACGAGGGGAGGCGTTTTTCCACATAGGAGTTTCTCTCCTACTTTTAAGTAAAAAAGAAAGAAGATCCCTCCCCGCCCCAGCAACAATGCAGCAACCACCCCGTGTGGCAATGAGAACCTGCCACAACCTCCAACACTTGTTCTTCTCCAATGAACTTTTGTTTAAAACAAGCCTCTCCAATTTCCTCCTGAAACCTAATAAAAGCTGACCTTCCCCCACCCCCCACCCGTCTCTTTGAACTTGCCTGTGGTTCGGCAGAGTTTGCTTGTCTTGAATTGCAATTTCTCTCCTATTCCCCCAAAAATGCATTTTACTGGTAAAATAACCTGCCATTTTATTTTTAGGGTTGACAAAGCATTTCATGCCACTTGGGGTATGGGCTGGAGCAGTATTTCTGAGGGTGGTGTTTGCTGCCTCCAGAGCCAAAGATGTTCACCAAGTTTGGGCTTCCTTCCTTGTGGTGGGAGGTGCAAGATGGAATATGTTGTCTTTTACTTGGGATGAGGTTTCCTGGCAGGACCCTGATCACTGGACCCCTAAAAATACCACTGATGTGACAGTCCTCTGATCTTCATGAGATTTACCTCCTATCCCCTGAGGCATGCATGTCTTAAGTCCTTCGATGTGCTAGCCACTTCTTGCTCACATGGCCTGATTAGCATAATATCGTCCATAAATAACGGATCAAATGTGACATCCTTCAGGATGCCCCGATGATCCGGATCCCTTCGGACTATATTATGACAGAGGTCAGGGGAGTCAGCACAGATTTGGGAAATTGTAAATATATGTTTACATTTACCCTTATACATGCAAATAATTTCTCCTCCCCTTCTCTGAAGGGAATAGTGAAGGATGCACTCAGCAAATCAAGGCTACATACTATGTCCCCAAGGTCACATCACTTCTACTGTAATAGATAAATGGACACAGTGGCTTGAATTGGGGCCAATATTTGGTTGGGTTCGCAGCAATTTATAGTCATCCCCCAGGGTCCACTAGGTTTCTGCAGAGGCCAACTATTGAATTGAATGAGACATCATGGGAGCTACTACTCTGCATCCTTTAGTCCCTCGGTGTGACACTAATATCAACAATCCCCCCACTATTTGATTTGTTTTGTATTTATTGTCTTGGCTGGGGGTGGGGCAGTTTCAGAGGCTTCTACTTGACCTTCTCCACTACAACAGTTCTTGCTACACAAGCCTAAGACCCAATGATCCAACTAACAAGCACGTCAACTCTAATTATACTTCCGGGGACTGGAGAGCTTACCTTTAGATGTATCTGCAGACACAGTGGGCACACTGTAAGCCAGACTTGGCCAGGACTTTATTTATTACCTGGCCCCCATAAGCCCCACTAGTTAGAATAGGGGGTCATGAGGAGCCTTGGGTTCTCCGGGTATCATGTCAGCTTGGACTCTTGTGTTCTAACATCAAACATTTGGGAGTCCCTCTTCACCAGTATACGTGTCCCCAAATAAATGACTGTGGATTCCTTTGGAAAGGACCTATGGAATCATTACTGTGTATGTTTGCTGTGGTGTTGCAAGGTTTCATCTCCTGGGAATCTGGCTGAGCCTGAGTCTGAAAACTGGCTCAGGTCCAGCAAATGAGCAAGAGATCATGACATATTATTGGGGCCACTGTCTTTAGACTCTTTGTCATCCATCCTTAACTTCTCCTAACGGTACAAACTAAAAGAAACAATTTCATTGGCTGAGTGTCTATTTTGCCTCTAGGAATGCCGTGTTCTTTTAATCACCCCCATTACTGTCTGCGGGTCAGGCTCCTTTGGCCACTGCTCTGACCCCCTTGCTCATCATAATAACTGCATCCATTTGGTCTTTTTGAATCTGGACCTAGCATCATCATTGGTATCACTAAGCCAAATTCTCTACCTACCTCTCCTAACTTCAGCCCTGGCTTATAGAAGAGCCTTGATTGAGTTTTTGAAAATGCTGGTGTCCTTCTCACTAGCTCATTTCTTTTAGCTTTGTGAATGACGTATTGCCCAGGCCTTCCGACAGAACAGAATTATCTGGTAGGTCTTCCAGTCTTCTGGTATATCCACTCTTAGCATGCTCAATTCCTGAGTCTCTTCATTTCTTCCTCCACTGCCTGCTGGGGCAGTTCTGGCATTTCAACCTCATATAGCTTGGGTCATCACTTTTTCCATACTTCTAGGAAACGTTTGAATAGCATGGTCATATACTTCCTGGAATCGCCGCCAGGTGTTAAAACTTGTATCTCTGGATTTGCTCCCTAATCAATATACTCTTCCCGATTCTATCTTGTGCTTCAGCCTCCCTAGATCCAGCATTTTCAGAATCCAGTCCATATGAACTCCTCTGACTCTTGCTGACATCTGCTGAGTAGACTTACAGCTCACTTGAGGTCTATTTCTTTTGAAAAATAGCCCTAACATGGAGCCACTTGTACTAAGCCCCACATCAACAAACCAAAACGTAATACCTAATAATTCTCGTTTCAGTCTCTTCCAGGAGTGAAACCTTTAATCAGTCGATCTAGAATTGCCTGGTCAGCACTAGTGAGGTAACCTGCCCGAGAGACCCCTGCCTTCCCCCAAAGGAAGGTGACCTTGCAAAACAATTCACTCTTTGCTAGAATCACTTCATTGCCCTACCTCCTGCCTATAAAGTCTTCCATTTTGTACAACTCCTCGGAGCTCCTTTCTAAATCTGCTAGGATGGGATGCTGCCTGGCTCGAGGATCGTTAATAAAGCCAATTAGATCTTTCAATTTGCTCAGCTGACTTTTGCTTCTTCCATTAGCAGGGCCAGAACAGCCCCGTTGGGTTATGCTGTGACTTAAGCCTAGTAACAAGCTTAGTTACTAGGAGGGGAGGCGGAGGGGAATGGTCGTTGAGGTTTCTTCAAGCAAGGTGGAAGTGGGAGTAGAAAGAGTAGTGTTAGCTCTTAATAGGGAGAGGCAGGCTAATTCTGCAGGCCCAGAGTTTAGAAGAATCTAGGAGTTAAACATTGTGGGTGGGGGAGGGGAGGAAATCATCCACCTAGATGTCCTATCCCAAGTTCTGGGGCCCCATCGCCTCCACAAATGTCTCCATTCCCCTTAGACTTAGCCTGTTCGTGTGCATGGACTAGAAAGGGCAGGTCCAGCTTTCCGTTACAGACAGATTATCATGGGACTTGCCCAACCGCCTGAAATCCCACAGGAATTGATAACAAGGGGGTTCTCAAGGGCAACTTATATCGAAACAAATGGATGTATTTAGCCTCCAGATTTATGGCAGTGGGACAAGCTCCATAATGATGGGGGATTTCATTTCTGTTTGTTCATACTATCACCTTTTTAGCTCTAAGTAAAAAAAAGAAAAAAAAAACTTAATTTGAGGAGGTAATTTATCTTCAGAGATCATTGATCTTAATCTTTCATTCATGTGAGTTTTTTTAATGGCTTCTACATGAAGATACCTGAAGAAATGATGAAGCTTCACTTCGCATTTCAAAAAGTGATGCATAGGTTCCCCAGTGTTCCTGGGGTTATGTCCTTCCTAACTGTTCAATTTATGCAGCTGAGGTTTATCTTGAAGCAGAGGAGGGGATGGAATCCTGCAGCCCCACCTACTTCAGCACGGGAGATTTTTCTCCCTAAAAGCAAGACCCACCTGGCCTCCCCCTTCCCCTCTGACTACTCTTTATTGAGCACCCAGTGACTATACAGCACAATGCTGGGTGCACTGGGGAGAGGGTAGTAAAGCACAGATACAAGGTACGTCCTCAAGAAATTTACTACCTCCTTGTGGAAGGAACTTGAAAATGCAAATGTCCATACAAACATATATTCCCAAAAATAAGGCCTCAAAAAAGTAAGAGAATTCAATGGACCAAAAAAAGTTAGGAAAGGATTCTCATGGAATCATAAATCATCATTGGATTATAAAGTGTATGCGAGACTTAGAAGTGACCTAACTCAAATCTCTACTTTATGCACAATATCTTCCAAGACATCTTTAAAAGAGAGGCATGCCACCTCAGGTTGATGACCTCCCGTGACAGAGTTCATGCACAGCCGAACCCATTTGCAAATATTTCCAATTTTTAGGAAACCTTAGCTGGGAAAAATCTAACTACTTTTAATACCTACCAGTTGGTAATACTTACACTTTCTAGAAAGGAAAATACAAGATTTAATCTATTCCTTCCTTCATTAGCATTTGAACTAGTCCAGTAAAGTCTTCCGTTTGCTCATCTAAATAGTCCTCATTTCTTTGGGTTATTACTGACGCAAATATTTATTCTTTATTGAAGGTTGATTTCTGCTGGCCCCCATGCCTGCCATGACCTCATTTAAGCATTGCAATGACCCCTCAAGTCAGTATGACTATCCTCACTATATAAATAAGAATCTTGGGCCCTCAAAGAAGTTCAAACCCTCTCTTAAGTTTCTCCCTTCTAGATGAGTTTGTTTGTCGGAATGCCTTGAAAGCAGTTGTTTCTTGAGCAGGGTAATAAAATGGACAAAATGTATTGGAGATTAAACATCTGGAAAAAATGAAAACCTGTTAGGAAATTGTGACAATTACCAAAGGTGATGAGGTTAGGATGATAGTGATGAGTAGCCCAGGTCAGGCTGACATCCAGGGGTGTGGGGTAGGTGGGTGGAGGGGGGGTATGAGAAGAGATAGAGAGATTACTTTAATGGGTCCTCAAATATTTATCCAGAATAAATACACCAGGAGCGTCTGAGTGGCTCAGTTGGGTGAGTGGCCGACTCTTGATTTCGACTCAGGTCATGATCTCGGGGGTCTGGGATCAAGCCCCATCGGGGTCCTGGTTCAGCGGGGAGTCTGCTCGAGGATTCTCTCTCTCCCTCTCCCTTTGCCCCTCCCTCTGCTTGTGCACACACACTCTCTCAAATAAATGAACAAATCTTTTTTTTTTTTTTTTTAAAGAATAAGTACACCAGACACAATGCTAGGTGTCAGAAATGGATAGAGAACCAGATAGGTATGTGCCTCCCTTCGTGGAGCTTCCAGTCTGGTGGGTGTGGGGGGTGCAGGAAGAACAGTAACTTGATCAGCAGAGAAAGAAGTACGTAATTAAATGTTGATAGCTCCTCAGGAGGAAAAGAAGAGGGCTCAGTGCAAGTGGGGCAGGACGGGTCCGGATAGTTAGCTGGTTGGCTGGCTGTTCTGACAGGTGGGAGCCCATCTCCTTGTTCAGAGGGATACGTTCCAGGCTCAAGTTCAGCCACCTGCTGGACCCTTGCCACCGTCACTGGATGGAGTGAGAACCCAAGCTGGATGGTGCCAGTCATGACGTGCCCTCTAGTGTTAAGCAAAGGAAAGGAATGCCCGCAAGGAAGGGAGTCGGGTAAAGAAGGAAGAGTGTAAGTGGGCCCTTGTTTCAGAAGCGGGGGCCGGTCCTTTACCTGGGCCAAGGAGAAGCCCCCAGGGATCTGAGCTGACAGGTTGGGGAAAGGGTTAAAGGCAGCACCGCCTTGGTGTCCGGAGCACATACCTGGTGGTGGCCAGTCACGCAGACCATGAGCCAGGAACTGTTGGCCTGCTCTGCGGGTTTTACACACGCTTCACAACAGCCATATGGGAAGGTACTGGCAGGACCCTGTTTGACAGGTTTGGCAGCAGAGGCACAGAAGTTAAGTGGCCCCGCCGAGGTCACAGGCCTTACGCAGCACAGAGCACAATCCATAGTCTGTTATTATCCAAGGGACCCCAGCAGGTGTCTTGATCCCAGGGCAAGTTCTGGACGTTTCAAAATGTGCTTCGCTGAGCTGCTCTTTGCAACATTTGGCCCGAGGGCTGATCAGGCAACCCAAACTGTAGTTCTCCTGCAAGTGACGTTCTGTGTGGGTTGGCAGAGGGCTCTCTCCCCGGGACAGCCCCCTCTCAGGCACCCAGCTCCCTCCATCCTGCGTGCGGCACTGCCCTCTCAAGCCCTTGGGCTCCGTGCTTGCTGACTCAGGGCAGAAAGGGATGGACGAGACACGCTGGCTCTTCAATTCCCCATCCCAGGAGCACCCACCAAACGTCCTTGGCCTAAATTATTCCGTGGCCCCAGCCAAACTGCAAAGGAGGAAGGGAAAATGTCGAGACATGGACAATCAGGACAGCACTGTCCCTTGTCGCTGCCATAGAGTGGGACGGACCTTGGGCCCAGAAGCAGAGGCAAGGGAAAAGTGGGGGAGCATGAGCAGTGGCTCACCCCATCCCCAAAGGAAGATAAGACCCATCAAATTCTGGCCAGACACAGCCCATCCTTGCCTCGGATCTGCCCATTTTCAGCTTTCAGACTCCGCTCCTGCCCCTGGACCTGGGGGCTTCCTTCTACACCATGGCAGCAGGGAGAAATGGGCAAAATTGGGAAGAGGATCACCCCACAGCCCAGTGGGAAGTTGCTCTCCACTTGGGAATGGGAAGGAAAACATAATTTTTTATCTTTTGGGTTTCTGGGGAGACAGTGACCAAGGAGAGCCACAGAGACACGAGCTCCTGGAAGTTCAGTCCAGGAGCCCAGCCCCCAGGAGTGTGTGTCCCCCCTCCGTGTAGAACATGGTCCCCAGGGCCCCCCAACCTCAGTGTGTTCCTGCCTTTCCTTCAGCGTGGGGTGAGCTGTGACTTACTTTTACCCCATAGAACACAGCAAAGGTGATGAGAGGTCACTCCCGTGACAAAGATGCGGAAGATTCTCTAACACCCATCTGGCAAGGAGACTGCTTCCCTCGCTGGCTCTACCGAGGCCAGATGCCACGCTGCGAGCCGCTCTGTGGGGAGGGCCACGCGGCAAGGCCACGAGGGCAGCCTCTGACCTACAGCCAGCAAGAAACTGAGGCTCTCGGTCCGGCCACCCACAAGGGCCTGACTCCTGTCAGTAATCGTGTGAACTTGAAAGTGGATGCTTCTTCCCCCAACTGAGCTCTCAGGGAGAGCCCAGCCCGGGCCAACACCCCGACTGCGGCCTTGCCCAGAGCTCAGCTAAGTCGCACGCGGGGCTCTTGACCCAAAGAAACTAGGAGATAACCACAGCCAATTTTCTCATGGTTCTTGAGGCTAGAAGTGCAAGAGCCGGGTGTGGGCCAGGCCAGGAGGCCTCTGAAGCCTCTAAAGATTTTTTTTTTTTTTAATTTACTTATTCATGAAAGAGAAAGAGAGAGAGAGAGGCAGAGACGTAGGCAGAGGGAGAAGCAGGCTCCAGGCAGGGAGCCTGATGTGGGACTCGATTCTGAGACCGTGGATCACACCCTGAGCCAGGGGCAGGTGCTCAACCACTGAGCCACCCAGGTGTCCCCCTCCAAAGCCTCTAAAAGAGAATCCAGCCTCGCCTTCCCCAGCTTCTGGCCTCCCCAGGCGTTCCTTGACCTGGGGTGGCAGGTCCCTAACTCAGACCTCTTGTCTTCTGCGCCAGCCCAGTGGGACTGAGGGCCCGCTCCACCTGTGCGGCTTCGTCCCAACTAACGGCATCTTTGATGTCCCCATTTTCAAATAAAGCCATTCCGAGGTACCGGGAGTTAGGGCTTCAACCTACCTCTTTTTATGCAGACAAAATTCGACCCCATCACAGGAAGAAAAAAAAAAGAAGAGGGCGGACCCTTCATGTATCATCTGGAAAATAAACCTCTTCACGAGCCTGATGACACCTGCAGCTTCAGTGCAGGGACTAGTGTCTTTGTAGGTGGAGATCTCAGAAGCTGCTGGGGGAGAGGACCCCCCTCCGGGGATCGCACAAGCAATGCTTGAGGCAGGGCCTAATTCGGCACCCTGAGAGCATGCCTCCTGCCCACCCACACCCCCGTGGCTGTCACAGCTGCCAGCCGTGGTCATGCCACCTGCCCGGGGGCAGGGGATGGACAAGGACTTACAAGTGCTTGCAGGCCACGCTGCCCCCGTTTCACGGCCCTGCCCTGGGTTACCCAAGGGGCCACTTTCTTTGCCGCAGACCCTGGACCTGCCCCACAGCCGCAGGACGTTTTCCAGTCTGGGCAGATGCTGCCGCCCTGTGGCAGGAAGTTTCCACGGCCAGGGCGGCCACGTGGCTGAGCACTCAGCCCTGCACACTCTTGCAAGTGAAAGTGGGCATTTTTAGTTCTTGTGTTGGGACAGCAGTGTAAATGGGGACTTGTCCCAGGCGGCCCGGGACACAGGGCGTTGAGGGAATAAGAGGCCTTGCAGGGTTCTCTCGAGGCCAGTCTGGCAGTGTGTCCCAAACTGTCCCACCTTCCAGCCCTTCCTCCCAGCCTGAGGCTTCCTCTGCTACCCACGTGGGCCTCCGCTCGCCTCACGCAAGGTTAACAACACATGAAAGAGCTTTGTGTTCCTCTGACACCAAGTATAAAGAATTTCCAACTGTACCTATTAAAAGGGGGGGGGACTCTTAACTCTGGAAAACGAACAAGGGGTGGTGGCAAGGGAGGTGGGCGGGGGGTGGGGGTGACTGGGTGACGGGCACGGAGAGGGGGCACTTGATGGGATGGGCACTGGGTGTTATGCTATATGTTGGCAAATTGAACTCCAATAAAAAAAATAAAGACATGAAAAATAAAAACAAAAAAAACACAAAAAAATAAAAATAAAAATAAAAACATTAAAACATTTTAAAAAATTAAAAAAAATAAAAAGGGGGCCAAGAAAAGAAAAAGCAAAAAGATCTCCTTCTACATTGCCTGTGGACACAGCATGCCTCAAACACACTTAAAGTCCTGTTCTGACTTCAAAGATATGTTTTAAATCAATAAAGGGACAAAAGGCCCAGAAAAGGGCTCCTGTGTGGGGGTGTGTGTGTGTGTGCACGCACGGGGTGTGGTGGTGGTGGTGATTTCAATATATATATATTACTCAGTAAAATTTTTGTTTTATAATTGCATTCTGTTCTGGATGCTGACTTTTTTTTGAAAATTTTTTATTTAAATTCAATTTAGTTAACATATACTACATTATTCATTTCATTTCATTATTCATAGAATTTAGTGATTCATTGGTTGCATATAACACCCAGTGCTCATGACATCACGTGCCCTCCTTCATGCCCATCACCCAGGTACCCCTCCCTCTGCCCCCCTCCCCTCCAACAACCTCAGTTGTTTCCTAGAGTTAAGAGTCTCTTATGGTTTATCTCCCTTTCGGATTTCATCTTATTTTATTTTTCTTTCCCTTCCCCTATGTTCATCTGTTTTGTTTCTTAAGTTCCGCATATGAGTGACATCATATGGTATTTATCTTGCTGATTGACTCATTTCGCTTAGCATAATACCGTCTAGTTCCATCATTGCATATGGCAAGATTTCATTCTTTTGATGGCTGAGTAATATGCCATTGTGAGAGAGATATATAGCTCACATCTTCTTTATCCATTCATCTGTTGGACATCTAGGCTCTTTCCATATTTTGGCTGCTGTGGACATTGCTGCTATAAACATTGGGGGGCAGGTGCCCCTTCAAATCACTATGCTCATATCCTTTGTATGAATACCTAGGAGTGCAATTGCTGGGTCGGAGGGTAGCTCTATTTTTAACTTTTTGAAGACCCTTCACACTATTTTCCAGAGCAGCTGCACCAGTTTGCACCCCCCACCAACAGTGTGAGAGCGTTCCCCTTTCTCCTGTTGATAGCAGGGACCAGGTGACACTGGCAAGCTACTTTTACCGAAGACTATTGGTAACTTGATTTCTCTCCTTTTCAGATCTTCTGTGGGTAAAGCAGTCAAGTCAAATTTCAAACTCCTAACAGCTGGGAAGGGTCACCCTTTCCTGGGATACTGGGAAGCACTACTGGGTGCAATGATACTGTCCAGCTAATCCCTGGTCCCCAGTAGCTGCCACTGAGAGCCTCATCCCACTTGATGACGAAGGTGCAGCTGGCCTGATCTGGTCCGTGGGCAACATAGTGGCATCTGCCACCCACACCCTAGTCCTTGCTATTGCCTCTGGTGACAAGAGGACCACATTAAGAGTTTCCTGATTCAGAACCTAGGTCTCTTCTGGTCTGTCAGCTATCCCATTCTTCATGAGTGCCAGAAAACTGTATATTGTGTTCTCTGCTGTGGGGGTAGGGGTCTTGGCGCCTGGCCCAGTCCCTGCTACGTCTGCCATCTTGAATCATGTCAGTCTGGCATCTCACCAGTAAAGCCTTTCTCTGCAAGGCCTGTAGTTTCCCCAGGCTCCACCCAGCTTGTACAGAAGGCCAGCCCCTAAAATTCTCAGATTCTCCAAGTTGATCTGATTGTGATTTTATCTCCTCACCTCCTGCCAGCCCCACCTTTTGTCAATGTTTCATCCTGGGGTAAGGAAGGGAGTCAAGCATTTCAGGTGACCCTTCACCCTCTCTCCTCCCTCTTAATACCCGGAATCCACTCTCAGCACCAGGGGGAACTTAGCCCTTCCTCTGTGGTGGGAACTTCACTACCATCTTATTCCATGTTCCTCTCTGATCTGTGATCAGCTCCCTGATCAGCTCTCTAAGCTCAGGCTATCTGAAACTCCTCCAGCATTTTTGTTTTTTAATTTTTTTTACTTTCTCAACATAGCCTGGAACACCAAACAGTAGCTCCCCTACTCCTGATGGTTCTTCCCTCCCCTTCCATGAAGCTGTGGATGCCATTGATCCAATATATGAGAGCCACAGGCTAATCAGAGTCTAGGCAGTACCAGGCATAATATTTCAAAAAATATTATCCCAGTGCAGTAAGAATTTTGCATTTGATAAACGTCTTCAAATAATAAGTACAGGAATGATAGTCTAAGCTAGCAATTAGAAAGTCAATTGTTCTGATTAATGGTTGAAATACATTCCAGGTGGATTAACTGAACAACTGAAGAAAAATCAAATCATGTTTTAAAACTAACAGAAAATAGAAATGAGTACTTATCATGTCTCTGAAGGAGTACTTTTCAAAGCTTTAAAGTCATGGAAGAAATAAAATAAGAAAAGAGAAATTAAAATACTTTTTAAAATCAGCCCTGCCCCCCACAGCAATGTAAATAAATAGAAAGGCAAACAAAATCTGCAAAACATTTCTAGAACATGTCAGGGAATTTGGCATATAACAGAAACCAGCATTGCTTCGGTGTAGTGTAAATTGATGTCTTTTGGAAAGCAACTTGTCAATATTGGAGTCTCATTTCTAAGGAAATAATTTAAAAGAAGATTCAAGTTATACACGATTTCTATAATGCCGTTCATGTTGCGCTGGATGACCATTTTACACGTTGGACTCTCCCATCAGACACTAAGGAGACTGTGTTCCTCTCATCTCCGAGTACCAGAGTCTGGCACGTTGTAGGTGGCAAATGAATGGTGCAGAATAACCATTGTGCCATATTTGTATCATGTTAAAAATGGAAACAATCCTAATTTTCAATAAAATACAGTATAGTCACTTGACGAGGATGTAGTCCATTAATTTACTATCCAGTGTTATAAGACATGAAAAAAAAAGCGTACATCATTGTTGCGAGTACAAATCATAGAGGACTTACTCAGGTGTGCCAAATACTAACTTTCTTTACTCTTCTACAGAAGACTTACGTCCCTCCTCAAGCCTGCATCACATGAAGTGCTTCGTTCCTGGTTGGCAACATTTTGGGGACTCTTAGGAACGTATTAGGCAATTTTGTCCTGTTGTCACCCCCCCTTCCTCCCAACTGCTTGCTTTTCCCCTGTAGTTGTGCCTGGTACTTTGCTATCACCTGCCCTTTCTTGGCACCCACCGGGATAGTCACCGACTTCTGTCTTCTTTGGTCATAGATCCATGCAGGACTTGGGTTTTTCTGTGTTCCCTAATTCAGAGAGGTTCCTCAGGTCAGCCTCTGTCTTAGCCATATTCAAATGACTCTGAATCTGCGAGGAGCTTGGAGAAGTCGTGTTGGGTCCTCATGCCTGATGTGGGTCATGCAGCCACTGCTGTTTTCACGTGGTGCTATGCGGAAGGATCCCTGCCACACTCACCACTTCTCCAGGCTCTTTTCAGGAAGGTGGTTCAGCTCCCATCCACGAGGTCCTGGGGGAGCAGACAGTGTGGGGAATGGGCCCAAGACATGCATATTCCTTCTGATTCTTTGCAGCCCTGCCCTAGCCCCCTAACCCTAGTACTTCATCAAGTCTCTCAGGTGAGAAAAACTGATGGTGGCTGTGTAGATACTTGCAAATGCTCTTGTCTTTGGCCTAGATCTCAACTTTTGAAATCTTAAACCCAGTGATTGGTCATTTTATTATTTGTTTCTGCTCTAACAACCTCCCAGAGACAGGCTAGGAAGAGCAAAGATATAAAATACAACAGCATAAACCACAGTAAAGTTTAAACTCATTGCTTAATGTATCAAAACACCGGTCCACTACAAAATACTAAAACTAGCAGACACATCCCCAAAATTGCATGTATGACTTCATTACCATTGCGTAAACATTATCTATGCATATCTACACACATTATAAAGGAACAGGAAAAATATTAAGCTAATTGATATGCTGGTGAAGAGAGAGGATGGGTGATTCTTTTTTTTTAACACATTTCCTTTGTATTAGTTGTACATAAATATGAGCCATGTTGTTTGTGAAAAAAAAATCTATTTTACCTCCAAAAATACGGAGTTCCTGTATATTTTCCAGCTGGTCTCCCAACAAACCCTTATATGACTTCTTTGCTCTAACAAAGTGAATCTCCTTACCTGCAGCCTGCTCATGCCAGCTTCAAAGATTTTGCCTAGCCCAGTAGTTCTCAAACTTTAGCTACATCAGAATCACCTGGAAGGCTTGTTAAAACACATATTGCTGTGCCCCACCCAAGGATTTCTGATTCAGTACCACAGAGCTGGGCCCAGGCCTGAGAATTTACATTTTTAACAAGTTCCCAGTTGGTGTTCATGGTGGTGGTCTAGGGACCACACTTTTTTTTTTTTTTTTTTAGAGAGAGAGAGAGAGAGCATGCAAGCAGGGGGAGGGGCAGAGGGCAAGGGAGAGAGAGAAGCTTAAGCAGGATGCACTCTCAACCCAATGTGGACTCGATCTCACAACCCTGAGGTCATGACCTGAGCAGAAACCAGGAGTTAGATGCTTAAAGAAAAGCCACTCAGGTGCCCAAGGACCATGCTTTGAGAACCACCGGCTTAGCCACATCTTCCTCCTGAAATGTCTCTTCTATTTTCATCCCTCCCTCCTTCTCTCCCACTTCTTCCTCCCTTTCTACTTTCTTTCCTTCCACAAACACTTAATGAGAAACTAACAGGCATAGTGAGCATGACACACTCTTTAAAAAGATTTTCTTTTTTTGGCTAGAACCAGCCCGTGTTCCCTGCATTTCACTTAGCTTCTCTCAATAAATTCTCAGAACTCGGATTATTTACTCTGCACCGCTATCACTTACATAATTCAGCCAGTATATCAAAGCAATCCTATAGTATTTTGAATTTATTACTGCACATCTTTGTAGTTGTTTCACTTTTTCTCCCCCCCCCCCCTCTTTTTAATCAGCCCTTTTGTGTGCGTTTCAAACACTCACCTCTCTCTCCTCCTTCATGGCACAGAACCAGTGTTTGCTGACTAGGGCCCCCCCGAGGGGCAGGTGTCCTGTGTGTCAAGAGAGCACTGGCTGTAGAAACTTGTCTGGTCCCCACGTTTCCTAGTGTGATGTTGATGGGGGAACAGAGGACTAGCTGAGGACAAAGCACGAGCCCAGTAGCACATGGACAAGTCCCTGAAACAGGCAGAGGGACATTCCTCTATGGACTCAACTGCCTTGATGTTCATACTTTGCTAAGGGCAGAAGGCAATCATAGCCCAGCCCCCAGGAACCTGTAAGTCTACTTTAACATATAAAAATTCCTTTAGAAATTTTCACTATCTCTAAACCCCCAAGATACATGTTGGCAATCATTCCCCAGCACACGGCCCACCAATGCACATCTGAAGGGCCTCAAGACTCGGGTTTTATTAAACAATAATAAGTGACCTTTTCCCAACCATAGCTAGCCCCCTCAAGGTCCTGGAAACCTTGCTTCCAAAATTCCTTAGAGAGTACGCTATCCCCAGACCCCTCCCAGCTCCCAGGTCTACAATCAGCCACCCTCACAGGCCTGGGGCAGCAGCTCTTCCTGCCCACGGGTCCTGTCCCTGGGCTTTACTAAAACCACCATTTTGCACCAAAGAAGTCTCAAGAATTTTTCTTGGTGGTTGGCTCCGGACCTTACCTATATCCAAAACTTCATCAGTGTGGAATGCCTTTTG
This sequence comes from Canis aureus, assembly GCF_053574225.1. Classification (NCBI taxonomy): domain Eukaryota; kingdom Metazoa; phylum Chordata; class Mammalia; order Carnivora; family Canidae; genus Canis; species Canis aureus. Next base: position 75,019,187 of record NC_135616.1, on the reverse strand, counting down.
CTCTGTCCTTGCTGGTCAATTTTCCCTGTTCCTGTTCCTCATCTACAGTAAGAGAGCCCCCAACCGCTCCCAACAGGCTCGACTCATCAAAATCAATTCCCAAAGACAATTGTGCTGAAGGGACAGAAACAAACTATTTACTGTTTTAAAAATGGATTTAAAAAAAAAAGAATTTTGAGATGCCTCCGTGGCTCAGCGGTTGAGCATCTGCCTTTGGCTCAGCATGTGATCCCGGGATCCGGGATCGAGTCCCGCATCCGGCTCCTTGCATGGAACCTGCTTCTCCCTATGCCTGGGTCTCTGCCTCTCTCTCTCTCTCTCTCTCTCTCTTTTTCTGTGTCTCTCATGAAAATAAATAAATAAATAAATAAATAAATAAATAAATAAATAAACAAACAAATGAATAAATAATCTTTAAAAAAAGAATTTTATTGTAAAAGTTGTAATACAGTTTCATAGCTTCTAAATAAGAAAATTAAAATTTACCTATAACTCCACCATATAAAGATACCCAGTTTTAATATCCGAATGCTTATCTCTCCTGGTATTTTCCCACAAAAGTAAACTCTTCTGAAAACACTTTTTTCCCAAGTCATATTTTTCCGTTTGCTGGTGTACCCAGACTTATTTACTGATGACATTTCATCTTTTGTAACATCGTTTCAGATGGTTACAGAGCATTATATCATATACAGAGACTATAAGTTCATCAACCAATCCTTTATTCGTTAATAATCACTTTTTTAACATAAATAATGATTCAGTGAACATCCTTATTCAATCATCTTTGTACACCTTCCCATGATTTTACGAAATGAAACTTTTAAAGATTTTGACGCATATTGAAAAATTGCCATCCAAAATATTTACAATTTCTCAATTCTTTGCTTGGAATGGGGGAGGGGGTCAAGCCTGTGCTTGCAGAAACTTCCTCCTGGAGCTCCTGAACCTGCTGCATAGCCGGCATCCTGGGGTGTCACTGCATTCCTGAGAGAGACAGAGCCTGAGACAGAGACTGTTTCCTGGGTCCCTTGTTTTTCTCTGTCTTAGCTGACTCCTTTATTTGCTCTAGCATATTGCTAATCATTTACTAACAAAGGAAGTTAGATAGGTAAACTTTTCCAGTCTTTGCATTTCTAAAAATATCATTATGAATAAGATAACAAAGTTGATCTAATGGACATATACTAAATATAATACATACTAATGAAAGAAAACATACTCTTTTAAAATACAGACTTAAAAAAATTTTCAAGAATTGACCACCATAGTAAATCATAAATCAATTTTTCAATGAATTTCAAAGAATTACTATCAAACAGATCTTATCATCTGATCACAAAAGAATCATGTTAAAATTCAGCAACGAAAATATGCCATATACCATATTTTTAGAGCCATGTATTTGGAAATTTGAAAACAGATCTCTTACATACTAGAAATGTTAAAATAGAAATAAGATGAAATAGAAAAAAATTTCAATATAAGTGATAAAAAAAACCACTAAATTTCAAAACTAAATTAACATTTGAGGGAAATTTATAAACTTCAATTGTATTAGAAGAGAAGAATGGCTGAACACTAAATAAGTAAACTGGAGTAAGTATCCAACTAGAGATATTAAAAAAGAACCACAGAAGAAAACCAAGTAAAGGTGAAGAGGGGAAAATGGAAGACAAGAACAAAACTTGATATAGAAATAATAAAAAAATAGAGACAGCAAGAGCAAAGTAATTAACAAAGCTCTGGAAAGATGATGCAAGTAAGGAAAACAGAGGCACTCACAATACCAGGAATGAAAAAAGAGTAACAAGATTAAAGATAATAGAGGAATGTTATAAATAATTTGAAGTCAATAAACTTGTATTCTTAGGCGTAATGGACAAACTCCCAGAAAAACATAACTGGTAACAACTGCCTCTGCATGAAAAATGCAACTGGTAGCAACTGCCTCTAACAGATTCATAAATGCGAAAGAAATTGAATCCTAAGGAACATGTTGGGCCCAGGCAATTATAAAGGTGAGTTCTGACATATATTCAAGAGATAGAGGTAGATAATCCAGATGTATTCAAACTCTTTAAAAGAAGATACTGGGAGAGGCAATCGCCCCAAATTTATTTTATGAGATTAATGGAAGCTGGATCCCCACACTATACAGAAAAAGTATGAGAAAGAAAAAAAGATCAGCCATATTTATTGTATTCATATTTATGAATACAAACTTAAAAAAAAGATTTTATTTATTTATTCATGGGAGACACAGAGAGAGGCAGAGACACAGGCAGAAGGAGAAGCAGGTTCCCTGTGTGGAGCAGGATGCGGGACCCAATCCCAGGACCCTGGGATCAGGACCTGAGCCAAAGGCAGATGCTCAACTGCTGAGCCACTCAGGCGCCCCTGAATACAAACTTTTTAAAAGCCTAGGTTAAATATTCCAAACATAATCTAGCTTTGTCTTTTTTTTTTTCAAATAATATAAGTAGATTGCAAGAAGTTATATTGGAAAATATCTTAATATAATTCATCCCATTAGAGATTTAAAGAGATACTCATCCCAATAGATCTAGAAAAAATTTGAGATGACATTCGACATTTATCCATTAAAAAATTAAATTAAAACCAATCTCCTAGTAAACTAGAAACAGTCATTTTCTTTACCTGATTAAAGAAATCTATTTTAAAAAACCAACCAGTTACAGTATTAACATGGTAAATCATTAGTGAAACATTAAAAGTAGTGCTTTAAAATTCAGGAACAAAATTAAGATTGCAGGGAAGATCTGAGCCAGCTCGGCAAGGCAAGGGGAAAAAAAGAGAAAAAGTATAAGAATGAAAAAAGGATGAAACAAAATTCTCATTATTTGCCAGTGATATGAATACTAACATGGGAAACTCCAAATAACCTACAGATTTATTATTAGAATTACTGACAGGTTAGCAAAATAGCTAAGTTTAAAATCAATACACAAAAATTAATAAATTTGGGGGTGCAGTTAAGCGTTTGCCTTTGGCTCAGGTCAAGATCTCAGGGTCCTGGGATTAAGCCAAGCATTGGGCTCCCTGCTCAGCGGGGAGTCGGCTTCTCCCTCTCCTGCAGCCCCTCCCTCCCACTTGGGCTCTTTCTCTCTCATGCTCTTTCCTCAAATAAACAAATAAAATCTTGAATTTAAACAGAAAAATACGATCTCAAATTTTCATTTACAAAAGCAGCAAAAAAGAAAAAAAATGTAAGACTCTAAAGATGTCTTTTTTTTTTAAGATTTTATTTATTTATTCATGAGAGACACAGAGAGAGAGACAGAGACAGAGGGAGAAGCAGGCTCCCTGCAGGGAGGCTGATGTGGGACTTGATCCTGGGATTCCAGGATCATGCCCTGGGCCGAAGGCAGGCCCTAAACTGCTGAGCCACCCAGAGATCTCCAAGATGTGCAATTCTTTAGAAAATATAGAAAAGAATATGACTTTTTTGAAAGATATTGGAGAAGGCTTAAAGAAATAGACATATGTTTGTGGGAAAGGAAGGTCAAATTTGTAAATATGTACATTTTCCCCGTCTTGATCTATATGTAGAATCAAAGAAATTCCAGTAAAAATTATAACATGGTTTTCTGTGGAATGTGACCAACTTACTCTGAAGTCTGTTTGCAAGAGCAAAGGGGCAAGAATATTCAAAACCCTCCCTGAGGAAGCATAGGATTGGTGATCAGGGTAGGACAGCATGCTGTCTCTGGTATTGTGATTTATTATAAAGCTGGAGTAATCACAAATGTCATATTCCGAGAGGATAGACAAACAGATCAGTGGAGAAGAATAAGAGATGCCAGAAACCGTCCCACACATAGATAAAAACTTGATACATGAAAGGCGTGGTATTGCTGATTATTTACTTACATGGGGAAAAGCAAATCAAGTCCTTCCTTATACCATATGCAAAAATAAATTCCAGATGGATTAAAAATTTGAATATAAAAGAAAAAAACATTTAAAAGAACTATAGTGGAAGAGAATCATGATTTCAAGGGAAAGAAGGGTTTTATTTTGTAACTACATAAATCACAAACCAAAGGGAAAGTCGATACATTTAAGTACATTAACATACTATATATAGTTGAATACTTTGATACTGCTTATGGAGGTAAAGAGAGAAGAAAAGCCACCAGGTCAGAGAATACAATTGCAACACAAAGTGTAACAAAGGAATGTGCATGCAGAATTTAGGAAAAACACCCACAAATCATAAGAAAAATAAAAATAAATCAAGAGGAGCACCAAAAAAGGACATCTCACTTTTCACTGGAGGAGAGACCTGGAAGGGACCCCAAACACACAAAAAGGTGCTCAGTAAGATGAGTAATCAGGAAAATGCCAATTAAGAAACCACAATGAAAGAACATTGCATACTCAACAGGTTAGCCAAGATTTTAAAAATCTGATGTCAAGAGTTGGAGATGATGGAGAGAAACAGAAGCTCTTAAAAACTGTGGGTGAAATGCTTATTACAATGAGACTGGAAAGCAATTCAGAATTATCTAATAAGATTGAAAATGTGCATACCTTATGACCCAGCAATTCCACTGCTGGGCACAGACTCCAAACTTCTTACACATGGCATGTGCACCAGATGACCTGTAGGAAAGCGTTCATGAGAGTGTTGCATATAACAGCATAAAACTGGAAATAACCCAAATGACCCTCAACCATAGAATGCATCAAGTGTAGTGTGGCCATAAACTGGATGAACTATATAGTCACAGGGGTCATGAATGCATCTCAAAACATCATCTTAACCATCAGGCATTGCTGGCGGGAATGTAAAATGGTGTAGCCACCTTGGAAAAGAGTAGGGCAGTTCCTCAAATAGTCAAGCATAACCTTAACCATATGACCCAGCACTTCCACTACTAGTGTTCTCAAAGAAAATAGAAACATAGATCCATGCAAATACAAAATCAAAAACAAAAAAAAACAGAAAACAAAAAAACAAAAATTAAAAAAAAACCAAAACCTCAAAATACAAACAAAACAAATGAACAAAAAGCCCCCCCCCCAACTGCATGAATGTTCACAGCAGCATTATTCATAATAGTTCAAAAGTGGAAACAACCAAAATCGCCCATCAGCCATGGATGGGTGAACAAAAATGTAGCATATCTACACAATGAAAGAAGGAAGCACCGAGACGTGGTGCTGTATGGTGCTGTACGGATGGACGAGCCTTGAAAATGTTACGCTACGTGAAAGGAGCCAGTCACAAAAGATTACATGTTATATGATCCCATTTACATGAAACGTACAGCACTGGCGAGTCCCCAGACACAGAAAGTGGATCTGCGATTTCCAGGGACAGGGAGAGGAGAGGATGGAGAGTGACTTCTTCTTCTTCCTCTTCTTTCTTTTTCTTTTTTTTTTTTTTTTAAGATTTTAGTTATTTTTTTGAGAGAGAAGAGAAAGAGAGAGAGAGAGAGAGAGAGCACAAGTGGGGCAGAGGGACACAGGCAGAGGGAGAAGCAGGCTCCCCATGGGGAGCCCCATGTGGGACTCGATCCCAGGACCCCGGGATCACGCTCTGAGCCGAAGGCAGAGGCTCAACCGCTGAGCCGCCCGGGTGTCCCCAAAATTCCCTTCTTTAAATTATCCATTTGTTTACCATCGTTTCTCTCTCTCTTTCCCTTTCTCAGTAAAGGCTCTCCTAAGATCTGGTTATCTATCCTTGGTTGTCTACTCATATTTTAAAACATCAGGTAGGGAGTCCCGTGTACACGTATGTGCTTTGCTTCACACGGGTCGGTGTGAACCAGCAGATACCCTGACGCCTAAATGCCATTTGGGGAGTATCTTTTCCCTGGAACCATTCAGTGTCTCAAGAGCAAAAGCCCTATGCTGGGTTTTGTTTGGGAGTTTTATTTGTGGCGGTTGGTTGTTCTGTGGTCCCGGGGAGGTTGGTGCGTGGCTCCTGCGTATTTGGAGCTTTGGTAGCATTCTCTTTGTATACCGGATTTCAGCAAAGCCCCGCTTTCCAACCCAGATCTCACTCCTGGCTTCATTCCCCTTGGCATTTGCTAGGCCCACATCCACTGGGTTTTGCAGAGCACGAAAGCCCTTCCTCTATTTTCCTGGGATACGCAACCTCCCCACTCCCCCAACCCTGTTCCTAGTCTCTGCTTCATCAACTGTCACTCCTTCATCTCTTCATTGCTTCCGAATATCTGTTGGTGTCTCCCATCTTCTGATGACCTCTCTGTTGGTCTCTGCATTACAGGGTTGCAGGGTTCTTGTCTCCAGGAGCCAAAGAATGAATCTCGAGGACACGAAAGGGTGAAGTGAAGTGAAGTCTTATTAAGGGAAGGAGGGAAGAAAGCTCTCTAGAGTGAGAGGGGTCCCAAATGAGTTGCCACTGGGGGCTTTTACTGGCAGTCTTTTATCGAGAACTGTCTGGAAAGCTTGTGGCCTTGAAATTCTTGGACCGTGTTGGTTTGAGCAAGGACTATTGATAACATCCTTAATGACTTACTTCTTTGAGCTCTGGTCATTTTCTGTGATTACAATGTAGTTGCCAAAAACAAAAAAATAAAATACTCCCTAACATTATGGGCCAGGTGGTCTGGTTTGTTCCCCTATTTCTGGATTTGTCTGCCCTCAGCATGTCTCCACATTTGGGGTTACTATGAGCCTGGTCACTGTAGCCCCCTGGGTGAGCCTTGTCCCCAGAGTCAGGCCCTCCTCTCTCTCCCTACCTAGACCTTTTTTTTTTTTTTTCCTACCTAGACCTTGACCCTTTCCTGATTCATCTTCATTGCTCCGAGTTTATACATCTGATTCCTTCTTCTTATTTGCAGGGATCTTTGAAGGGAGAGGAGAAAACATGTAGAGTAAATCTGTCACCTTTAACCAGAAATTAGGTTACTTTTAAAATAAAAATAAGAAAAATAAATAAATAAAATAAAATAAAAATAAGAAGCAAAAACACTCATGTTTATTGAGCCCTAACTACGGGCCAATCAGTGGTCTAAGAATTTCACATGTATTATTTTGTTAATCTTCACAACAACCCTAAGAGGCAAGCGCTCTAATTTTTTTCCTACTTTACAGATGAGAAAACTGGGAGATGGAGACAATAAATCACTGCCAAAGATCTCAGGGCTAAGCAAATAGTGGAACCAGGATATAAACACAGACAGCCTGACTCCAGAAGCACAGTCCTGAATCATCCTGTGACATTAGATAGATGACGATAGACAGGAAGGTAGATCGATCGATCAATCGATCGATCTATAGATAGAAAGTAGACAGATGGGCAGATAGCCACCCAACCTGAAGGGCCTATGCTCAGTGGTGGTAGGTGAAAGAGTAAAATCTGTGTCCTAAACTGAAAGAGTGAAAATCTGCTCAGAATGAAAAATAAAAAGCAGCTTTGCCCTTAGTCGGGTTGGCCAGACAGATACAAACAAACAAACAGAAAAACAAAAACAAACCTAGCTGCAAAAGTAACAAGAAACATTGCTTCTCCCAAAGTCCGGCAGCAGATGTGAAATGTCATGAATAGAGCCCCCCCCCCCATGTGAGGGACCACTATTCTCGTACCCTCGATGCTCCCAGACTTGCTTTGCTGGAAGACCCAGTTGCTCAACGGCCCTCGACTCCTCCAATCCCTAAATCACTTCCACGTATCCTAATCCTGCATTGAAAACAGCCATCAGTTCAGAGCTGAACCTCACTTCCCTGAGACCTTCCTCAAAATGACTCAGCAGGAACCCAAACCTTACAAAAGATGCCTCTCCTCTTCCCTCTTGCTGAGCTTCACTCTACAGTTCCTCTGAAATACTCTCCCTCGCTGCATTGAGTCAATAAATGTGATTTTGTCCCTCGGCAGCTTTGTGCCTGGGTGGTCTTGGCTGATTAGGTACTGGTATGTGTGTTCTTAGAGATTCATTCCTTTGGCTGAAATGCATGAACTTTTTAACCATGACAGAGCCCCCCGAGGGGTCAGACATGGAAAACCTCTTGAAAGTCTTAGGGAAGAGGGATCCCCTTGGGTGGATGAAAGACTGGGACTTGGAAGTCACCCCTCGCTACTTTGTATTTGTCCTCTGGTTGGTTTAGGACTCTCGTCTTGCCAGGTCTCTGGCACTGACTCCTTCCAGGAATCTTCTGGGTCCTGTGTCTATTTCAGTCCTGCCTGGGGCACCTGCAGCTGCCCTTTCTGAGCTGGTGACTATCTCCACCCCTTCCCTCGGAAGTACCCACGGCAGTCAGAGGGAGCTTCCCTAAGAGGCTTAGCGGGGAGGTAGGAGGTGTCGCCCTCAAGGCCAAGGCCTGAGGAAGCTTCCCTACTGAGCCTCTGTCCCAGCCTGGACTGCGTTAGGGTTAGGGCCTGGAGGGAAACGGGGGTGAAACGTCACTGCTTCTGGAGATCTAGTGGAGGGGTCCTCGGGGCTTTGATGGCTGTCGATGAGTCCCTGGGCACAAAAGGTCATCGTTCTGATTGTCGTTACTGACGTTATTGATACTTTTTAAGCTGGTGTTGTTTTTGTTTTTTTTGTTTGTTTGTTGTTGTTGTTGCTGCTGCTGTTGTTTTGCTGGTGTTGTATTTTTGATCGGAATTGGATTGGATTGCTCTGAGTCCCTTACATCGGTCTTCTTTCTCAGCCCAAGTGATTGGCCCCTCATTTCACGGTTGAAGAAACCCAAGCCCAGAGAAGTCGTGGCTACTTGCCCGGGTTGGAGACAGAGAGCGGAGCTCTAAAATCGCAGTTCCCCTGACCCCGCCAAAGGTCACTCTGATTTCTCCCCGCAGAGCAGGAGAACATTGAACATGGGGCCTTGGGAGAACCACCTGGGCCTGAGGCCTGGGAGCCGGGACTAAGCCCGAAGCACAGACCGTGGGTGCTTAGTGGGCAGAACCACGGGGACCAGAACCTTGTTCCTATTTCTACCTCCCCAACCGGGAACCTCCCTGTTAACCCGCCTCCAGAGCCGCCCAGCCCCCAGGAGAGATGGGGCCCTGCCCTGGGCTCAGGTTAGGTAAGCGGAGGCTGAGTCCTTGGCAGCCATCGGGAAAGGAAGGGGGGGAGCAGGGCCCTGGCTCTGCCCTGGCCTCCGCAGGGTGAGTGTGGGCGCAGGAATGCGTCGGGCTCTGAGCCAGGCCACACGGGTCTTGGCCTTGCAGCAGTTCTGAACTGACAGGTTCAAACCAGTTTGTGGCTTAGCCCACACTTCGGAACAGAATGGGGTGGTGCTGGCAGTTCTTGGTCGGGTTTTTTTTCCCCCTACCCTAAACCAGGCTGTCCAGGAAGAGTAGGGATGAGGCAAGAGGTGATGGTTGGGACAAATGTGCTTCAGGAAGGTGAGGATGCTCGCTCAAGACCCTGAAGGCAGGTGTTTTGTTTTTTTTCTTAAGATTTTATTTATTTATTCATAGAGACAGAGAAAGAGAGAGAGAAAGAAAGAGAGAGAGGCAGAGACACAGGCAGAGGGAGAAGCAGGCTCCACGCAGGGAGCCCGATGTGGGACTCGATCCTGGGTCTCCAGGATCATGCCCTGGGCTGAAGGCGACACCCTGAAGGCAGATCTTAAACCCCCAGACCCTTCGGAGGGTTTATGGGCAGTGTCTAGGCACTGGTGTCTCTTTCATTCCGTTCTGCTCTCCTGAATCCACTCTCACCCTTTTATCCGTTCTTCATACAGCTCCCAGAGTGAGCTTTCGAAGTGCAAAGCTAACCGCGTCACCTCCCCCCGCCCGGCCTGAGACTCTGGTGGCCCCCTCTCTGGCATCAAGTCCAAGTTCCTCAGCATGGCAGCCAGGCTCTGCTCTAGAAACGCCCGCCTTCACCCTCGCCTGGCCCCTCTCTCCTCACTGCTCACCAAGCTAAGCTCAAGTTCCCGGAGCCGGCTATGTGCTTTCCTGCCTCAGGATCTTTGCACCTGCTGTTTCCACCGCCTGGAAGGCCCACGGTCTCCACCTCTTAGCCCATTTCCCTTTCTTTCCTGAAGTTTATAAGTAATACTTCAGATCCGAGCTCCTCATCTTCTTCAGAGAAGTCTCCACCGATACTGTACCCCTCACAGTACAGGCCGTCCTCTTACACGCTCTAGAAATACTCCTAAAGACAATTGTCACTAGGTATTAATGTCCATCTCATCCTTTGCTGGGCTGAACTGGATGTTCCATGAGGACAGGGACCCCATCCTGCTCACTGCTGTATCTTCAGCACCATCTGTGAGTGAGTCAGTCACACTCAGTGTATTGAGGACCTAGTAGTCCGACTAGCTGAGCGTCTGCTATGCATCAAACATCATGCAAATTCATTTACGATCTTCCTTTAGGTAATCCCCATGGACTCTAGGCTAAGATTCGGGGCTCCAGAGATGAGGTTGAAATAGTATTAGATGAGCTTGTATGTATGTGGGCACCTGGGGGGCTAAGTGGTTGAGCGTCTGCCTTCGGCTCAGGTCGTGAACTTAGGTTCTGGGGATCGAGTTCTGCATCGGGCTCCCCACAGGGAGCCTGTTCCTCCCTCTGCCTGTGTCTCTGCCTCTCTCTCTCTGTGTCTCTCGTGAATAAATAAATAAAATGAACTTAAAGAAAAAAAGATGAGCTTGTATGTGTCAAAAAGCAGAGGCCTGGCACATAGTAGATGCTCAATAAATAATAGTCAATGGACAAACCCATTTGAAAGAAGCAACCTTTTGTTGAAGAAGCTAAGTTATACATTTTTCAGCTGCAAGAGACAAGATGCCCTAAATCACATAGCTCGTAAGTGCCAGACCTGGGATTTGGACCCAGGTCTGGAGGCGCGAGTCCAGAGCTCATCTCGTGTTCCCACTGGGCTCTGCTGGCCGGTGGGGAGCCCGGAGAGGAGCGTGACTTTGGTCTGCCCTAGAGGGACAGACGGTAAAGCCGATAAGGAAAAGATACAGACCCAAGAGACAACCTGAAGACGTACTTGCTCCCACGATTTGGAACCGAGAAAACTGATGTAAACAGTAAATGAAACAAGAAATCAGAGAAGGGGGCAGCCCGAGTGGCTCAGAGGTTTAGCGCCGCCTTCGGCCCAGAGCGTGATCCTGGAGACTCAGGATCGAGTCCCACGTCAGGCTCCCTGCATGGAGCCTGCTTCTCCCTCTGCCTGCGTCTCTGCCTCTGTCTCTGTGTCTCTCATGAATAAGTAAATAAAGTCTTGAAATTAAAAAAAAAAAATCAGAGAAGGGAGAGACCCACCTGGCAGCAGGTGATACCTGCAGCGGTGGAGGCGCAGGAGAGGGCATGGTGGGGGGAGAGATGGCAGGAGGAAGGGCAGCGGGACAAGCCAGGAGGCCTGGAGGGGGAGGTGGCGTCTGGAGCTGAGGGTCTTGTGTGGACGCAGCGGCAGCTGGCTGCTCTGGCCATGGCAAGCCATTTGACACTAGTGATTCCACGAGCAGCCAGAGGCCGGCAGCATTCCAGAAAGATCCTCTGGGAGGGTCATGCGAGAAGAAGTTCAGCAGAGGGGAAGGAAGAAGAGGCAGGGGGGAGGGACGGCCGGAGGGAGGAGGGCAGAGAGGGCGCCTTTGCAGGTGCCCAGGAGGCCCTGCACGCGGAGGCTCGGATGGGCCTGCTGTTCCCCGTGTTTGGCAGACACGAAGAGGCCGCCGTGGAAGAGGTGAAGTAACTCCCCAGGTCCTTCGAGAAGAACCAGAGCTAGTGCTTAGGTGTCCGCCTCCCAGGCAGGCCTCCTTTCCTCCGCGTCACAGGCCGGCGGGTGGCCTCTGACAGCCCAGTTCGGAGGCCTTCCCGGCAGGGCGGCCCCGGGCCGGCGGCTTTGGGTGTAGACAGACTTTCCCGAGCTACACTGAGGACGCATGTCTGTCCGCGGCACCCGGGTCCCCGCGTGGTGGCAGGTCGGCCGCGAGGTCAGGGGCAGCGCCAGGCCCGGCCCGGGAGAAGTGTCCAGGGCAGAGCCACGTGGCCAGATGACTCAAAGGCGAGCCCCGGGAGATGCCCTTAGAGCGGGACAGGCCACCTGGCCTGGGCGTCCGGGTGACCCACGGGGGTTCTAGTCCCGGAAGCAGCGCTCGGGGACCCTGGGTCACTGGCTGACTCTTTTTCCCCAATGGACGAGCTTCCTCATCTGTAAGATGTAGTCACAAATCCCAACCCCCTCGTCTGCTTTCGGGATCCAATGATCTTGTAACTGTGGGCACGTCTTGCTCCCTGAGGTTATGCGGGGCTGGTGGACGGGATGGTTGTCGTCAGAGGTCGAGGTCGGGGCCCCTCCGGCCCTCTCTCAGCCGGTGCTCTCAACTGCTTTGTCACACACCATTTCTCCCCCTGATGTATCGCTTCCCATCCATCCGTTGCTCATTTATTCATCGCCCACCCTACTTAAGCCATCGCGCTGGGCAAGTATTGTTCCGGTCCTCTCACCGCCCTTCTTTTACTTTTCCTCTTGCTGTTTGGCAGAGGAGGTGATCAGCTCAATCCATTGTGCTGTTGGTGAATAGTGAGTTACCTGCGCCCAAATATAGAGACATGTTAAAATGCTTCTTTTGCATTTTCTTCAGCCTGTCTCCCTACTCTGCTAAATCCCCCGTCTCTGGCACATTTCTGTTCTAAATTACAGGTATAGGGCAGCCTGGGTGGCTCAGTGGTTTAGCGCCGCCTTCGGCCCAGGCCCCAAGAGGATCCTGGAGACCTGGGATCGAGCACCACGTCGGGCTCCCCGCATGGAGCCTGCTTCTCCCTCTGCCTGTGTCTCTCCTCTCTCTCTGTCTCTCTCATGAATAAATACATAAAATCTTAAAAAAAAATAAATTACAGGTATGGAGCTCACCAGCTTCAGTCGCAGAATGAAGAGAATGCTGGTTACCTTGAAAACATCAGGCATTTTACGCGTGTGGATGAGGGGGCCTGGGATCGGCCAACACAAGGCCTCGCAAATGTATTTTTCACGGAAAATATACTGCAGGGAGGATAGGTCTTTTCACGTATTTGTGCCAGAGCCTCCAAAGGAAAATAAAATACCATTGTGTTGCTCAAGTGTACGTAATTCTTACAAAGCAAAACTGCCGTAAACTATCTGAGCACAAACCACTGAACTCAAGCTTTCCCAGACATATTGCAGGAAGACAGGGTAATTGTAGAAACTGTGTAGAGTTTATTTTAGAAGGAAGGTTTATTTTTTATTTTTTTAAAGATTAATTTATTGATGCATGAGAGACACAGAGAGAGGCAGAGGGAGATGCCCAGGATCCAAGCAGTAGCCTAAGGAAAGGGTGCGCACAGGTGTCCGGGGCGGAGGGGGGGGGGCGTGTCTCGACGGGTGTGCTTGCTGTCATCTGTCTGTGCACATCTGCTCAGCCCCGAACACCCTGGAGGTGCCAGGAAGCTGCGGCGGCGGGCTCCGTGGAAGATCAGGGTCAGAGAGGCCAGCCTGGGAGGATCCTGGTTTCAGACTCAGGCCTCCAATCCGGAGAGGCGCAGAGGGAGGAGGCAGAGAGGCTGAAACAGGGAGCAGGGATGGAGAGACAGGGAGCTGCAGCACCCACAAGAAAGGCCCAAGGGAGGCTCTGGAGGGTCATGCCGCGGGACCCCATGAGGAGCGTTTTTGCTTGACTGAAAAGGAAGCCTGGCGCAGGGGGGCACCCTAGGCCCTCTGGACTTTGTCTCCTCACTCTAGCTCGGACCACATGGTCACCTTGTTCGGGATGTGCTCTGCTCCCTGAGGGCAGCGGTTGCAGAGAGGGCTGGGTGCCCCTAGATGTTTGGGCAGGTGGCCTCCCGTTACTCCTTAGGCCCGGAATGCATTCCCTTATTCACCCAACACATGCGCCCAACCGGGAGTTGGGAGAGCAGAGAAGAATGGACCCCAGTGTCCCCCCTACTCCCCCTGGCTCCCCTAGATTCTGTGATGAAGCCGGCTTCAGGAAGGGGTCTGAGCTGTGACAGCTCGCGTATTTTCTCCTTGGAGGGTTGCCTTTCTTACGCCTTCCTCATGTTTATAGTTTGCTAAAGGCAAAAGGCAACCTTATCTTGACATTATCCCATCTCCAGGGTCCCGTAAGTCTTCTTGGACATATAAAAATTCCTTGGAAACTTCCTTTATCTCTACCCCAAGATACATGTTGACAAGCATCCTCCAAGCGTATGACCCACTGATAGACATCTGAAGGGGCTCATGACTGACGCTTTACTAGATAGTATAAATGACCTTTCCCTAACATCAGCTGGCCCCTCAAGGTCCTGGAAACCTTGCTTCCAAATTCCTTCGAGACTTAGGCTCTCCCTAACCCCCTCCCAACTTGAAGGAATACCACCAGCACCCCTCACAACCCACTGCAGCGCTCTCTGCCCACGGGTCCTGTCCTCGTGTCTTATAAAACCACCTTTTTGCATCAAAGATGTCTCAAGAATGAATTCTTGGCGGTGAGCCCCGAACCCCAACATTTCTACATCAATAGCATCAGATCCCACAGGTTAAGGGCTCTGTCCCCAAGAGTCCCCCACTTCAGATGCTAATCACTAGGCCAGGTTGTCACCTTTGCAACTGACCAATCAACTGTTAAGTCAGAGGTTCTGACAATCCCCTCTTTGGGTTCGATGAATATGTTAGCACAGCCCACAGAACTCAGAGGAGCATTTTACTTCCTAAAGTACCAGTTTACTATCAAAAGATAGAACTCCAGAGCAGCCAGGTGTAGGAGATGTGTGCGGGGAAGGGCATGGAACTTCCTTGTCCTCTCTGAGCATGCCACAACCCCCTGACCTCCCACGTTCACCAACCCATTAGCTCTCCAAACCCCATCCTTTCTTGGGTTTTTTTTTGGAGGCTTCATTACATGGGCACGGTTTATTAATTCACTGGTGACCTGAAATCTCCAGCCCCTGTCTTCTCCCCGGAGCTGGGGGTGGGGAGGCACAAGGTTAGGTCCCCAGGTAAACGGCGCCCATCCTCAGGTGACCAAGGACCAGTGGGCATTCCAAAAGTCACCTCACTGACTAACAAAACCCCTTTATTATTCTCACCATTTAGGAAATTCCAAGGGTTTTAGGAGCTCTGCGTGAAGACTAGATATATATTTCTTATATATCACAATATCACAAGCCCCTAGTTCTTTCTCTCCACATCCTTGAAAAAGACCCAAATGGCTCCAACGAGGGCTGCTAATCTGTAAGCACACCCCATTCCGACCAGCTGTTCCTGAAACTAGCTGAACTTCCGCTCCCCCCACTCCTGCTGCAGCCTATAAAACATTCCACTCCCCTTCCCAAATTAGAAATGAATAAAGGCTCATGTCATGCTGTGCTGGAAGAGTTCATTACACACTGTACTCCTTGTGATAAAATGGCCCCATCTGGGGGGGGGAGGGTCTTCTATTTACCCCAAGCAAAGTCTGGAAGGATGAGCAACATCCTTCCAGGGGGAGGGGGAGGGGGCAGGGACATGAAAGGAAGCTCATTTGGCAGTTTGAGGAGGGATTTGGAAGCACATGTCAGGAAGGGTGAATGGGAAATAGTGAGGTGGGTGCAGCCTGCACCCCTCCCAGTGGCTGGGCCCTGCAGGGCCCCTTGCAGGCTTCGCCCCCCGCATTGGGTCCACTAGGCCCCCAGCTCCCTGAGCCCCACCCCATCCCACTGTGCTTGCTCAGGACCTCAAGTTCCCAGCAGAGCCGCCCATCACCCATCTGCTGAGTTTGCTTCTCCACCTTTCGCCTTGGGAGAGTGATTGGCCAGGGAACTAGCATGTTGCAGAGGAGATGACCCTCTAGAGAGGCAGGCTCAGAGACTCCAGCTCGGGGACTGGTCTTGATCCCTGCATTGAGCTGTGGGCCTCCCAGGGCGGAGGCAAGTCTTGGTTCTCTCCACATGGCTGCTGGGAGTGAGTGCAGAATTCTTTGGAAGGGATGAACAGGATGACTACCAGGCCACCGTCCCACCCGCAGGGTCCACTCCTCGGCCACGGCCTCTGAAGGGACGAGGGGTTGCTCACTGACCACGGCATCCTGCTCCTGCTCCTCCGGAACACAGTCCAAGCTTCTTTGCAGAGCTGAGGAGTCTGCCAAGGCCAGGGTCTTATCAAAGGGCCTTTTGTCTCCTGAGCTAAACATTGGCTCATTGTTACCTCTCTTCCTGGCCCCTTCCGGAGGTGGGAGGCCGCCGAGCCTCCATCTGTGTGCAGCTCTGAGTGCAGTGGTGCAGGAGAAAGAGAGCAGCCCTGGTCCCAGAGAGAGAGAAAACCCCAGCACTGGGGACAGGCCGACGTGATGTCAGCGCTCAGGGCTTCCTGTGCGGGGATGACAGGGATTCAGCTGAACGACCGCATGCCATTATCTTCCTTCAGGATAAGGGATTCCTTACGTCTTTTCCTTCCTGCCTTCTAAACTCAAGCCCTGCAGAGAATTCTTTTCTGCTTGCTTCTCCTTTATCCTTTAAAGATGGAGCTCAACAGGGGCACCTTGGTGGCTCAGCCAGTTAAGCATCTATCTTTGGCTCAGGTCATGATCCCGGGGTCTTGGGATGAGCACCTCATTGGGTTCCCTGCTCAGCAGGGAGCCCGCTTCTCCCTCTCCTTCTGCAGCTTCCCCTGCTTATGCTTGTCCTCTCTCTGTCAAATAAATAAATCAAAAAAAAAAAAAAAAGAAAGAAAGAAAAGAAAAGAAAAAGATGGAGCTCAACATCCTTTGCTTCCAGTTACTCCCTTTGATGTATCAACACTCTTCCACATCCCGTGAGCGGTTATGTACCTCACCTGAATTGTGCTCGTTTGCCCTCTTTCTCTGGTGCTTTTCATCTGTATGTGTGGCTCTCACACTGGAAAGCTTTCTGAGGGCTCCCCATTAGACTGGGAACTCCATTCTTTGTTACTCAAAGCCTGAAGACAAGAAATCATGTTTCTTGTTGATGTTTGTTAAGTACTGATTCTAGCCTCGGCTCTCCCTGGACAGTGTTTGGAGGGTCTGTGTGGAAAGTCTGTCTCTACCTCTGTCTCTTGCTCTCTCTAGTTTGGACACAAGCTGCATGTTATTTCATGTAGATCACCATCCACCCATCAACAAGCTTGAAAGGTCTGTGTGGAAAGCCTCTCTCTGCTCTCTCTCAGGATTGGACATAAACTGCATGTTATTTCATGTAGATCAATCATCCACCCGTCAACAAGTTATGGCGATGACTGTAGGAAGTGATACAAAATGAGTTCAGTTAGATCCCTCCAAGCCTTGAAGGCAATTGCATGTTTCCAGAAGGGGTTAATCACCTCCTCTCCACCAGGGCACTCCCCGGACTCTCATTACTGAGAAGTGAAAACTTCAGAAGGAACAATTTCCTCCAGCCAGTGTTCTGCTCTTCAGACCCCAGACTCCTTGGACACTGACACACCTAGGAAGGACCTTGGCCTGCCCAAATGGACGTCATGGACGCAAGCGCTCCAGTTAACTCCTTGTTCCAGGCTCCGCATTTTCTCCTAGATGCAAAACTCTGACATAGCCTCGATATTTCACCGAGCACTCCTACTTTCTGCCTTAATTGAAACATGCCTCCCCACCTTCTATCCCTCCCTCCCTTACATCAAGGGACTGGGATGACCCTGGAAGGCTGTGTTGGTGTTCTGCTTATCCCAGACCACTTCCAGAATATGCCTTTTCTGCCCTCTGAAGTACGGTACCACTCCTCAGTGCTTGGAGAGCAGCCCTCAGGCATTGACAGCACTGTCAGGACGCCGGAGGGGTGTGCACAGGTTCTGGCAACAAGCAAGGGTGGCAGCAAGAGCTGTGGATTTAGTGTAATCGAGTGGAAAACTGGGGCAGTTGTCTTTGCAGAACAATTGTTTTCTGCTAGGGTGTTTTCTGCCTGGTAACTGGGTAATAGTGAGGGAGTGGGCCTCAGTCAGAGCACCAGGGTTGAGGACAACTGCGCACTCCCTCCACCTGGATTGACCCTCACCACCTTCCTTTCTCTGCACGCCCACACTTAAGAATATGTGGGTACCTCTGACGTCATTGGGGGCTTCCGAATCACCACACATTCTTCTCTCTGTCATCGTTCCAAATGCACTTTATTTCTCATCCCTGCCTACAATGGTTATTTTATGCCTTTTCTCTTATCAAGTGCCTTCTCCTTTCCCCACTTCTCTTGCTATCAGGAGTTGACATTATTTTTTTTAAGATTTTATTTATTTATTTATTTATTCATGAGAGACACACAGAGAGAGATAGAGGCAGAGACACAGGCAGAGGGAGAAGCAAGCTCCAAGCAGGGAGCCGGACATGGGACTCGATCCCGGGTCTCCAGGATCACACCCTGGGCTGAAGGTGGCACTAAACCGTTGAGCCACCAGGGCTGCCCAGGAGTTGACATTAAAAGGGAAAATATAAAAAATAAATAAATAAATAAATAAATAAATAAATAAATAAATAAGGGAAAATATAATCCAATAAGAGGGAGCTCTGTCCATTTCTCAACCTTTGCCCATAAAATTGGATGGGTTTGTTTTTTGTGTTTTGTTGTTGTTGGTGTGTGTGGGGTTGTTTTGTTTTGTTTTGTTGTTTTACCGCTCTCCATGCTTTCCTTCTCTTGCCCTGACCTGGAAGAGAAGGTGCTGACCTTACGCCAAGAAGAACTCATTCTTGTCCATTAGATTCAATCCCTTCTTTCCTTTAAGAACTATGTTCTATAGTGATCACCTTTCCTATAGATTTTTAATTTCTTCCTCTGTTGACTCTGTCCTCCTAGCAAATGATTATGCTCAATTTATTCTATCTCAAAGCAAAAACAAACCAAACAACGCTCCTTGACCCTGATGGCCTATCAATTCCCCTAGCTTCCTTCCACCTTTATAGCTAAGCTTAAGTCTACGCTGTCTCACTTCCATATACTCAACTCTCAAGTTAGCTCTCCACACTCAACTCTGCACCAGAATTGCTTTTGCTGAGATTGTTGGTGACTGCCAAATTTCCAAATCCAATTTAAATGTTTTAGTTATTGTCATATTTGCTGTATCTGGGCATTTATTTGATACTTTTGATCATGTCTCCCTCTAGAAACTGTTGGGTGGTTTTTTTTTCTTTTAGCTTTCAGAATCTGTTTCTCTCTCTCTCTCTCTCTCTCTCTCTCTCTCTCTCTCTCTCCCTCTCTCTCTCCCCCCTCTCCTGTCTTTCAGAGAGAACCTTCCATATGTTTATTAAACAAACATTTGTCAAATGCTTATTATGGGCCAAAAATTCTTCTACAAGATGGGCAAAGCCCCTGCTTTCACAGAGTTTACTTTTCGTTGAGTGTGAGGGAAAGAGAAAGCAAATAAAATAAGCAAACACATCACTAAGAAAATAGGAGATAGGGCAGCCCAGGTGGCTCAGCGGTTTAGCACTGCCTTCAGCCCAGGGCCTGATCCTGGGGACCCAGGATTGAGTCCCACATCGGGCTCCCTGCATGGAGCCTGCTTCTCACTATGCCTGTGTCTCTGCCTCTCTCTCTCTATGTGTGTGTGTGTGTCTCATAAATAAATAAATAAAATCTTAAAAAAAAAAAAAAGAAAATAGGAGATAGCAGTGAGTGCTAGGCAGAGCACTAAAGTGTGGTTTGATGAAGGAAAAGATTGAGGGCCATCTTTAGATGGAGCATTAGCAAAGGCCTCTCTGAAGAGCTGAAATTTAAGACATGAAGGCTAAGAAGGAACCAGCCGCGTAAAGATGAGGAGAAGAGGATTCTAGCAGAAGGAACAGCCAAGGCAGAGTTCAGAATTGGGTCAAACTCGATGTGTTTAAAGAACATGCAGACATGTTCTGTAGAGAGCCCTGGGCCCAAGAGGATGAGCGACAAAGACTTAGAAGAAGCAGATAGCACCCAGAAAACAAGAGAAGGAAATATTGCAGAAAGAAGGGAGTTGTCAGCTGTGTGAAATACTGCTGAGAGATAGGGTGAAATGAAGGCAAGGAGGACCATGAGATCTGCCAACACAGGCATCACTGGTGACGTTGACAAGTGCAGTCTTGGGGGCATGGAGGAGACAGACGCTTCTCTGAAGGTGGTAGAGGAGTAAGTGATGGATGAGAAAGGGGAATCCAGGACTATTTCAAGGACCATTTCCAGAGGAAAAGCAGAGAGGTTATAATCACATTTCATTGTCTTTTCCTCTCGCTAGAATATGAGCTCCTTTCTAATCTGGATTAGTTTTCCCAATATTGGGTAGAGGGCTGGAGCTCAGGAAATTGTAAAATGAATGAATGAGTGTACTGAAACCGGAGATCTTGATTTTATCCCCAGTTCTATTTCTTATAACCTCATGAACTCTCCCAAACTCATTTTCTTTCTATGTAAAACAAGAGTAATAATTCTACCTTTGCATAGATCATAGGGTTGTCTGGTGTTCAGATGAAATCATTTGTTTGTGGCAGCTCTGTAATGGCAGAGACAGTACTAGCCTTGCTGACAGGCAGATGCAAGTTCAAATCCATGTGTACTAATTATTAACTTATGAACTTGAGCAAGGTAAAGAGGCTCTCTGAGCCTCAGTTTCCTAACAGGAGGTTGTGTATGAATGTGTGGAGCTGCAGTGAGAATTAAATTGAGATATTGGAAATGAGAATTTCTGACTCATAACGGGGGTTCAAGAAATGTTCGGTGAAGAGGAAGGGAGGGGAGGAGGTCTTCACCCTTGGTGGGATCCCACCAGGGACGCCCGGTGCCTGGAGAAGAGCTGTAGTCCAAATGCTACTGAGCAGCCAAAGTCACAGATCTCTGCTTCCCTTGAGTGTGTAGACAGCAGCCACCAGGCCAGCATCTCCATGCAGAAGTGCTCTGGTCCTTCATCCCAGCACAGAGGAGTAAGAAGAGTTACTAACATCTGCATAGCACTGAGAAGACCTCCTGGTGCTTCCCTAAATATGTATCTCCTGTAAGTCTCTAAACAACTCTGTGAATCAAGAAGGTAGTAGAGATGTGATGCTAAGTGATGGAAGAATCAGGTCTTACAGCTCCAATGCCGTCTTTCTAGAACCTTTCCCTGCTTCCCCTCTTCCAAGACTGAAGGAGAAGAAATCAAAGGTTTGAGCTCCTAAGGAATAAGGAAGCCTTGCACATGGCCAACCTATGCTATCAGGAGCATGAGAAGGGAGATGGAGGGTTGGGGAGAGAGCTCACTGGAGGCGCATGAAAAGGATCACCAGCATGGGTGAGCAGGAAGCCAAAACCAGCCCCAAGCCTCCTATAGTTGACAGTCATTTCTTTGAGATGAACTCTAGGAAAAGAACTGGACCCAGAGATGGGGTGGACTTTCTGCCTCCCATGCAACTCATGTGCCCACCCAGAAGGTTCTTTCTTAACCATGTGTCCAATCTTCCTGGGCCCAAATTCCTTCCACGGAGTCACTTACCAGTTAAGCTCAACAGAGGAGATGATGCTTCCAGATGCTGTTAAAAGTGCATAGTCCTATCTTGATGTGACAGGCGATCAGAGCAGAGAGGCCACAGGAGCGGACGCTTAAGAGACCTTTCCCACTGGAATATCTCCTGCAGTTGGACAGTTTTCACCTCTTTGAAAAAAAATGACAAAGAAAGGACAATTTTAGGAAGTTTGTATAATAGCCAGAGTTCAAGGCCTGACACCACTTGTTAGCTGTGTGACTTGGGCAAGTCTCTTAACCTGTTTATGCCTCAGTTTCCCCCTCCACTGGGGCTGTCGTAAGGACTGAACAGGATAGTGTAAATGAAGTGCCTACCTCTGTGTCTTGTTTGCATTTAACTTCAGTAAAAGTTGCTTAGCATTACAATTCTCAAGATGACCTCTAGGATCTGACTCCAGAGTCTACCCTTTTTACCCTGTTCTCTGCCACCTTTCAGGAACATGAGTGTGTCCCTGCGAAGTTAGGATGAAGTTCCTCATCTCTGGTTAGGGGTTTCTCAGTAAAGTCCCAGGCTCTGGGTGGAGACAATGTCCACACATTTGCTTCTCAAAGCCTGGCAACCAGGAGGACCACCAGAACACCTGGTTACCTACCACCTTGCAAGGATGAATGGGGCATATCTAAAAGAATTTAAAGGGTGCACCTGAGACATGGTAAATCAGAATTGTCCCATCTTTGGTTTAACCTGTAGGAATTATGTGCCTTTGTGGCACCCTGCACCCAATACCACTGTGCATTCCTTTATTCATTCAACAAATATTCATTGAGTGCATACTATGTGCTGGGTATACAATCATGACCAAAAAGAGAGGTAGTCTTTGGTCTTATGGGACTTAGTTTAATGAAGGAGCAGACATTAATGAAACAGTTATGAGCAAATGATTGTTGGGGATGAGAATGACTATTTCAATGAACTACAAGAGTGACTAAAGCTCAGAGAGAGGTAGGGGAGGCTGAAGGGACGGCCTGGGGCTGGAGTCCATGTTTAAAATTTTGGACTGTATCCTTTTTTTTTTTTTTTTGGACTGTATCCTAAGAGCAGTGGAGAAGCCAGGTCATGACTGCTTCAGGTCTTTATTTTTTTTTTAATTTTTATTTTATTTATTTATGATAAGCACACAGTGAGAGAGAGAGAGAGGCAGAGACATAGGCAGAGGGAGAAGCAGGTTCCATGCACCGGGAGCCCGATGTGGGATTCGATCCCGGGTCTCCAGGCTCGCGCCCTGGGCCAAAGACAGTCGCCAAACCGCTGCGCCACCCAGGGATCCCTTCAGGTCTTTATTTTAAAGACTTTTTTTCTTAAAAACTTTTTAATTTCAAATAATTCCAAACTTTAAAAAAGTTCCAAAAATAGTTCAAAGAGTTCCCACATACTCTTCACCCAGCTTCTCCAAATGTTAGCATCTTATATAAGTACACTTATTAAAACCAAATCAGGGTGTCCTTTTCTAATGCAAGATCCAACCCAGAATCTTAGATGGCATGTATTTGTCACTTCTCTGTCTTCTCCAATGTGTGATGGTTCCTCGGTCTGTCTTTCAATATTGTGGTACTTTTCAAGAATCCCGGCTGTTTTTGTAGAATGTCTCTCAGTTGGTATTTGATGCTTTCTCATGTTTAAGTTCAGGCTGTGCATTGCTGGGGCAAGAACCTTGTGACATTGTGTCCTTCTCCATGCAGTGTAATGGGAGGCACTTGATATCAATACGCATCACAATTGGTGGTGATGTTCACTTGGATCACTGATTCACCTTGTGTCTGCCAAGTGCTTTCATTGCAAAGTTACTGTTTTTCCCTTTTCAATGCACATGTAGGTTGCAGGCTACGCAAAAATCCCATTAACCATCATAGTTTTTTCCACTAATTTTAGCATATAGTAATGGTTTTTGCCTGCAACAATTATGACCATGGTGTCTGCTGAATTGTAATTTTTCTATTTCCATCGTTCTTCAACATTTATTGATTGGAAATCTACTGTAACAAAGAGTTGTTTCTTAACTCCCATTTAATTAGTCAAAAACTTATTTATATTTATATCAGTATGGAATCACGTATATTTACTTTATTCTGTGAGTAATAGCCTATAGTTATCATTTCTTTTGTTGCTTAACTTACTCCATATTTGGCTACAGAGAGACCCTTTATATATTTAGGCTCTTCTGTCCTTCTGACATGCTCCCACCTTACCCTTGGCATCATGAAATGGTTGGGGCCCCTCTTGCCCTTTCTTTGTTCTCACCCTGGAGTTTTTTAAGGACCTCTGGACCCTTTTTTGGAATTAAATTAAGAAGCCAAGATCAGGGTGCTAGACATGTTCATTGTGCCTGGGGTGTCATTGCTTCTAGACCCGCTCAATGAACAGAACTAGGAAATATATGTGGGAATATACACACACATCTATAGCTTTGTCTATACTTACCTGTCTATATACACATTTATATATATTTTAAAGATTTATTTATTTATTTGAGAGACAGAGAGAGAGATGGGGGGGCAGTGGGAGAAGGGAGTGGGGAGCCTGTTGTGGAGATCTATCCATGACCCCAAGAGCACGACTGGAGCCAAAACCAAGAGTTGGACACTCAACCAACTGTACCAATCAGTGCCCCTGTCTACATACATATTAAAAATCATGAGTTCATACTGATACCTCCAATTCTAATCCTAAATCACAGGTCTTTCTTGTTTTCTTATTTATCGTCTCTTCTCCAACAGTGAGAAATCTACTGCTTTCATCCATGATAAAGTTACTTATTTGCCCAATTTTGTAATTCACGTAAATTCAGAATGCTAACCTGAAGGGGCACCTGGGTGGCTCAGTGGTAGGCCGTCTGCCTTTGGCTCAGGGAGTGATCCTGGGGTCCTGGGATTGATCTTGCATGGGGCTCCCTGCAGGGAGCCTGCTTCTCCCTCTGCCTATGTCTCTGCCTCTCTGTGTGTGTCTCTCATGAATAAATAAATAAAATCTTTAAAAAAAGAATGCTAACCCATAAATGTGAAACACACCTTCATCAACTAGAATCTGTCTTTAGCCTTTGACAATACTGTGTGAACCGGACTAACACCATCTTGGACCCATGTGCCAT
This sequence comes from Canis aureus, assembly GCF_053574225.1. Taxonomy (NCBI): domain Eukaryota; kingdom Metazoa; phylum Chordata; class Mammalia; order Carnivora; family Canidae; genus Canis; species Canis aureus. The sequence continues at coordinate 74,994,727 of NC_135616.1, read as the reverse complement.
GATGACTGCTTTGTGACCTGCAGCCTTCTCCACTACAGCCTCTGCTTCCACATTCTTCCCTTTTTGTCTAATCTCACCCTTAAGTACATCTTTGGGGCATAATATCTTTTATCTACTCCGAAGATACATTTCCTACCTGGTGGTCTACCAGCATGTACTCCCCAGGCTCTAGAGCTATAAAAACATGTCTTAAAGAACTGAGGTTGCAGAGACCTACGTGCCTTGGGTCTTGCAGCCGCTCAAGACATGCTTCTGTCCCTATGGCTCCTTAATAAATCATTTCTCATCATGGTGGATGTGTCAGCCGGTCTTGTAGCTCCTTGGGCCCTTGGAAGTGGTTTTGCATGTACCTCCCTTTTATGGAGCAATCCCATAGTCAAAGTACATTTTTTTCAAAGTTAGCCTAGTTCTTTCCTTCCTCACTCCCTTCAGTGTGGTGTGACATGCATTTTTAATATAACTACATTTCTTTGCCATTGTTTGCATGTCATTTGGGATCCCTCCACCCCTTCCTCCCAGCCCCCGCCCCCCCACATCCTGCTTACTTACTTATCATTTATATTTTTATTTCCTGGAGATGTGAAACATTGCCACAGTTCTAAAATCTGAGCTCTATAGGAAAGGTATCCTCCGAGAAGGACCGTCCTCGCCCTCCCTCCTACCTCGTTCCCCTTCCCTCTTTTCCCAACTTTTCCACCCACCCTCTGTATGTAATCAGTCCCATTAGTTTTTGGTTTATCATTGCCTTATCTCTTCTTGCACAGATGTGAGGACACATGTGTATTTTCCTAGAACCTTTTTCTCCTCCCATGAGAAGTAGTGGACTACAGATGCAAAGATAATTCTGGCTGCTGGGTGGAGAGGAGCCTGGAGGCGGGCTTGAGAGGAAGTAAAGGAAACAGCTAGAAAGTTGCCACCCAAGTCCAAGAGAGAGATGCGGGGGTGGGGGTGGGGGTAAGGGTGGGAGCCCGGTGCAGCTGTGGTGGCAGCGGAAAAGAAAGGAGGACAGGTTTGAATGTTTGGAGGTGACACGGCCCTGATTCGGTGACGGATTACTGAGGGCCAGGGAAAGGGCAGATGAGGTTTCTGCTTCTGGCTTAACTGATTGGATGGATGCTAGTGTCACTCACTAAGTTTCAGAGCATTGTAAAAGCATCAGATTTGGGTGGAAGCGTCCCCCACTTGGGTCTGTTTGGACATGTTGAATTTTTTTTTTTTTAAAGATTTTATTTATTTATTCACGAGAGACACAGAGAGAGAGGCAGAGACACAGGCAGAGAGAGAAGCAGGCTCCATGCAGGGAACCCGACGTGGGACTCGATTCTGGGACCCCAGGGGGCTGAAGGCAGGTGTCCAACCGCTAAGCCACCCAGGCGTCCCTGACATGTTGGATCTGAAGTGGAAACAGTAGGCACTTGAGTCATAAAGCCCAGAGATGGGGTCTGAAGAGAAATGCCTTCAGGCTGTACAAATTCTGCCCTAGTTTTCTGGATACTTAAGTCAGAAAATAAGAGCACAGCTGCTTAGGGGGTATGATCTGCACCCAATTCCAGTAAAGGGGGGGGGGCGGTCCTTACACCGCCAAACAAGTGTGTGACACCAGCGACACTGCTACCTGGAGACACCATCAGATTCCACAGGCGGAGGGCGCAGTCCCCTAAGACTGCTCCCCACTTCAGATGCCAGTGTCAAGTCCAGCTGGGCATCTGTGCCTCTGACCAGCTGGCTATACAGGAGAAGTTTCCACGCCCCTGTCCTGGGTCTGATTAATTTGCTAGAACGGCTTGCAGAACTCAGGAAGCCCTTTTACTCACGAGATTACCAGTCTATTACAAAAGATATTAAAGGGTAGGAAGCACCATCCAGGTGAAGAGATACACAGGGCAAGGTCCCAAACACAGAGGCTTTACCCTTGTGATGGATGTGCGTTGGTTCACCAGCCTTGGACGCCTTCCAAACCCTGTCCTTTGGGGTTTTAAGGTGGTTTCGTTACAAAGGCATGGCTGATTAAATCACTGACCGATGGCAATTGAACTTCTCCTTCAGTCCCTTCCCCTCCCCAGAGGTGGGGATAGGGTGGGGGTGGAACTGGAAATTCCAACCTCTCATCTCTGGGTTGGTTCTCCTGGAACCAGCCCCCATGGTAGGTGATCTAGGGGCTTTCCAAAAGTCACCTCATTAATATAACAAAAGATACCTTTATCTCCCTCATCAGAGAAATCCCAAGGGTTTTAAGAGTTCAGTGCCAGAAACAGGGACAGAAACGGAGACCAATGTGTGTTTCTTACTACAGATCAAAATATTGCAGGCAGATATTGCAGTCCCACGCAGAAGAGGAAAACCTAAACCAAAGCCTTGGTAGTCACCCCAACCTCTCCTTGCAGGAGGCTGGCCGCTCAGGTCAGCGCACCTCCCAGAAGACTGTGCCTTCCCAGTGGGTGAGGTGAGAGGCACAGGGGAACCCCTCATCCTCCAGGTGGACGTGGGATGACAGAAGGTTGGGGCTGCCTTTATGCCTGATTTCAAGTCACCCTAAAACGAGAATGATGTATTTGAACCTACTTCAGCTAGATCAGATCCCCACAGCTCAAGACCTACCAGGGGCCTTGGCTATTACAGGGCAGGGCCCCTGCCCCAGGGATTGAGGTTGGGGGAGTCTAAACCTCTCCTCATATCCAAGCAGATGGACACAGCAGGGAGCAATCGAAAGGAAGCCCTTTGAATTCCTTAGGAAGTATTTAGTGGGGGTCAGTATTGGTGTCGGATGAAGTAAGTCATCTTATGTTTTTTCCTCCTCCCTGTTTTCAGGCCTGAAGGTAAGAAGGTAGAGAACATTCCAGAGTTCATTTCGAGGAGATAGCCCTATCTGTGGATAAGAAATTTTTTGAGAAGCCTCTTGGAGCAGATGCTCAGATCATGAGGGGCTTCGAGTGAGGGTTGGTGGTGGGGGGAACTTCCTGGTTGACCTACAGGACACCAGGAAGGAACAAGAAGACGGAAAGGGTGGCATGGGAGGTGGAGGCAAGTGTGTGCCTTCTGTTAGTTCCCTTAACATCTCTTACCTCAATCTTTAGTTAAAAACTCAGAAAACAGCAAAAACCCTTGAAGTCAGAGCATTGCATTGATTTCCCATGCAAATCAATTAAAGGCTTGGGCTTTGAGTCTGGCCTGGCATGGGTCTGATTAACTTGCTGGAAGTGGGGACTGTGAGGGTCAAATGGGGCAGCAGCACATGGAGTGGGAGGGCAGGCTGTGTGGGGAGGCCTTGATACCGCACCCCCAGATGGAGAGAACACAGGGCCATGGGGAGGTTGGTTGTAGGTTCTGGAAATTGGAGAAGGGCTTTTGACTGTTCCAGGCTGAAGAATTCAAGTGTAGGCTAATATTAACCCCATCCTCAAGGGCACCTACTGGCGTCTGAATTACATATGTATATGACACTAATATTAATAGATTCCATATTTTGAATAATGTGCTAAATGTTTTTCATATATATTATCTCCCTTGGATTCTGTTTTCATAACAACTGCAACAAGTATTATTACTGCTTCTACAGGGTTCATTCCTATTAAAAGTTTGTCTTTTTAAATACTTCGTATTCGAACTGAATAACTATAGGATAGCATATAGTTTCCTAAACTTCCCAAGGAAGTTGAAGGAATCAAAAATAAACTGAAGAGGAAATCAAGGTGCAGAGTGCCTGGCAGCCTGACTCCTAAACTTCCACTCTTAGTCAGTAAATGTTCTCAATCCTTTCTCCTCCTCTCTCACATCTATCCACCCACCCATCCACCCAATCACCCATCCACCCATCCTTCCACTCATCCATCCTTCCACCCATCCACCCACTCAACTATCCACCCATCCACCCAGCTATCCACCCACCCTCCCATCCACCTACGCACCCATCCATCCAATCACTCATCCACCCATCCACTCACCTATCCACCCACCCACCCATCTACCCACTCATCCATCCACACATACATCTTTCCGACTATATCTATATCCACTTATAGATGTAATTCCTTTTTGATTGGGAAGTTGGATTAGATAATTGAAAACTTTTTTTCCAGGTCTTAGGTTCTATGAGGTATATTTTACCCTAGACTCTACTGTGATGTTTGGGAGAGTGTTTACCTTCCTAATTAAGTTGCTTGGATTCATTTTAACATATGTTTCAGAGCTGGCATGGATCTAGGAGATAGTCCAGTCCAAGCTCCCCATTTTACGAGTGAGACTAAGTGACTCACTAAAGTCCATCTTGCCCAGAGCTTTGCCAGGGTTCCACTCTGCTTCAGATTATTTTGAACCCTGGATACATGGCAAGTGCTGAATAAGGACAAAGATCCATATAGGCAATGAGCAAGAGGGAATGGCAGCCTGGAATTAGAATGTCACGTGTTTTTACCTCACTTATATGTCAAGGGTCATTGATGACAATGATGATGGTGATGGTGGCAATGGTGATGATGGCAAGGTCTCCTGCAACTCACCAGGCCCTCATGACAGAAGGGATGTGGGGAGTCACCCAATACACCTTCTTGCTTCCTGCCAACTAATACCTGATTCATTCCTGAAAGATGCCTACCTTATTTAGAAAATGCCCCAGAAAGCTTGAAACCTTTCCTAGTTTCTATCTCTTCCTGATTTGAACCATCATTCATTCCTGCTATGTGTATTTTTTCTTCATTTTAAAAATGAATAACTATAGAACAGCATTATAGTTCACTGAACCACACAGCAAAAGGAAGTTGAAGAAAGGGGGAAAAAAAAGTAATCTACAATGGTCACGGGCCACAAGACCTTGATGATAAATCAAAAGCTGGGTTTGGAAATAGAGAAGTTGGCTTCACTGAGACATAAACACTACATTCACACTGATCCCTTTCTTTTCCAATTCCAGGAATCCTGGCGTGGGTGAAGTTGAGTCACCTGGAGGGTGTGCCAAAGCCTCGTTGGTACTTTGTACTTTTTCTTGCAATAAGATCTCTCCCATTTCCTCTCAGAACTGAAATTGGGTGAGCTCTTGGCTTCCAACCCTGTCTCCGTTTGGTCCCTTTGAGAAGGAAGAAATAAGGTGCAGAGGACAATACTGTCATTTATTGAATATCTACACCATGTCAAGCACTGAGCTTTACACATGTCACTTGTTTACCTCAATGATATTGAAAGGATGGTATGATCATCCCCACTTCACAGATAAAAACTCCAAAGTCCAGAAAGTTAGAGTCTCAACCCCAGGGTTCCCATATTGGTAAGTGATGGAGGTCAAATTTAGTCCAGATCTTCTTTTTTTTTTTCATTTTTAAATTTTATTTTATTTTTTAAAATATTTTTAAATTTTTTTAATTGGAGTTCAATTTGCCAACATATAGCATAACACCCAGTGCTCATCCCATCAAGTGCCCCCCTCAGTGCCCGTCACCCAGTCATCCCCACCCCCGCCCACCTCCCCTTCCACTGCTCTTTGTTTGTTTCCCAGAGTTAGGGGTCTCTCATGTTTTGTCTCCCTTTCTGATATTTCCCACTCATTTTTTCTCCTTTCCCCTTTATTCTCTTTCACTATTTTCTATATTCCCCAAAAGAATGAGACCATATAATATTTGTCCTTCTCCGACTGACTTATTTCACTCAGCATAATCCCCTCCAGTCCCATCCACGTCGAAGCAAATGGTGGGTATTTGTCATTTCTAATGATTAAGCCCAGATCTACATGCTCTCTAGTCACTCACATGAGGAAAAGAGCATGGGAACATTAGAGCCCCATTCCTCCTTAGATTCTGAAATGACCATGGTTTTTCCTGCCCATCCCACTGGTCTCCAACTCCTCTAGTCTATGACCTTCTTGTTCTGACAGTATGGCCTTCCTCTTCCTGTACATCCATGTATATCATGGATCAGGGATGGAGAGGGTCACTTGCACACTTACACAAATTGTAAAGTCTTAACTCTTCACCTCCAGCTTTCACTCATAACATCAAGTAGGGCCTGCTCTCCACTCCTTCACCTGCCCTTTCTTCCACGGAATTAACACCTATTTTTCCACACCTGTGCAAAGCCAGGTTGCAGGGCCGCCTCTGCCAGACTATGCCTCTCACTCTGGAGGGAGGCACCTGGAGGTGTCTGGGCCCATCTCCTGACTTCTGTGTAGGAGAGCGCTTGTCCTGGTCACACCAAGTTGGAGTACAGGACTCCCAGGGTAGCACATGAGTAGTGATTCAGAGAAGCAGCTGTCAACACACGTAAGGGAGCAGAGCCCACTGTGCCAGGCTGAGGAGAAGCCAGCTTCAGTGTTTGGCAGATACTTTGTTCCCAGCAGCAGCAAGGCTGTAGCTGAGTTACAAGGCCAAGTAGAAGTAGAGTCGTCACGTGGATTTTTAACATCAAATGACCTTTACAAACTTCCATCCAAAATCTTTCAAAAGGGATAAAACAACAGTGACTCCACTCTCACCTCCACCCAGACAGTTCAGGCTGAGTGAAGAGCAATCCTATACGGATAAAAGAGGAGAGAGAAAACTCTGCGGGTGGGTGTAGCCTCACCTTGGGGATGGCAGGTGTCCCTAGGTGGATGCCCTTGCTCTTCTTCAAAATGAGGACAGCTGGGTTCAGGTTTATTATCCTATTCTTGAATCCCAAAGACCTTCTGAAGAGCAAGACGTGCCCTCTGAAGGACGAGGACATGGGGAAGCCAGAAGGGAGTCGCCAGGGTAATGGGCATGTCACCAGATGAGGATGCAGAGCGGGAAGGCAAACTGTATGTAACTCTGTTTTCTTGGGGAGATATTACCTTTACCTGGGAGTGAGGGTTTAAGAGGCTAATTGCGAAAAAAAAAGAGGCTAATTGTGCTGATTAGCCTTGTACTGATGCTCCCAAGCCTGACAGTCTAGGGAGCACCGAGTTTCCCTGTTAATCAGGGCAATTGAAGAAAATAAAGTGATCAATCCTAGGTTCTCTTGAAATGCACACATGAAGCAGTTCAAACAAACACAGCATGTGTCAAACCAGTCCTCCAGGAGGGCGCCTTCTCTCTTTGGGGGAGTCTGTAATAAGGAATGGCTTGGCCAGTTGTGGGAGTCCCTATCAGCTCTGACAGACCAGGCCCTTACCCAGGGCCAGGAAGGCACCAGGATTTTGGGTGTGTGTGTTTGAGACTGCGTACAGAAACTGTCACACCCACACCCCACATACCATGACTGGGTGGGGCCATTTGTTGTCTGTACCTTAATCTTTTCATCATTTTCAGAATCACTATGCTTTGACAGTGCTGGGTCCCGAAGGACACAGCCCAGAATTGCTCAGCAGACCTAAGGGCCCCTTTCCAACCACAGTCCCCTTTTGTCCGCCCCTCACATCTGGGGCTTCTGGGCTCCAACCACAGCCAAGAAGGATATTTCTTTCCTTAGGGGAAGCAGGGGTCATGTCTAGCTGTGTCTGATTTCCGAACTTGTGCCCACAAGCCTGTACCACCTACTCGTGTTACCCTCCTTTGGCATTTTGTCAAGTTGCACAATGTGGTCGGGGAATTGGAGTTCCTGGTGAGTTATTATATCGCTGCTTTCCAAAGACGTGGTAGGAAAAAAACAACACTCGACATGGTCTTGAACGACATTTAATCTCTGGCGTTCCAGGAGACACTCGAGGATCGTGAAGGGCCTGAGAGTCGAGCCGTTGACGGTGACTGCTGAGCCTGAGGGTGCGTGTGGATGCACAGAGGCACCGCAGGAGGAGGCATCGTGCGGCGTGGCCTGAGAAGCCAGAGTCCCTGTTCTGCTCCTGAATGGCAGAGTGACCACAGGGGAGTCCCTTCCCCTCCCTAGCAGTATGGGACAGGGTTGTCTCGTCTCTAGGACTCCCCCCACCCAGCTCTGATATTCGGGGAATAACTAGCAGAGAATGTACCGTGTTGCCTTCCCATAGAAATGGGCACGTCTACATGCAGAAGCCACGGGTTCCCTTTCCGCGCGGCCTAGGCAGAGGCGCCCCGAGTTCTTCAGTATTTATAGAGCCTCAGGGCTTAGACTCCCATCTCAGCGTGCGGGGGCCTGGGATCCCTCACGTCACGTGCAGGCTGAGATAGGGAGCAGGAGAGTCAGGGACCGCGGCACAGTTCACTCTTCGAGATCTGTCAGGCCCACGGACAAGGATCCTCCCCACTGGACGGGTGCTGGGTGGTCACCTCTCCTGCCTTCGCAGGCCAACCGGACCTTGCCTGCTTCCAATCAGCTGACAGTTTTCATCACAGGGATGTGTCCCACCCTTGGGCCTGGTGGGGAGAAGGCAGTGGGGCAGCAGATGAGAGACCCACCCCTGCTGGCACCCCCGCCAGAAGACCAGAGCGGAGAGAGGGATCCCCCAAGGTATGAGCCGACCTCCTGCCGTGCGGGCGTTCGGGGAGACCCGCATTTCACATGACCCTGACACACCCATCGTGTCGTGGGGCTTTTTATTCCTCGGGCTTAGCCGCCCATGTCTTCTCAGCTCTGGCTGGGCTGAACTCCATCCCGCGTGAGCAAGTCTCCAAGACGAGCACAACTGTGAGCGACGACTCGCCGTGTCCTATAAATAGCTTCAGTGATACACGCAGCCCGGAATATACACACGCGCACACGCACACGCATACACACACATGCACACGCAGGCTGTCTCGTGGAAATCATCTTCGGGATGATTCGGGCAGGCACTCGACGACACGGCCGCGCTGAGTATGAACGTCTGCGTATGCTCGGAGTCCCGTCTCCCCCCTTCGCCTCAGCGAGGGGAGCCCCCAGGAGAGAAGCCTGTTCGCCCGAGCTCTGAGCTGGAGGCCGGGGAGGCCCGAGCCTCCTCTTCCTCGTGTGGCCGGCGACTACTCCTTCAACAGGCCCAGCTTCTTCAGGGCTTCCCTTCTGTGCTCGTCAGGGACGCCTTTGGGGGAGATCTTGACACTGACGCAGGGGGGGCGAGGCAGCCTGTCGCGGCCCTGCCCTTGGAAGGACAGGCGCTTGGAGGCGCTGGGCTGCTGCAGCTCGGCCAGCTCGGCCACCCGGACCCCTGCGAAGTCCTTCCCGGTGCCCAAGGACGCCGGGCGGGGCCGTGTGTTTCGCAGGACGTTGGGAGACACCTTGCCCAAGAAGGAGTCTCTGCCCAGGGACGAGCTGGTTTGGGGGCTGGGGTCCTTCTCCGCCGGGAGGCAGCTGCCCAGGCCCACGCCCGAGCGCTCCAGGGTGTTGGACTTGAAGCTCATCTGTCTCAGGCCGGGGATGCTGCTCTCCTGGAGCGTCAGCGCCGGGTCGGGCCTCCGCTGGGTCAGGGGGCCGCCGGCCGCCGGGGCCTTAGGGATGGGGATGGGCCCGGATTTGGTGGCCGGCAGCGGCGGGGAGGCCTGGGCCGGGGTCGGGGTCGGGGCCGGGGTTGGGGCCGAGGTCAGAGCCGAGGTCGGGGCAGGGGTCGGGGTCGGGGCCGGGGTCGGGGCTGGGGCCAGGGCCGAGGTAGGGGCCGAAGTCCAGGCCAGGGTCGGGGCCGAGGTCAGGGTCGGGGCCCGCGTGGGGGCAGGGCCCGGAGCCGCACCAGCAGGTGCAGCGGCCTGGGGGCCGGGCCTGGGCCGGGGGCCGGGGCAGCCGGTGCGGCCACTGAAGTGGGGTCCGGTCTGGTCCTGGTCCTGGGGTAACCCCAGCTTCTCCAGCGCCTCCCGGCGCGCCCTCCTCTGCTCCTGCAGCGAGGTGGCGGCGGGGCCCGAGTCTCCGGGGCCGCCGTCGGGGTGGCGGGACAGCCAGTTCTGGGGCTCACCATGGAGCCCGCTCCGACTGCTCTTCAGGACAATATTGGGGGGCAGCTTCCGGGGCTTGGGGGCCGGGAGTGGGGCCAGCCGGGCACCGGGGTCCGCGCCCGCGGGGCTGGCAGCATCATGGGCTCTCGCAGCCTGGGACCCCGGGGTGGGGGGAGGCGCGGGGCCGCCCTCCTGGGGCTCCTGCCACATGGCCTTTGTCGCCGGGGGGCTGAGGGCCCGCGGCCCCGGGTGGCCGTCGCGGGAGGCCCCGCCTGCCTGAGTCTCAGCACCTGGGCCCGCCGGCCGGTGCTCAGGCTCCCCGGGGCCGCTGGTGGGCCGGCTGCTCCTCCCGAGGTCCTGGCCACTGCTGATGCGGATATTTCTGGGGAGGCTATAGGAGCCAGACCTGGGGCCCAGGCCCTGGGGCTCAGGCAGGCGGGGCGGCCCGGCCGGGGGCCCTCTCCTGGGCTCTGGGCCGCGGGGCGCGCTCCTCTCCGCTGGGTGTCCTGCGAGGGTCGGGAGAACAAGCACAGAAGAGTGGGTGCAGTGAGAACCCCCTGCCCAGGGCAGGCACATCCTTCCTGAGCTCCCACCTCGCCTTAGCCGCGGGGTGTGCGCTTTGCGGAGCCTCTGCTCTCTAAGGGGCCCCCTGTTGCCTGGATATCACTTACACGGGCAGATGGACACTAGCCGACTCCCTACAACCAAGGATTAATTTTTCATGGCGGTTGGGGAAGGAGCAGCTGCACAGAACTCCCGTCCTGGCCTCGGGCTCCTCCCAGCCCTCTACAGAAACACGGGGCGGGGGGGACTCAGCACAGCCCGCTAGCTATCCTGGGGCGCCCCAGGTCACTGAGTCCCGGGGAAACTGAACGCGAATAGCACCAACAGCTGACATGCTCTTGCTGTGACCAGACTTGCCTTCCTCCGCCTTCACTTTCTTTTCTTTTTTTTTTTTTTTAAGATTTTATTTATTTATTTTTCATGAGAGACACACAGAGAGAGAGAGAGAGGCAGAGACACAGGCAGAGGGAGAAGCAGGCTCCGTGCAGGGAGCCCGATGCGGGACTCGATCCCGGATCCCAGGATGACAGCCTGAGCCAAAGGCAGATGCTCAACCACTGAGCCACCTGGGTGTCCCCCCACCTTCACTTTCTATGAGCACCTGAATGGCTCTGTGATGGCCACAGCTGTCCCCACACTGGAGAGTGACATGGGCTCTTTTTTTCCAGCAAGCGAGGCAGGTGCCTCGGGCCCCCTGGGCCAGGGAATCAGTCTCAGGAAGCAGTGGCGTCCTCGTCCCCACTTACTGGCCTATGTCCACGGAGGGCCTAACACACTGTCGGGACGCCTGGACTGTCTCCTTCTGCCTGTGTCCCTGTCTCTCTCTCTCTCAGTCTGTGTCTCTCATGAATAAATAAATAAATCTTTAAAAAAAAAAAAAGACACACACATTGTCAATCAATGTTTGCTAAATGAATGAATAAATGGTCGTAGTCGCTGTACCAGCGGGCTGTCCTCAGGAGTCAAGTGCCCGCCTCACTCTGGGACATATGATCCCACAGTCACAGCCACACGTGTGTACCATCCTGTCCCCCTTCTCCTGAGCCTCAGTACCACGGGCTCTGCACACTCCCTCACAAGAGCCGCGAGGTACCACCCACTGAGGCTAAGGGAGCCCTTCCCTCCTATCTCTTGCAACCTCCTTCTTCTGGATCATCCAGATTAGCTCTCCAGAATCACTCAGTGTCCCCAGAGCAACACCCACCCCTCCCTGCCGCCCTCCCCCACCTCTGTGGTCAAGTCTCTTCAGAATGTCTCTGGGAGAGAGTGGGAGCTGGTCAAACCCTCCCAGGCCTCTGACAATTCACAGGAAGCCAGAGAAGCTGGCCTGTGAGCAGTCCCTCGTCCTCCTCCCCAGGACAAGGCCTCATCCCAGCCGGGAGGGAGCGGGAGAGGAGGCCCGTTGCTCCCTCTCAGCCCACGGCCCTGAGAGCAGAGGCTGCCCGGGCCTCTGGGTTTGCTAGAGGCGCTCCCCCAGCCGGGCCTCTCTTACCCTGGGGGGCAGGCTGGGCTGCGGGCGGCGCTCGGGGGGCTCGGGGAGCTGCGTCTTGCTCAGACTCGTCCGTGGACAGCCCGCTGTCAGCCTCAGCGTCCAGTGAGCCGATGGTCTCCTCCAGGAAGAGCAGACACTCTTTCTCTTCAGCGGACAGGAAGTCGTAGCTGCTGTCGCTCTGGAATGAGGCGTGGAGGACCGAGAGGATGAGGGACTGTGAGAGGGAGCTCCCCTGAAACTGGTGGGGCCGAGAACCACCCTGCGTCCTGAAGGAATGCTGAAGAGCTGGAAACCTTTCCAGGAGGCTTCTCCGCAGACTGTGCAAACTGTGCGGGAGTTGCCTCCTGAAACCGCAGGCCCGGACGGGCGCAGGGATGTGGGGCCGAGGGCCCACGGGCACCCATCGTGGGGCAGCCAGGTGGCAGTTGACCTTTCTTGGCTCAGTCCTGGGTGGAAGGCTTGGGGGAACAGATCAGAAGCGGTCCCAGGTTCTAATTCCAATTCCTCTGTGTGAGGAATTGCCAAGCATTTCACGTTGTGTGTCTCCGATTTAGCTCTAAATTACACGGACAACAGAATGATTTGACCTTAAACTTGAACGGTATTGTTTTTAACTTTCAAAGTACTTTTGCATACGCGACTGGTATGTCAAGGACGGTATGAGGGACAAACAAGAAACTGTGGCCAACCACCGGCCGGCAGGCCAATGGGAACTGTGGTATGAGTAGCCACAGATAAATTTACTAAATAATGTACACTTGACTTTGTAATGCATTCCATGCAGGATTTTTTCCTTTGTGTATTTGCTCTCTTGATGGCATTCGGTGCTGGCTAACATTCAAATAAGTGTGCATTTCTTAAGCAAATATTAACTTGAGGAGGGGAGGGTAGAGAAACTGGACGGGTGTGGGAGGAGGAGAGGGCAACATGGTGTGAAATATCAAGTAGATTTTAAAGTAGATAATTGTCATGATGAAAAAGCACAGAGGGATGTTTGGGAAAGAGTGTTATGGCCACTTCCAATGGTTACTGCTTGTGTCCTATGAGGCCAGCAAGATCCACAGAAGAGTCCCTCTCTAAAGTTGAAAGTTGAAGGGAAAACCAAAAAGGCAAATGGAAATGTAAGAGATTTGGCCTGAGTCCCTTCTTGGCATGTATCTCCACCCTCTTCCTAATATTTGAGATACTTCAGAGTTACATATTCTCCAGACCCACTCAGATGGCCTGGGAAGATTTTGAGATGGCCCTAAATATATCCTAGGAGATGGTTGTTGGAATAACCCTACCAGCTCCCCTGGCTCCTTAAGGAGCCACCTGTCTGTTGACAAGAGTGAAAATTCCATGTTTAAGGAAGCCTCAGACATACCCTTGGGAACCCTGAAGTCGATTCCAAGGGTTCCCTGAACAAAATCTTCTTTACTGCCCTTTTCTTCCTCAAGTAGCCAAGGATAAGCCAACCCTGACTTTCTCCTTTCTGGATGATGTACTTGGGAAACCTTTAATCCCCGTCACATTCTGTGTCCAGTAGTATGTAACTGCTCATATTGTTCTCAGCCTAATAGAAACAGAAAATTGTGTCTGTGGTCCCACCGTCTCAGGTCAAAAAGAAATTATACCCAGGTTGCGTGCACTTTGGATTGTGTATGTGTGTGTGTGTGTGTGTGTGTGTGTGTGTGTGTGGCTGGCCTGCTTTCTCTGCTCGAGTTTTACATATCGTTGGCATTTGGTAGAGATTCTTATAATTCTTAAATTTCCAAGCACCTCCATAGGATATAAAGCAATAAAGTATAAATTGTCAAGGCTTATTATGTATGTGACCAACACCAAGAACAAAGCAACACTTACATCCAGATATAGGGCAGACCTACTCTTTCACACCAGCCTCACAGCAACTGAGACTTAAATTCGTTCCCAGAAAAATTACAATTGACTTCACGCCACTCACAAACAGTTACACACGGTGACTTTGGAAGATTCTGAATCTCTGCTCGTAGACACAGGCTATTTCTTTTCTCTACAGAGGCATGTGCTAAGTGTTTGTCATTCATTCCCCCCAGAACCCCATGAATTCAGTGTTTGCATTATCCCCACCTTAAAATTGAGGAGTCGGAAGCTTACAGAAATTAAGTAATTTGCCCAAGGCCATCGGGCTTGTAGGTAGAGAAATTCAGACCTGCTTGGCTCCAGAACCCAGGCTCCTAATTACTCTGTCCCTTTGACAGAGTTTCCTTTGATCTCTGCGAAAGGAATGTGGCCTGCTGCAGGAGACTTCAGGACTACAGGGCTCCAGGGATCTGCGATCCATGATCCATCCGGTGCCACCAGGCCCCCAGATCGCTGGCCCTCACCCCCACCTCAATGTTGTCCCCAGTGAATGAAAACTGGGAGCAAGTCTCATCGGTCCTACTGCTCTCGGGGGCCATCCCACCCTCTTCTCTAGAAAACCAGGGTGACTCAGAGGCAGAAATACCAAGGGGTGTGATTCACTCTCTGATGAGGAAGATGAAAGCGGAGGAGCAGTGAGGCCGGGAGGGCAGGGCAGGGCAGGGCAGGGCAGGAGCAGCGAGCAGGCCAGGCTGCGGACAGAGGGTACGTACTGATCCTGAGCCGGTGGCCGTGGCGCTCATGATGCTGTCGCAGCTGCCGACGCGGGTCCCGGGTTCCGAGCCAGGCCCCGCTGGCCACAGCTGGCTCTGGGGCATCGCCCGAAGCAAGTGCAGGGGCGGTGAAAGGGGCTCCCAGGGGGGAAGCGAAGGCAGTGGACAAGGTCCCAAGCCGGCCTGAAAAGAGAAGAATCAAAGCCTGTGTGAGCCGGGCTGAGGCTCTCCGGCAAGGCGGCAGGGACACCAAGCAAGCAGGGGGCTGGCGGCAAGGGGCCGGGAGCTCCAGCACCCTAAGCCTGGCCCGGGGAAGGGCACAGAAGCGGGCTCACCCACATGCGGGGCGGGGGGGGGGCGAAGTTTAGGCAGGAAGGAAGGAGATTCCATCACTTCCCTAGTGGCTGTCGCTCTCGGAACCGGGGGCCTCCCCTACATGTCCTCAACTGCAAGCCATCAGGAGAGAGGGGCTAGGAGCTTGGGTCCCGGAGGTAGTCAGATCTGGATTCAAATCCCACTTCTGCCATCTACAGTTATGTGACCTGAGGCAAATTACGCCTGGACTCCGTTTTTTCTCATTAAAACAGGTTAACGTAGGATTGAAGGAGAACAGTTAGCACAGCTTAGTTGGTAGTAAACACTCACTTGATGAATAAGAGAAGAGCTGCTACTGTTCTCGTAATAAGAAAAAGGCAAGATCTATCTAGGATCCACGTAAATCGAGGTAAGGCAACGAGAGTTTAGAAAAGGAGGGTTGGGGTTAAATGGGAGAGAAGGAACTCAGGGCCGTCAATAATAGCAGCTGCATAGGGTCGTCATGAGCATTGACTGAAATAGTGCACACAAAACACGTCGTGTAGTAACTGCTGGCTGCCGTCAGAGCCACACCGTCCCCCTCCCACCCCCACCACAACTGCCACCAATCGGCTCCCTGAGCTGGGGGGCAGGCACAGGACCCCAGAGGCTGCCACAAACAGCAGTCTCCCTCCTGTGCACCGCCCCCTAGACGCTGAGCTTATTTCCAGTGAGGTTCCCTAACCCTCGCCAAATGAACAAGAGAAATGTGCTGTGTAACTTCCTCCCGGACTCCAACTCGTAGGGGAAAACGGTTTCAACTTCGCTGTATCAATAGTGATAACAAAGGAAGGCAGTGCCATCTTCCTTCTGAAGATCTCAAGCTCTGGAAAGGCCAGAGGTGACTCTCCCACGTTAAAATTAAATCCCGGAACAGTTACGTTCAAAAGACGGTTGCAAGGTCCAGTTGAGAGTTTGGGGAGAGCTAGGATCAGAATCCAGTTTGTCTGATTCTGAATCCTACTCTTTCCTGTGACACCATGCTGGATTTTTGACTACCTTTTGACTACCCGATACTAGGTAAAATGTCCTAGGAAAAATGTGTTCTACTGGAGATGTTGGGACCTGGGGTTTGGATCCCAGGGAGGTTGTCCTTTTGGCCTCTGCCAATAACTGCTTCCAGGGCCAAGTCAGGTTTGGGCTGGGTGAGTCAGCCTGCAAACCCTGTAGAGCTGATAAGCACAAGGCCTCATGGGGCTCCTCTCCTGCTTTCAGGGAGGCCTGCAAGTGGGGCAGGTAGGGAGGAGCAGGACAATGGGGGGAAAAAGAGGAAAAAAATCCCAGTGAGCCAGACACATGGAGTTCATAAGGGTCCATAGAGACAGGACCAGAGGGGACAGAGATGCCAAAGAAGCCCAGCGAGAAATCAACTTCAGGCAAGACGGCTCATAAGGTTTCTTCCTAAGGCTACTTTCCCAATCTCCAGAACCCCAAAGAAACAGGAACATGAGAAGTCATGTGGATGGGGTTCAGTCACCTTAGCTATCCACCCCATTCATGACCATCTAGATTCAGAAGAGGACTAACTCATCCTTGACATTCTGCAGGGCTGAGGCCATTACAACCAGAGACCCATTTCTCACAAGCCTAGGCACGCAGAAGGCACTCGAAAAATGCTAGACAAATAGCCCTGTCATCTGTTCTAGTAACTATTGAGTTAAGCTGTTGGAAGATCTCTATTTTTTTTTTTTGGCTTCTACTCTATTACTATAAACTCTTAAGTATTTTACTGCCCTGAGAACAGGTGGTTCAGTGGCATTGGGGCCACGCTTCAATTAAACTAACATTTCTGAGCCCCTGAGAGGCATGGGGCAAGCAACACTTGTGAGGCAAAGGCACTGTTTCCAAGCAGTCAGTGTAAATCCAAGGGTCTACTTTTTTATCTGTAAAATTATAGATAACTAATGGCAATAATTATCAATACCGTATTAATCATTGGGGCTAATATAATATTCTCTGTGAATGGGTGACCAGATGTTGCCTCTTTCTTTTCAAAGACAATTACTACCCTTGATCTTCCAAGGATGCTTCAGACTGTCTGGTGGCTTGCTAGCCTCTCCTTCCTCCCAGGGCCACCTATCACATGCACATTTTGGAACTAAGGACAGCCTAAAGTAGCCAGGAGAGAGACGCAGCGTGAATAGCACTGCTTCAAAAACACACAGCAAGGTGAAGCCCCCAAAATGCCTTCAGATATGCTAATGAGATCTTCAGAATAGCCTGATAACAGGCAAGATGGGATACTTTCTTCTTTGACAGATGAGAAATCAGGGGCTCTTTCCCCTTCTCCTTCCCAAAGGGAAACGGGATGACATATAACAGCATAGACAGGGCTGCCTGTGGATCCCGGCCCCTCCGGAGATGCAAGAGGGTCATGAACCTAAGGAAAGATCATTGGTCCCCTTGACTAAACACTAAGAGCTCTAAGGTCACCCTTCTACTTCACGCCTTAAACCCTCTAAATTACCTGATTCCACGTAATGCTTCCAGGTCAGCTTTTTGCCCCCACAAAAGGTATTTGCAGAGTAAACAAATGACACCAAATGCCACTGAAGACCCTGTCACCTACCAGACACTACATAATCACCGCAGAAGTGAACCTGAACCTGAAACCAAGGCCAAATGAGCCCTGAGGCACTTACTTGTCTCCATGCCACAGTTTCTGATCCAAAGAGTCAGAACCCCAAGAGTCTCTTCTCTTCATCCCACCCTTGCACCCTTGCACCCTCCCTCCCCGCTCCAGCCTGACCTGGATGTTACATTTCCTTCCACCAACTTTACAACCTTGAAACTTGGGGGCTATTTCAGGGCAGCCATTGAGACCTGAGGTATTCCTACCTGATAAGAAGCCAGAGAAACAAGCAAAACACTCAAGGTGAGAGTTTGCTATCTTTTCACCCTTGACCTCTTGGAGGGGTTGGAGGGGAGGAGGAAGTGGGTTGTAGAATACACGCAGCCTATGGTCTGGGCCACCCGTGCAAAAGCACGTTAAATATTAACTACTCCACCGAAACCAGCCAAGTCTTGGAGGAGAGTAAATAAAGAGCATGTGGAGTTCTGGCATGGGGGTGGGGGGCGGGGGCTGCGCAGGCCTCCAGCCCCATTCCTGTTTGGCTTCTGTGTACCTTCCAACCCGGCCCAAGGCCCCCTTGTCGCCGTCCCCCCGTGAACCCACCCCCGTATCTCCAACAGCTCAGCCCCTTTCCCCACCAGTCGAGGAGATTTCCTATTTCCCTCAGACCAAGTGTCTCTCCTCGCTGACTGTCCAGGCCTCGGGCTGGGGAGCATCCCAAGGAAGATGGCAGGGGGACTAACAGTTGCATGGTGACTATATGCTTCTCCACGAGCACAGGGTCAGGTTTCTGAGTGTGTTTAGTCAACGTTATCATCTCCTATTTCACAGGTGGGTTGGAGGCAAGGGCAGGTGGAAACGTCTTCTGCACTGAAGAGCTTTGTTCCATACACAGTTCTCTCATCACCACGAGCTCGCCATCTACGGCGGACTCTGTCCGTGAGTCTGCCGGGCCGGTTCTGTGGTGTGGGCTTAGCTGAAACCAAGAGTTGGCCAGGACTGGCAACCCAACACATTTGCTCAGGGCTTGCGGGTGCCAGGCCCTTGGAGCCGGGCACCGCGCTGTCCCCACTTTGCTCCTTCCTGCAGCAGGAGGACAAGAGGTGAAGTGAGGGGCCAGAATGTGACCCCCTGGACGCCACCCCCAGCCCAAGGTGGCTAATGGAGAACTGACCAGCTACTCTGAACTGACTTGGACATCTAGCTTCCCCGTGCAGGGGAACCTGCCACGCATACTGTCCGCTGGGACACCTGGAGGAAAACAAAGCAAGGCCACCACAGTGGTCTGCTCCTGCTCTCCAGGGACGGCCACACGGCTTTGCCCCGAGCCCGCCGAGAACTCCAACCACTCAGGTATTACTGGGAAAGATGAAGGTGGGTGAGGTCCCGCCACAGCGTAGCGAGCGGCTGCTTGCCAGTCTCTGTGACTAGTAGTTGGAACCTTAACTGGGTCGAATCCAAATAAACTCAACTTTGCAACTGGATTATCCATGGGTTTTCCAAAGATGAACTGGTAGTCTGAGTTGGGAGTCTTCCCAGCTTCACATGCCCTTACAAACAACCTAGCACAGCTCATCCTTTACACGCTTGTCCACACACAGCTCCATTATCACGGTACCATTATTGAACACACACACAACACTGCACACTTTATTTAAATAAAGACACACATTGAGTTGATAAACCATGAGACAATTTCCTGTGAGAAATGCAATGGAGAAACTAAGGCCCTCTCCTCCCCTGATCTCCCATTTTGAATCCCTGTACCCCCAACTCTTCCTTTCCAAAATCACAACTTCAATTGCTCAGAGAAGGAAATTTCCAAAACAAGCCAATTTTATTTTTCTGGTTGTCTGCAAAATAACGCTGATCCAACCGAAAGAGGCAGATGGGGGAAAAAAATGCATCCCAGCCCTGGTCTCCACAAAAACATTCCAATCTCAAGAAGCTACCAGGCTACTCTGATCCCAGACTGGACTCCGAGAGTTGAGGAGCAGAGAGGAAAGCCCCCTGGCTGGGGTTGGGGTGTACAGGGCTCCCCACAGCCCTGTGGCTGACTTCCCACGAAGCACCCCCTTCTTGCTGCAGAATAAGCAGTAGTTGGTTAGTGATTAACTCACCTTCACTGGATGAGGGGCTGAAGAGAGGAAAGAAATATCCTTTTATTTCAATGGGCAGATACGGAGACAGAGACTGCTTCCCCTCCCTTCCACTGTTTTCTTCTTTTGACCTCCTCCAGACTTACCTGGACAGGTAAATGCTTCATCTGCGCTGCCCCACCCTACCCTGCCACTGACTCACAGCCAATCCCAGCCTTCCCTCCCTACTTCTCATTCCAGCTGTTTCTGGCACGGAGGGTGTGGGAAGGGAAATGGGCAGGGCCGGGCTGCTCTCACGTAGCCAATCATCTCTTGCCGTCGCTCCCCCCTTTTTAGAGTGAATAAAGAGCCCTTAAAGGAAAAAAAGAAAGAAAGAAAGAAATAGGAAGGCTGGAAGGAGAAGAGATACTTTTGGGCTCAGACTGGAAGAGGAGAGTTGGCAGGAAGGGAATAGGTAAAAGATATTATTTTAAAATTTTAATATAAAGAAACACAGTATGCTTTCCTTCGTGTCTGCTTGAAACTTGGTTTTCTATCTGGAATTGCCTTCCTTTCCTCAGAGATAAGTATTGCCCTGAATTCTCCAAGTTAAAATCCGCTGTGACCAGTTTTGTCAACAGCTTTTCTAGCTGTTCAGAAGCACTTTCGCCCTCAAGCCTGGTCCTAGCATCTCTTACTACCAGCACCTGCGCTCAGGACTGTCGGAGAAGGGGTCTGAGCCTGCTGGAGCTGAGCCACCCTTGGCCAATGCTCGGCAATGACCTTCTTAGCCTCATTTATTTGTGGGGGGTGTGGAACCATTTTCTCCCCCAAGAGGTCCCTGTCCTGATGAAAAAGTGACTGGGACAGTCTTGAAGGAGGGAACATGCCTGCTGTCATCTGGGTCTCCGGTCTCTTTTAGCTGCTCCAGGAAGGTAGCGATGAATACGAAGACATAAAAACAAAATAAGCTTCCAACCAGTGTAGCTACCTGTCTCCTTCCATAGGCAGACTCTTTGCATCTGTTGTTAAAACAACCTGAAGAGAATTAGGGAGAAAGGTGTAGGTGGAAGAAATCACTGCTTTCAGCAGGGGAGGAAAAAAACCTCCCTCCAGGTATGGAGGCTACTTTTATCAGGACTTCTGCCTGGAAGCCGGTTTTTCCTGAATATAGGTTATCCCTGATACCAAAAGGTCAGGAAGTAAAATGAAAATCAAAGTACGTTAATAATCGCCAACATTTATTGAGCCCTTGCTATGTATTGAGTATTATGCGGTGTTAAGCATTTTGATGCATCATTTAAGTTTTATTTCAACTTCAAAGGGCAAGTACTATTAATATCCAAATTTTACAAGGACATGAAGTAACTTGGACAAGATCATGTAGCTAGGAGGTAGCGGAGCATGGTTTCAATTCAGGCAGTATGACATCAGGCTTGCCGTGACCGGTAGGATACCAGTCTCCCTCCATTTTGGAGAAATTCCCAAGCACACAATGTGAAACAGAGAGTTGGTAGGTCTAATTCTAACAGTTAGATTAATCCTTTCCCATCTCATTTCTGTCTTGTAGCTCTTCATATCTCTATTAACAAGATGACACATGGCTTTCATCTCTCCTCTTCCTGTGATCACAGTGGGTAGGAAATGAGAAGTGCAGTGACCCTGGGGTCAAGAAAGAGAAGAAATGGGGCAGGACCAGTGAGGAGGAAGCAGGAAGGAAGGAAGATGCCTGGGACATATCCTATCAGCAGCATATGGGTAACCAATGCACTGAGCATTTAAGGCTGATGACCTCTCTTTGTGGTGTGTCACTCAAACATGTATGATGTCATAGTAGTAACGAAACAGGAAAGGCACCTCCGTATCAGCAGGTGTTCAGTGCTTACTAGTTACACCCATGGATGGAGTCACTGAAGCTGATCCAGCTTTGTAGGTGTGCGATTTGAACACTTGCTAGAAAATTGAATTTGACTTATGAGCATTAACTTCAAAGATGGTAGTGGGCACAGCCTTGTTTCCGAACAAACACAGTTTCTCAGTTTATAATAACATATAGTTTAGGGGGGCGCCTGGGTGGCTCCGTTGGTTAAGCGTCTGCCTTCTGCTCAGGTCATGATCTCAGAGGTCCTGGGATGGAGCCCTGTGTCAGGCTCCCTGCTCAGCTTGTGCCCTCCGGGTCTATGCTCTCCCCTCCCCCCTGCTTGTGCTCTCTCCTGCTATCTCTCTCTCTCTCTCTCTCTCTCTCTCAAATAAATGAGTAAAGTCTTTAAAAAAATAAAATTAGTGTAATAAGAAAGGACTCTTGTCTTTTCACAAGTAGAAGGGACATAAACAAAATGGTTGTTTTGTTCCTCTCTTTCCTTTCAGACATCTCTTATTGAAAGTTATGAAGTATTTCAGATACCCTGGCATAACAAACACCACGGCACCAACACCCAGCTCAAGAAATAGAACATCACAGTTGAAGTTACTTACAAGCTTTGCCTCTCCCTTCTCTCCTACCTACTCAAAACACACATATGCCCCTGCTGAAATGAGCCACCATCTTGAGTTTGGGGTTCTTCATTCTCCATATCTTTACCTGTTTTACCTGGAATCTTTTTTACTTTGCTTTTTGTTTTATTTTTGCTTGGAAGAATGTCAAGTGTCTAAAGGTTCCAAGAACATTGGAAAGGAGGCCTGGACTAGGGGAAAGAGAGGCCTTCCAAAATCAGAAATACTTGAAAGACTAAGTAGCTCCACAGTTGATGTATGTCATCATTTGAGGAGGAAAATGTCACTGCTTTTTGCATATGAATTCTTGTTTGTTGACCTGACTCTGAAAACTAATTACAGTCCAGTTCACCTGACTCATTTATGTCCTCCCCTCTTCATCCTGTATGCTGTTGTGGTACAGTTATTTGCTCAACCGACAGAGGCTCGTGTGTGGTTTCCTTCCTCAGTGGAGTCTCCTGTTGACTATGCCCAAGTCATTTCTCCTACACACACAGGTGCACACACACACACACAAACTTCAAAACCAAAATGTACCACAATCATTGGTTAATCTTTCCTCTTTGGGTCCCTTATTAAGTTGAACTCTGCACAATAGCTGTAGACCTCCCTTCTAAGCATTCATGATACTTATTCATTCACATTATAGTCACATCCTGTCAGTGTCTTTCTTTTCCTTTTCCTCTCCGAAGGAAAAATGAAGTGACTTAGGAACATGCATTATCACCACCCTTAAGAAAATACAGGGTGAAAAAAAATAAAAATAATAAAAATAAAAAATAAAAAAAAAAGAAAATACAGGGTGCCCACTATGTTTGTAGTATTGAACGTGTGCTATGTCTGTTTTTCCAACATATTAGGGGAAATAATACTACTTATTATCAAGTAGTAGCAAGAGAAAACAGCGAGGGAAGGGTTCAGATGAGGGTGACTATAGCCTGGCTATGCGCCATAGAATTGACAGGCCATATTAAGACATCAAATAGATCACCATGTTCTCACCAAAATGGTATGAGTGTTAAGCCTACAATAATTAGAGGAGAAGTACAGGGTGTAATTAAGTGGGTTTGGATGAAGAAATTCTGAAATTAATCATTAAGTCTTTCTTGGGAGTAGATTTTTTTTCTTTCTTTTTTGAGATTAGTGTCTCTTTGGCCCACCTACTATGGAAATTTGGAGGATTCAGCAGTTCTTTGCCTTCCAGTGCTAATGAAAGTTTGAGGTCTGAGATCATCTATTAGGATCAGAGAGTTTTGTAAGTAATGCCAAATCTTAACATGTTCAAAATTGAGCTCATGTTGTCCCCCCCCAACCCCATCCCAAACATGTCCTCTCTCCCTTTTCCCCATGCCAGCTTATTGCATCACCGTATTCTCACCCAGACTCTGTGCTCCATAGCAATCCTCTCCTATCTCCTGTGAGATCGTTCCAGCTCTTCCTCCTCTCTATTCTGCTTCAGGACTGCACTAGTTACAGGGTCATGCGTCACTGAAGATGTGAAGAGACTACAGGAAGGTCCTGTTTCACATCTTCCGTTTTATAGATGGATTTGTAGATGATCTTGTCCACACTCTCAATATTTTAACGCATTTTCATAGCATTCAGGATTAAATTCAAAGTGCCTGTGTAACATAGAAAGACCTTCGTGAGCAGGCCCTACATGCTTCTCCTCTCATATATTCATCCGTATTGTTTATTACAGTCACATCTAGTATTTCTGAAACTGCCATGCTTTCATGCTTCTCACCTTTGCACAAGCTGTACCCTCTGCTTGGACCCATTCCTATGATGCCCGCCTGGCTATCTTATCCTTCCTTCAAGTTTCAACTCAAGTACCATCTTCTTTTTGGAACATGATGTTAGGTGCTGCTTCACTATGATCTTCTGACACACCGTATACATCTCTGAATTTAACCCACTAGGATGTAACTGTCCTCTTTTTCCCTATAAAATTTGAATTCCTGAAGAACATCAGATATTTCTGAGTAATAACTCTTATATTATAGTAGTTCTATATTAATGCCAGAACTGATGATGAGCTCTGAATCTCCCCTTTCCCTGCATCCTCGCCAACATCTGTCATTTCCTGTCACTTTTAGCCATTCTGACCAGTATGAGGTGGTTTTTCATTATGGTTTTGATTTTCTTGATGCCAAGGGATGTGGAGCATTTTTTCATGTGTCTGTTGGCCACTTGTGTGTTTTCTTTGGAGACATGTCTGTTCATGTCTCCTGCCCATTTTTTGATTATATTATTCATGCTTTGGGTGTTGCGTTTGAGAAGTTCTTTATAGCTCTTGGATACTAGCCCTGTATCTGATAAGATATTTGCAGATATCTTCTCCCATTCTGTCAGTTGGCTTTTGGTTTTGTTGACTCTTTCCTTTGCAAAAGCTTTTTATCTTGATGAAGCCCCAATAGTTCATTTTTGCCTTTGTTTGCCTTGCCTTTGGAAATGTGTCTTGCAAGAAGTTGCTGTGGCCAAGGTTACAGAGGTTGCTGCCTGTGTTCTCCTCTAGGATTTTTTTTTTCCTCTAGGATTTTGATGGATTCCTGTCTCACATTTAGGTCTTTCATTCACTTTGAGTCTATTTTTGTGTATGGTATAAGAAAATGGTCCAGTTTCATTCCTCTGCATGTGGCTGTCCAATTTTCTCAACACCATTTGTTGAAGAGACTGTCCTTTTTCCATTGGATATTCTTTCCTGCTTTGTCAAAAATTAGTTGACCATAGAGTTGAGGGTCCATTTCTGAGTTCTCTATCCTATTCCATTGATCTATGTGTCTGTTTCGGTGCCAGTGCCATATTGTCTTGCTGATCACAGCTTTGTAATATAGCTTGAAGTCTGGAATTATGATGCCACCAGCTTTAGTTTTCTTTTTCTACATTCCTTTGGCTATTTGGAGTATTTTCTGATATCATACACATTTTAGGATTCTTTGTTCCAGCTCTGTGCAAAATATTGGTGGTATTTTGATAAGGCTGGCACTGAATGTATAGATTGTTCTAAGTAGCAGAGACTTTTATTTTAAAAAAATATTTTATTTATTTATTCATGAGAGACACACAGAGAGAGGCAGAGACATAGGCTGAGGGAGAAGCAGGGCAGAGGGAGAAGCAGGCTCCCTGTGGGGAGCCCAATGTGGGACTCAATCCTAGGACCCAGTGATCATGACCTGAGCCAAAGGCAGACACTTAATCACTGAGCCACCCAGGTGTGCCATAGCAGAGACATTTTAACAGTATTTTTTTTCCAGTCCATGAGCATGTGACATTTTTTCCATTTCTTTGTGTCTTCTTCAATTTCTTTCATGAGTGTTCTATAGTTTTCAGAGTACAGATCCTTTGTTTCTTTGGCTACGTTTATTCCTCTGTATCTATGGTTTTGGGTGCAAATGGGATTGACTCTTTAATTTCTCTTTCTTCTGTCTCATTGTTAGTGTATGGAAATCCAACTGATTTCTGTGCATTGATTTTATATCCTGCCACTTTATTGAATTCCTGTATGAGTTCCAGCTCAATTTTGGGGTGGAGACTTTTGGGTTTTCCACGTAGAGTATCATGGCATCTGCAAAGAGTGAGAGTTTGACTTCTTTGCTGATTCAGATGCCTTTTGTTTCTTCTTGTTGCTGATTGCTGAGGCTAGGAATTCTTGTACTATGTTTAACAGTGGTGAGAGTGGACATCCATGTTGTGTTCGTGATTTTAGGGGAAAAGCTCTCAGTTTCGCCCTGTTGAGAATGATATTTGCTGTGGGCTTTTCATATCTGGCTTTTATGATATTGAGGTATGTTCCCTCTATCCCTACACTGTGAAGAATTTTAATCAAGAAAGTATGCTATACTTGTGAAATACTTTTTCTGCACATAGTGAGAGGATCATATGGTTCCCTTCCTTTTATTAATATAGTGTATCACATTGATTGATTTGCAGATATTGAACTATCGCAGCCCAGGAATATTTCCCACTTGTCATGGTGAATAATCCTTTAATGTACTGTTGGATCCTATTGGCTAGTGTTTTGGTGAGAATTCTTTCATCTATGTTCATCAGGGATTTTGGTCCATTATTCTTTTTGGTGGGGGGATCTTTGTCTGGTTTTGGGATCAAGGTGTAATGCTGGCCTCACAGAAAGAGTTTGGAAGTTTTCCTTCCATTTCTATTTTTTGAAACAGCTTCAGAAGAATAGGTATTAATTCTTTAAATGTTTGGTAGAATTGTCCTGGGAATCCAACCGGCTCTGGACTGTTGTTTGTTGGGAGATTTTTGATGACTGCTTCAACTTCCTTCCTGATTATGGGTCTGTTCAGGTTTTCTGTTTCAGTTTTGGTAGTTTATAGGTTTCTGAAAATGTATTCATTTCTTCCACATTGCCTGATTTGTTGGCATATGGTTATTCATAATATGTTCTTAAAATTGTATTTCTTTGGTGTTGGTTGTGATCTCTCCTCTTTCATTCAAGATTTTATTAATTTAATAAAAGTATTAATTTGATACTTTCTCTTTTCTTTTTGATAATTCTGACAAGGGGTTTATCAATCTTATTCTTTCAAAGAACCAGCTCCTAATTTCGTTGATCTGCCCTAATGTTCTTTTGTTTTCTATTTCATTGATCTTTGCTCTAATCTTTATTAATTCTCTTCTGCTGGATTTAGGCTTTATTTGCTTTTCTTTCTCCAGCTCCTTTAGGTGTAAGGTTAGGTTGTGTTGTTTGAGACCTTTCTTGTTTCTTGAGAAAGGTTTGTATTGCTGTATCCTTCCCTCTTAGGACCACCTTTGCTGCATTTCAAAGGTTTTGAACAGTTGTGTTTTCATTTTCATTTGTTTCTATAAATTTTTAAAATTCTTCTTTAATTTCTTGGTTGACCCATTTTCAAATGTATGAGACTTAAGTGCAGTATCTCTGGAGCTAAAATGTCTAATTTGGTTCTCTACTTTTTCACATAAGTAAATGCTATTGACAGGTGGGTTGTGAAATATACTATGTTTCCTTTTCCTTTTCTTTTATCTTTTTTTGTCCTTCCAGTCTTGCCCACTGTGCAGATCTCCTCTCAATACTTTCAAATATAGTAGCATACCATTAGGTTCATCCTGAACATTTTCCAGAGCATTGTGATTTACTTCTATCTGGATAGGTTGTTCTCTAGCCTGTTGTATGGCTATCATTTTCATATCTGTCTCCATCATCCTCCTGGGAAAAATTCTTCTACCTCTTTCTTTTGCTGGATTACCTGAATCTCGTATCTTCCTCTTTCCTGAGTTATTTCTCTCAGTTTGGTAAAACACATTTTTCAGTAGTTTCCAGGGAAAGCGTGTAAATTCATACATGTTTGAAGTATTGATATTCTAGCCACAGATTTGACAGCCTCCTAGATCTCAATATCTTTGTTTTGCTACTAAGAGATTTCTTAAAATTATCTACAACTCTCTATTGTGTTTTCTTTCCGCTATTGTATTTTTAATTTCCAATAATTATTGTTTGTTCTCTGAATTTTTATTACATTTTCTCCAGTTCCATGGATGTTAAAATCTTCTTTTATTACTTTAGGAACATAGATGTAAGCAAAATGTTGGTGTTTTTCTGCCTCTATATCTCTGTTTTTTCCAAGTTACTTTTTCCCCCCGTTTATTTTGGCTTTTGTGTTTCTTGTTAAAAAACATCTATTCAGATGTCTGGTAATTCTTGACTATCCACTCAAATTTAAGAATTTGTCAGCAAAAAAAGTTTTCAGCATGGCTGGGGGTGGTTAACTTGGGGACTTTGCTACAGAGTGAACTCCTAGGGCTATTTGGGCTATTTGGTTGGGAAGTCTTTGATGCCAGTATCTTTAATCTTTTTTATGGCCTGTTTGGAGTCCTCAGAGAAGAGTTTTCCACAATCCTTCCTGAAGGGCCTAATTCTGACAGCTGGCATTCTTGGAGCCTAGTAGCAGAGGCAGGTTATTATTCGCAGCATCTAGTGTATAAACATGACTTCATTCCCTTAGTTTTAGTACAGAGACCCTATTTTACCCTGTCCTGAGAGGGGATGTAACAAGCTCTTAGTTGCTCTGAGTGGGAGAGAAGATCTTTTTTTCCCCATCTCTGTTTCCAGGGGTACTAATGCCACCAATTCTTGGATTTTTGAGGGGGGATCTTCATGGAAAAAGTAGAGTTGATGGCTTAGGATCAGCTTTTTCAAATCTGCTAGGTCCGTTGATACTCATCCAACTGCTGGCTAGCTTCCAAAAATTTGTGACTATTGTTTACCCCACCATTTCTTTGTCCTTCAGAGTTTATGCCTTTCAATGAATCTCATAGTCATTGTGAAGATTACATGAGATTATACATGAAAAATGCTCACAGCATTGTTAGCACTCAACAAATGCTATCATAATTATTACCATCACCACTTCAATAGGGGACTGCACCAGCCTCCTCCTAACTGGTCCTCCACTTCCATTCTTGTCCCCTTCAATCCATTGTCCACAGAGCAGTTCAAAGGCCTTGGAGAAACATAAATCTCATGCCCTTCCTTAATATGCTATAATGTCCTCCCAATTATCTTAGGATAACTTTAATTTTTATTTATATATTTATTTATTTATTTATTTATTTTTGAGAGAGAGAGAGAGAGAAAGCATGAGCTGGGGTGATGAGGGGCAGAGGGAGAGGGAGAGAATCTTAAGCAGGCTCCATGGCCAGCAGGGAGCCCAACACAGGGATTGATCTCACAACTTGAGCCAAAATCAAGAGCAGGACACTTAACTGAGTCACGTAGACAACCCAGGATAATTTTATTCTTAAGTTATACATTGAATTCATTCATTCATAAGTTCATTCAAATACATAAGAACATTTACTATGTGTCCAGTACTTTGTTAGGTGCTGAGAATACAAGGGTAATAAAGGAGAACTGATCCCTGCCATTGTAGACAAACTATTTTGAGATACACGTATAAAATGAACAAGCAAATAAAATATGGCAGGTATGTATTCAGTTAACTGCTTAATATAGCTTATCGATGATGCAAATCTGGATCCTTGCTCACTTCTAAAATTTCACCTAATGTCCCTCTTTTTCTGATTATCACACTATGGCCAAACTGGCCTAGAAAATGTTTCTTCCTGCAATATCAGGTTTGCAAATACTACACCCCTTACCTGGAATGCTCTTCATACTCTTCAAATGACTATCTCCTATTCATGCTTCAGGTTTCAACTTAGTCACTTTCTCAAAAAAACTCTCCCAGATTCACCGCTTTAAATTAAAATCTCCCCCACCATTATTCTCTTCATAGCACCTTCATTTCTATTTCTTTATAGCATTGTTTGTGTCCCCCAGTCTTCCAACCTATGTATATCCAGCACCTAGGACAGTTCCTGAAATTTAGCATTCAAAAAAAAAATTTTTTTTAAAGATTTTATTTATTCATGGGAGACACATAGAGAGAGGCAGAGACACAGACAGAGGGAGAAGCAGGCTCCATGCAGGGAGCCTGACGTGGGACTCAATCCCGGGTCTCCAGGATCAGGCCCTGGGCTGAAGGCAGCACTAAACCCCTGAGCTACGCAGGCTGCCCCAAAATATGCTTATTGAATAAATGACTATCCTTGTCAAATCCTACGGTATATGACCGTATACTTTACAATAAACACTCAATCGTGGGTTGTTAAACTGCTTAACAATATTTCAGTTAAAGATAAATTGACTTTAGCCAATTCTGACTAAATCCAAGATCATTTTCTCAGTCTTCATTGTTATAGGTTAAGAGTAAAATAAGGCTGGATCTAATAGGGTCACTTTGACAGAAGATCAACGTAATTCAGAATCTGTTCTGTGGTTTTGTTGGTTTAAAATCTTGGTTTTATCAGTTTACTCCATTAATATTCAAACTCCAAGAGAAGTAATTCAAGGCAAAACAATTTTTTTTAAAGATTTTATTTATTTATTTATGACAGACACAGAGAAAGAGAGAGAGAGAGAGAGAGAGGCAGACACATAGACACTCCCTCCCCATGCAGGGAGCCCGATGCAGGACTCAATCCCAGGACTCCAGGATCATGGCCTGAGCCGAAGGCAGGTGCTAAATCGCTGAGCCACCCAGGGATCCCCAAGGCAACACAATTCCTAAGAGAAAAACTTATCAATTCCAATGCAAAAGGGTTAAGTCACAGTTGAAAGAAGTTTGGAAGTCTAATAGGTAGAATGTCCCATGGGCAATTAGGGGATGAATAATTTCATGAAATACTCATATAAGACTCTAAAAAATTTTTCTCATTCCATAAGGGACACAATTTCTACTGATTTCAATATAAATATCTAACAGAATTGAAATGAATTGTGCTAGAAATATTCATGGTTACTTGAGAAAAATGCTTCTTCCTTCTGGACTTTTTAAAATAAACACTGACAAATTCTTACTACCCTCCCCCCATTGATGACAGAAAATTAATATTGTTAAATCATTTACTTCATACCTGATATTTCCAAGTTATTTCTCCTCCTCCTTCTTTTTTTAAATACCAATTTTATGGTAGCTGTTTCTTTTCTTTACTTTTTTTTTTTAAGATTTATTTATTTATTCGTGATAGACATAGAGAGAGAAAGGCAGAGACACAGGAGGAGGGAGAAGCACGTTCCATGCCGGGAACCTAACGTGGGACTCGATCCCAGGACTCCAGGATCGTGCCCTGGGCCAAAGGCAGGTGCTAAACCGCTGAGCCACCCAGGGATCCCCTGTGGTAGCTGTTTCTTGATTGTCATGTGAAAGGTGTTGCTGAGGACTTTCATATCCTGTAACATTGGACTAGGTAATTCAAATAAACCTTCTTGCTGAAGTAGTGGGGGGCTAAAACTATAGTGAAGAATTTGAAGAAATGCCAGGCTTGGAAAGGATAAGGATAGGTGTGGGGCCCCAACATTTGGGACCACTTTTCCTCTGAAGACATTTCTCTATTCCAGAATGGGTGACTGAGACCCTGAGTGGTGCTTCTGACAGCTTTACATAAGCAGGGAATCAGGGATTGGAGTCTGGAATCCCACCAATGCATAGGATCTAGTGAACCATCTTTGCTGTAGGTTGGGAACTCAAAAGAGCTGGAAGAGTGAGCATGAACTCTTTCAACACTAGCTGGATTGGACTTATTGTTGTGGTGATGTCTACATACACTGAGCCAATTAAGGGATTATCAGGAATAATTTTGCCCAAATCTTGTACTTAACATCAGCATCCATTGACTTTGAGCCGAGTAAGCTTCCAACTTCAAAATCATAGCTTTTAACCTACTTCAATTATTCAGTTGTAGGGTTTTAGAACATGACCACTTAAGTCACTGTGACACCTGCTCTGATGTCTGAAGATTCACTAATGAAGTCCATCTATTTGAATACAAAGAAATGCCATCAAGTAAGATCAGAAAACTCTTCTTGGTGTACAGAAGGAATTTTAGAGGACAGAAAGGCAGAGAAGCAGCTGAGAGAGGCTGTCACAGAAGCAGAAAAAGGACTTGTTTTGTTTGTTCCTCACAAATTCTTGACTTTTTTTTTTCCCCCTTTAACTCACATATAGGGAAACCTTAAGTTTAGTAAGCTTTAGGGAAGTATGTTCATGATACCCTGGCACTTGATTCCATCAGATAAATACCCTCAAAATCTATAAACACAACAGAGACAAAGGCAGTCCACATTAGAACACATTTTTTTAAATAGGAAAAGTAAGATGCCTACTTTTTTCTTGAACCTCTCATTTTTAGTCTTCGAGATAAAATAAGCATAGTATATACTACTGCTCAGTATGTAAGTCCTGCTTTGCAGCCTCTGCTGGATTACTAAGTAAGAGCACAAGTCACTCCCTTCGAAACACTGATGGGACAGGAAAGAGGAAAAAACAAAACAAAGAAAAATGGGTTTTCCTCTAGTGGAGACGTTCTTTTTGTAAGTGATCTATTTATTTCATAACTAGCTCTGGAAACAAAATTTTCAAGATGTCAGGGACCTTATGACTTGTAGCTCTTTTTCTCACAATGCAGGAGGCCATTTCATAATACTTGAATTTCAATGTGAAAGCATCCTTTTCTATTTGCATTAGGTTTTAATAAAAGGTAGATTTTATTTTGCAATACTCACCCCTTATTGGTCTGAGTTCTTTCCTCTAGAGCCTTAGGGAATAAATCTACTTCATCTTTCACATGTTTCCCAGAATGTGAAGATGTTACATCGACCTGAGACCTCTTCTCTCCTCCAGTTCCTTCAGCTATCATGACAATTGTGGTCAGACAAGTTGGAGGGAAAAGAGCTATAGTCTTGGCTCTTTAGTTTTTCATTGTCTTACATGTAAAACCTTTATTCAAACCCCCAATGCAATATGACTAAAGCAGTGTACATTAACACTATTGCTTCCTTTTTTCTGGTTTAACTATCAAAATGCAACCGCTTCTGCAGCCTACGTCACATCACCCTGTTGGGATAGAATTAGAGTTAAAATATAAGTGCTATTTCTTCATCGAATCAACTACAGGAAATTTGGAGTCAAGGAAGGAAAATTTCAAATGTCCTGTGGTGTCAAAAAGAAACATTTTCATTTCTTCGGTCAAAGTCATTTAATATTCCATCTACAGAGTGAGATTTGGCAGATGTTGACACCCTAGTCAAAGCAGTGGCCTATTAGCTTTTGGTGATAAATATGTAACCTGAGTGTGGTGGCTGTTCACTGGCCCTCTGTCCTCACCCCAAAATACGCTCAGACAACAGTATTTTCACTTCATTTATTCCTTCAAAACAAGTCACTTCATACAGCATTTGGTATTTAAAATCACAGACCTCATAAATAAAATCAATTCATCTTAATGACAATGGCAAAATCACATAAGAGTTGTACAAAATGAAGTAAGACATCTCCCAGGTAGCAGCAGTGCATTAACTTTGAAAAAAAAAATGCTGGCAAGTAGACAAAAGAACATTTTTAAAACAAGAAAACACTGTCTATCTTAATAAAGAAAAATATGCCAAGAAACAGAACTTCCTTCTGTTCTGCCCTTCCCAACTACTTTTACAAGTCATGTTCTAAGCTCTAAATTTGACAATCTGGGGTTTCCTTCTTGCTTCAGGAATCTCCACCTCTACTACATCAGTACAGGAAATAGAGGACTATTGTCATTCTCTATTCCTTTTGACAAACTTACACATATTTATTTTGCACTTTAAGCTGAATTCAATACTTTAAAGGGAAAAACTACTCTTTGCTATGGAAATTATATTTCCTGTAAACAGCTTGAGTCATGAATGGCACCAAGGTGGACTGGAAACCTGACAAGAATTAGGTGCCCTGGTCCTTTTAAGTAATTCATGGACTACAACTTACTGCATATCCTATACCAGCTCTAAAATCAGGCTCATGTAATCTTCGTAGAAATTCT